>NW_027202826.1:25108048-25708048 GCF_024711535.1 Dipodomys merriami
TTAGGATTCTGAAGCCTATGTGAAAAGTAAAAATAATAATATATATTATTTCTAATATAACATGATTTAGCATTTGTTTTCCCTCTTACCTTAATAGATGTGGTGGAACTTGTAAAATAAGCATGCTGCTTATTTTTAATTATGTTTTCTATTACATAGTTATTTCCTACAAGAATATTATTAATTAAGTGTACCAGAAACTGATTAGAATGAAGGGCTTAGTTTAGGATGATACAGCTCTCTTTATTTTTAAATATCATGATTCAAGGATCTGAAAATGTCTGCACTTGTAGGACCTATGACTAATGCTGTGTTTCTCTACCCAAATAAAGCTTGTTGTTTTCAGTGGCTAATTAATGTTCAAGCTTGTGATATACACTTGAGCTCAGAAGAGAGGTGATTCTGAAAAAAATTCTTTCTTGGTCAATAGCCCTCTAATAATATTGATTTCTTTTTTAGAACGTTTTGAATTTGCTAAAGTGTGACAAGTACCATAATATAATTTCAAAAATGATATTGTGAATGGCTCAGTAATTAATATTTCCTAAGAATCGTGCTGTTCAGGTGGAAAAGATTATGAAGGCCATATCACTGAGTCTTTTGATTTAGAAAATTTCTTTAGAAAGCACACTATTACCTTTCAAGACAAGAAGCAAAATTGGCATTTTAACATGGTATTCTTATCTTTATTTGCTGATAAAGAAAGAAACCAGAGTTTTCCCAAACTTTAAATGAAAGGCTAGGCTGTGGTTCCCATTACTCAATCTTACAAAAGAAAAAAAAGTAAGACATCAACAAACAACTCTAGACATAAAAGGATGGGAAGAAAATAGAAACAATGGCCTTGACATTTTATTTTAGAGCTTGAAAAAATTTCCATTCTAAACAAAACACAACATGTGAAGTCTATTTGTTTTTGGCAATGCAATTAGCACAGTATTATGTTCAAATACAAGGAAGTATATTCAGAATGTTCTAGAACTGTAACTTCATATCATCACACTACCAGTTCATCATGGGTATATAGTTTCTTTCTGATTTGGTTTTCCTGTGCATGTCTGTATCTGGAGATGATTTAATTTAAATTCTTCTTTTAAAGACCTGTGCAGATATTTAGATCTCCATTGTGACTTACTAGCTAAAAGTTACATGCATCTGCCTGTGTGTGTTACCAGAATAAAGACAGAATTGGGCTTAAACTTGATCATTTATAATTTAACATAGGACTTTGGAACATATAGTATTATAGAAAAAGAAGTGTTATGTACATAAGAACTTTTTATTAATCATATACACTTGGTTAAATATGAGCTAACAATTCTTGAAATGCATTTGTTTCCTTCTTTATGAGTTGTTTTATGTGTTACAAAACTTTTCACATTCCTATTTCATAAGTATAGCACTATAATGCAAACAAAATTTTTGATGGCTATACACATTTCTGTCTGTCTCATATGTTCTGAAAGATGTTAGATTAAAAGTTTAAAAGTTTGAACTGATATTGGATATGCCTATACTATACATTTTGTTAAAATTTAAAGCCAAGCTGGGTGCTGGTGGTTCATGCCTGTAATCCTACCTACTCAGAAGGCTGAGGTGTGAAGATCGAGGTTCTAAGACAGCCTGTTAGGAAAGTTCATGAGACTCTTACCTCCAATTAACCACATGAAAACCCAAAGTGGCACTGTGGCTCAAAGTGGTAGAATGCTAGCCTTAGGCAAAAAAGCCTAGGCCCTGAGTTCAAGCCCCATGATGGACAAAAAACAAAACAAAACAAAAAACAAAACCAAAAGCAATTGAAGCCAGAGGCTGAAGAATTTCAAACTAATAAGATAAATAATAAGATCATATTATTATGAGTTCATAAAACTCATATCAATTCTGCTTTCCAAAAACAGGGATAAAATGGCTGAAATATCATGTGATCAGAGCTTCTTATAATGAGTGAAGAATGCAGGTGTGAAGGAAGAAAGCATGGTAGTATGGATAACTTCACAGTGATAGAATAGTGGTGCTCAAGAGCAATGTGGCTTTTCCTACACTACATAGTTAGTGTAGGAATCTTTTAACCCAACCTTTTCTGTAATTCTGTTGTCGAGATGTCTTGATTTATGCTACAGAGATACTATACTATTTTGCTGGTTAGAGATAATTTTTTTATATTTATTTAAAAATATTTAATGAAATTGTGCATGCTAAAAGGACCATCTCTATCTTTGTTCTCAACACATTTATAACACAAAAAATGGAGGGAAAAAGGAGGTAATTCCAGTTAAACCTACTCTTTAGTTTTGAGGAGAATATGGAAGAAAATATATCTCCTGTTTGTGCCCATAAAGGAAAGTAAAAGTCAATGATGATATTTCATATTTATGTTGGCAACTGATATAGCCTTTGTTATCAAAAGATGACATTAGCAGTAGAAATGACTTTATGTATGAGAACATCTAATAACATTTCAATAGATTTTTGAAAATAGAGTTGTACAATGTTTTAACTGTATATTACTTCTGTTTTAAGCTTGAGGATTATTTTAAAATACAGCACAATTCAATTACTGGATTGCTATTAAATGGCTGTACTTAATAATTTTTCAATCAAAATCAAAACACAAGAAAAAACAGATTATTTTTGGTCTAAGAAGAATCTAGTAAACAATGTTAAAATTCATAAACTAAGAAGTAGACTTAGAAAATTAATATACTAAGTAAAGAAAATCAAAGATAGAGCCCAAATTAAGTACAAATCCAAGCAGGTTAAGTTCAACTATGATAATTTATGTCCACTGAGATAACTGAGATTGTTTGATATATGAGAGCCTGGAAAATGCACCCCAATATATGTGATTAACTCAAGTTGTTTGATAACAAGGCTCTGTCAGTGCTGCTTTGATTAATAAATTCTCTGGGAACAAAGTTATTTCAGAGCAACAACATTTTTTTTTAAATCCTCCTTGGAAAGGCATGCTAGCAGATATTGCAGCTGTGAGTGACAAAAATACCTCCCTGAATGGTGGTTTCTATTTGCCTTTGCTCAGCTGAAGAGAAATAGTGCCAGCTGTGAACAGACCTGAAAGCCTTTTGAGAGTTATTTTCAAGTTTTAATCTACCATAGAGTGAGTGGTTACTTCGTGCCAGCCAGTGGGTTAGATACTGTCATTTATTTTTCTAAAAAAGTAGAATAGCTTTACTAATTCCACTTTCCCCCGCCCCCCCGCATCAGGTCTACATCTTCTCTCCCTCCTAAATCAGGGGACAATCTGCTCTTAGCAGCCGTGTTTGTTGACTGAGCAACAATAGTGCTTGTTTTGCAGATGGTTCTTCTTGTCTGTGTTTTTAAATCTCTGGATAGGTAACTCAGAAGCCCAGGTGAATTTACAAAAGAAGATCTATTTCTGGTACCACTTAGGTATTTTAAATAACTACATTTTAGAAATTATGCACTGGCCTACTTACTGAGAGATTTCTTGCCTTTTAATGGCAAAGTGTTCTTCTCCATGACATGAATTGAGTGACCAGTTATGGAGCCTGCTGGAAAAGGAGCAGGCCAAGACTCATAATTTTACTAGCTTTCCATCCCAGCTCCATGCTTCCATTTTCCTTTGCTTCCTTTCCATTCGCCATTCATTCATTATTCAGATATTTATGGTTGGCTGGCCACAATGAATCAGAAGGAGTCTTTGCTACCACTGATCTCACTGTTGAGTGAGGAGACACAGAATAAGATCTTCTGACTTGTCCTGCATGCTTAAGAAAATCTCATCTGATCTCAGCTGGGACCCTCCCCCTCTCCCCACACACACAATCACATAGGTAGGGATTTGGAGAGTCAAGAGATTATAACAAACTGGAGTTATAGGACAGGATTCTGCAAATTGAGGACGCTGGGCCACAATGTGGAGTCATTTCTATGAAGAGGTTTTTGATTAACTGAACAGGACATTTCAACAAAAGGGACCCATATTTGTAGGTGGAAAGATTTGTTGCGATTATTTTTTTCATTCTATATAAATATTTGCTATTGTATCTAAGTGTATGTCCTCTTTTTTCCCCTTCTCATGAAACATGATTAACTTCTCAGTTGAATACATCGTAGAGAGATGGAGGGAAGGAGTATCACAGGGCCCCACTTGATTCCTTGAAGCCTTGGGATCTTCAAAGGATCCAGGCAGGGAAATACCTGGATATTAACACATTCAGTGTGTTCCACATGGTTGATCATTTGAGGGAATGATTGAGCTGGATATTGGGGGTCTCCTACCTCCAATATTATTAAGAATGTGGTCCTAGATCAGGGTAGTGGGGAAAAATATTTTATTGTGTAAAGGTAGTGTTTGATTGCGATATGTGTAGTAGATAGATTCAAGTATAAACTTGAGGATTCTAATATGGGGGGTGGTCAAAGAGATGTAGCATTGATATCAGGAGAAAGATTACATTTAGTTTTCAGTGTATTGGATTTATATCTGCTAATGAATCTCTAATATGAAGGTGAACAAATCCAGAATAAGTCTGAAGCTTGTGGAGTCATGGCTTGGCTGGATCTCATTCTCTCTCTCTCTCTCTCTCTCTCTCTCTCTCTCTCTCTCTCTCTCTCTCTCTCTCTCTCTCTCTCTCTCTCTCTCTCTCTGTGTGTGTGCCAAAACATATATTTCATCTACCAGGATGGAGTCCATTAAGGAAGGTATTAAAAGTGAGTCCAGCAGAAAGCTGATGACAGAATCTGAGAAATAGAAATGTTAAGGAGTGAACAGAGATAGAGGGCAAACAAGAGCACAGAAATGCTGGAGTTTACTCAGAAAGAGCAGCTTTCCAAGGAGGAGAAAATTCACAGTATTGATGAAGCCATGGACCAACATAACACCTGCCCACATAGGAGATTTTCTAGGGTAGGAAGGCAGAAAGTAGCTTTCAATGAATTAAGAAGTGATAAGAGAGAAATGCATATTATTATTATTATTATTATGGTGCTGATCATGTGACCTGAACACTGTCCCTGAGCTTTTGTGTTCAAGGCTAGCATACTACCACTTACCATGTGAGCCATAGCTCCACTTTCTTTTCTTGTGGTAAACTGAGGATAGGACTCACAATGGATCATGATGTAAGATTCCTGGGTACAAATGTAGACTGAGACAGGACAGGGACACATGGATGATCTAGAAATCTAAGGTGGGGAATAAAACCTCTTGGAATCCCCTAATTTGAGGGATAAAAAGCACTAAGAGAAAGGAGGGGAGTCATGTTGTTTGGAGAATTAAGTTGCAATCATAGAAAGTTATTAATTTCTATGACAGCAATTTATTAATCTCTTACTATTGGATAACAATGATAGTATCGATGTTTTACTTTTGGTGTCTTATAGCTTTGTGGTTTTCTAATAGTATATGCACTAGAATTAGTAAAGGATTTAAAATCAGAAGCCTGATTTAATTTCCTTTTCTATTACCTACTGGTTGTGTAACTTACACTTGTAGGCTTGCTTCTAATTTATAAAAGGATATAATATAGATCCTTAGAATGGTTAGTGGCCATCAAACACATGTGTTTCTCGTCCTCCTCCTCCCCCTTCTCTTCCTCCTCTTCCTCTCCCTCCTCTCCTCTTCTTCCTCCCCCTCCTTTTCCTCCTCTTCCTCGTCCTCCTTCTCCCCAGTCTCCTTCTTCTCTTCCTTTTCTTTCTTCTTCTCCCTCCTCCCCCTTTTCCTTCTCTTCCTCCTCCTCCTCCTCTTCTTCATCTTCTGTAAATCACCAAGGTTTAGACAAGACTTAGTTGAATGTTTTGTTACTACTGGAAATAACAAAGCTTTGGCATTCTCTCACCTGAGGTGGGTGGACATGGCTCCATTTTAGAGATGAGGGTTCTAAGAAGCACAGAGGTTAAGGAGCTAGGTTCTCTGACTGTAGGAGGAAAATCATTGTGAACTTTGACACCAGGTGGAGCTGCAGAAGCTTTGACATCTGTTCATGACAGAATCCAGTCCCATGGGGTTGGATTCATACTAGTAAATGAGCAGTGCTTTCAGAGTCTAATCCTGGCTCAGTTATTAAACACCTGGGGGATCCTGGGTAGCTTACCTGACTACTCTGTATGCGAATTTCTTACCTAGAGAAAGAAAGGGGGCTACTTCCTTCAAGGGCTACTATGAAAACCACATGAAGCCCTGTAGGTAAAAATGTGTCTGAGGGGCTGCAACATCTATAGGAGCTTAAAACGTTGTTAGTAAAATTTTAAATTCTTATTTTTTTTATGGTAATCTTGTATCTAGACAAAAATACCTGGTTCTAGAGGATGCTGACATGTGGTGTCAGGGGAGATGAGGTCAAGGGAAGGGGTAGACCAATGGAGACAGGAAGGAGTGTGGGAAACCATTATAATATTCAATATGTAGATGAGAAATTGGGGCTAGGAAAACTGAGGGGATGGGCAGAGTTGGGAGAGTTGGGGGAAAAGGATGGAGCGGGTGACATTGATCCAGAGGCTTTATACGCACAAACTGACATGTGGAGTTGCAACCCCTTTGTAAAACTGCCTAAAGGTAGTAAAAATAAATAAGAACATTAATCAATGAAATTTGGCTTTAAAATTTACTTAAATGTTGAAAGAGGTGACATTGGCCACGATGCACTGTATTCATAAACTACTTTGTTAAATGGCAACTCCTTTGTACTTAAAGATAATAAAAATACTACAAAAGAACATACATATTTTAAGAAATAAATTTACTTAAAATGGAAAAATTATTTAAAAGTATGGCATATTGCTGTTAAGCTTTATTGATTTAGAAACCTTGCTTTTTTTTTCTTTGTGAAATTTACAAAGGGGGCCATTTATATTTCTTTAAGTTTTTCCAGGATTCAGAAAGGTTTATAGGCAATGTTTTTTTTTTTTTTTTGACCCATGAACCACAGATGCTTACTAGAAGCAAATGAACTATTAAAATTTTAGGTCCATAGTACTGTCCAACTTAAAAATCATTTATTCTTGCATTAGCATGCAGTGTTCAACTTTAAATTCAGTTTGGCCAAGAACAGTAATAGCATATAATCAAAGTCAACAGAATGTGATATATAGACAAATAGAAGTAGTCACTAAATTTGAACTAGATCAGAGGCAACAAAGTACCTCTGTGGTTACGTGACTGCATCCCGACACTATGTGAGATTTTATGGTTTTTATATCATGCAGTTTCTTGGAATTGTGTTTGTACTTTTCCATGAAATGCCTCAAAGCCCCAGAGAGACACAGCAGTTGTTTTAGAAAAAAAAAAAAGGCAAATCACATATTTTACTGGCTGGAAATAAAATAAACACAAAGATCCCTGCTCACTAGAATGAATGAAGTACCACGTGGCTGACAGTATGAAATTCATTGTTTAATATTAATGGTAAGCTTAGATATGTAAAGCAAGCCCTTTCTATTATTCCTACATGAATGTATTAGAACCAGACATCAGTGAATCTCAAAAGGAGAGGAATTTGGTTCACTTTCCATAAGAACTCAGAAATTCAGATGCTTATTTAAAGCTTATCTGAACTACCTAAACACAGTTAAGTCTGCAGATCTTAGCCAGACAGGATTGAATATGAGACTCTCAGCATTTGTACTGCCAACTCAGGCACAAATATTGAGAAAGCAGACTTTTGGAGTCGTGCTAAATTATCTCTAGGTCTAACTGTGATTGTCAAACTCCAAATGATGAACGTAAAATTCTTTAGCTATTTCAAGCGTCAATACATTCCTATAGTTGTCTTAATTCATATGGACAATGAATTGTTGCCTAGAGACCTCTCTAGGCAATGTTTTGGGTTCTGTATGTTTATTGTGCATATAAGCACAAAAGAGCAGAATCTAACAAATTCACAAGTACCTAACATTTAAGAAGATAAATTCACACGCTGATTTAGATGACTCTTGGCTTACTGTCATACTGATTTGCTCTTGTTATTTTCCAATGATAGTTCCTTTTGCAATGTTTATCTCCAAAGTGAAAAAATCTGGCAGGTAAAGGGCAGTGGAAAGGAGAACATTGAGATGTAACTGAGGACAGTTACATCTGAATCTCCAATCTAACAATTTGGCACCTTAAAACAACCACAACCAACCTTTCAATCCTAAATTGGAGAAAATACTATAAAATGGAGGTTTATATATGATGACTGAGACTCATTTTTTGTAGCTAAATAATACAAAGCATACAAATAATACAAAGCACTGTGAGCCAAATTATAAACATTTAAAAAATGATTTCAGCAGAAAATTATCTTAATTATCTTAATATGATTATTATCTTAATATGATTATTATCTTAATATGATTATCTTAATATGATTCATATAATATCTTAATATGAGCATTATCTTAATATGATTCATATAATATGGGATGGAATCATGCAAAATATGAAGCTGAGGGCCTAGAAATGCCTTGACTGGAGAGGAATTGATTATTCCTGACTTGGGAATTAGGAATTGTCTAGACTTAAACATACCTGGTTCTTCAGCAGCCATGTATCCTATGTGTGTGAAAATGTACTGGAAATGTTTATGTGTTCTGTAGTTACCAGGATTTGAACAAGAAACCAAGATAGCTGCTCAAGCAAGTAGAGTATAATTCTTTTGCATATTTCTAAGTAGTGTTGGGCTTAACATTTGTGGTTAATGCATATTTGCTATTCTTTTCCTTTCATTCTTTTTTTGGATAATGTTTCATTGTTTTTTCCTTCAGCTTTGTACATAGTAGCATAACTCTTTCTCTGTTAATGCTACTCAAAAATGAATTTTTTTCCCGTAAAAGGAACATATAGAAAGGCACATCTTTCATTTGAGAATGCACTGAGTGTTATCAGGAAAAACAATGGATTAGGTCCACAATGTTAGTCTGTTAGTCTGCAAGTCTGTATAGTCCAATACGTAATTTAATAAGATTTGTGGTGATATACAAAGCTGTTTTAATATTTTTTTGGTTGTTAGGATCATTTTAGGTTTTGTTAAAAGAAAAATCATTGGATCCTACTCATGATCTATTCCATTTAACTCTTTGGGGGGATAGGATAGGTTGAGAAATCAAACATTATGGAGTGATTTTATGACTAGGCATGTTTGATAAACATGTCATTTAAGTAACCCCAAATTCTTAGAGAACTTTCTCATTTGATTTGAAAACTGGAAATAATCATTATGATTTGATTCACTCTTGAATTTGGTCAGCTTTGATAGCTATAACATGTTGGTTATATGGCTGAGGGCCAACTGGTGCCTGTCTCAGTTTTGTGAATTATACCCTTAACTCAGTTTCAGGAGGAAAGAATGAAAACCCCAAACCCTTAACATAAAGAATTACACCTTTAACTCAGGGGTTAGGAGGAAGGAAGGAAAGCCCAAATGAACATAAAGAAGGCAATGAAAAGTATGTTGAAAACCTCACTCAAGCCTTTATTTTTGCCTTGGGGGGAGGAGAATATGATCAAAGTATAGTATATGCATATACAGAAATCTCATGATGAAACTCCTTATCATATACAAGTTAATGTGTGCAATAAATAATAAAAATAAGAGTAAAGAGAGTTTACGTATCTTCCTCTCTCTCTCTCTCTCTCTCTCTCTCTCTCTCTCTCTCTCTCTCTCTCTCTCTCTCTCTCTCTCTCTTCTTGTGCCTATCCTGGGGCTTGAACTCAGAGCCTACGTTTTTAAGATGCCCTTGAGCCTTCATGCTCAAAACTAGTGCTATACCACTTGAGCCATAGCTCCACTTCCAGCTTTTTTGGTGCCTAATTGAAATAAGAGTGTCATGGACTTTCCTGCCTGGGCTGGATTCTCAGATCACAACCTCCTGAGTAGCTAGGATTATAGGTGTGGGTCCCTGGTGTCCAACCTTCTTCCCCCTTGCTCTTTTGTTTTTGAAAGTGAAACTGGAAGTGTTTTTAAATTTAAAATTTAAATAATGTGAGTCCAGTGATTAATTAGTAAAATAAAAGAAAGAAGAGAAACCTAAAACCATATAAAATCACCTTTACAATCTGATTATTATTATGTGGGCCAAGATAAGATTATATAAAGTCAAGATCTCTGAAGAAATAAATAATTGAGAAGACAGGAGAGGAGAAAAATATCTTAAAAAAAAGAAATAAAGCAATAGGAAATAATTGTTTTGATTTCTTATTGATGTACCTTCTTTTATTATAGATTGATGCTAAGACATTGCTTCAATTTCTGGGCTTTTAAAAAAGAAGTTTGTGTAGACTTTTCTTCTCATATCGGTCCCCTTTGCTATCATTACCTACTTTATTTCTTGAGCTCCTTGAAACAAAGAAAATATAATTTTTTTTATCTTAGATACAACATTTGCTCATAAAAGAAAAAGCAAGTGCAAAATCATCAGAAAAAAATTGACAAACTGCATCAAAGAAAACTTGTTCTTCAGCTACAAAATTACATACATAGACTTAACCAAAAGAAAAAGTGTTGAAACAAGGATACAGGTTGACCCATTGTAACCATGAGATATACAAGACACTATGTTGAAAACGAACTTTACAACTTGGTGGGGGGGAGCAGTTGGGGAGGTGGAGAGGGAAGGGATGGTAGGGGAAAAACAAAGAAGGAGGTAACAATGCTAAATAGGACATGTACTCGTTACCTTACTCATCTAATTGTAATGCCTCTGTACATTAATTTTACAATAAAAAGCAAAACAAAAAAAGAAAAAAAAGTGTTATATGTAACTTGAAATCAACTCTGTTATTTTTGTTGTAGACAGAACAATCACTTTTCACACCAAATTTATTCAGTAAGGCTTTGTTGTAATAAACAATATTTTAAGGCATTAATTCCTGGGAATTTTAAATTATGATAAACTGAGTATCAACAAAATGGATTATAGAATATTAGAGTTGAACAAGCCTTCAAGACAATGTAGCTTCTTGACTTTAATACCTAGATGAAAAGATTCTCACCTGTCTCTGGGTCTTGGAGACAAGCCATTGGCCTCTCAGAAGACTTTACATTACTTTCTTAGAGAATATGAAAGTGAACAAAGATCCAGGAATAGTTCAGAAAAGCCTGCCAACAGAACAACTGAAGAGGCAGAGTTCTTTCGGCCTGGGATAAAAAGAGCTAAGCGTAAATATTATTCTCATGGACAACTATGTGAAGTTAATATTTTCAAAGCTTAAAAATAGGAGACTCTCTGAAGGATGGAATTTCAAGATAAATAGACAGGAATAAAGTCAAACTAGCATGCTATTATTTCATTAGTAATATTGCTGTTGATATAGTTGCCTTTATAGCCATCCTCAATACAAGATAAGGCTTTTGTGAGGACACATGGGATTGTGTTTAGAGAAATCCAAAATGCCAATTTTTCTTTTTTCTTTTTTTTCCATATATATTTTTTAATTGTAAAAATACTGTACAGAGGGGTTACAGTTACATGAATAGGGTAATGAGTACATTTCCTATCAAGCACAAAATGCTTTTTTCTTTATGGCATGTATGATTCTGTGCTAGAGGATGTGGGCTAGTGACTGAGCCTTGGTTGTTATTTCAATAACAACCCCACCCCCTCACACTTTTGAAATCACATGAGCCTCAGTTTAGGGAGTTTTACTGAAAAGAACTTGGCATCAGTCAATAAGAAGCAAAAGAAATGTTTTTTTTTTTCATTCTAAAAAGCAAGGCATTGTAGAAATCAGAATGAAAAGGAATGAGGTTAGATTTTCACTAAAATGGTAGCAATAGCTATTCCTGGAGTCAAGCAAGCCAAGTTCAGACTAATAAAACTTACAAAAGACTATTAATGTATCAAAAATTTCATTTTTAATAATATAAAAGCCTAGAATGCCAGCTGGTTCCTTCACAAATTTCAAGTGAATTGCTTATTATTGAACTCTCATTCATGCTTTTCTACCCATGCGCAGTTATTTGAGAAATAGAAACCACAATTAGTATTATTATTTTTACTATTATCATTATATCATTAAGTAGTTTTGCAAAGGAGTTTCAATTCAACACATCAGTTTATGAGCTCAAGGAATCTTGATCATCATTTCCCCCATCTCTCTCAACTCTGCCCATCCCCTTAAGTTGCCTGACTCTTCTTTCACATGTATAATTGAAAATTATGACTGTTTTTGCCTACCCTTCCTCCCTCCTCCTGTCTGTTCCCCATCCCATTAGCTTTTTCCCAAACGCACATTCCAACTTCTTTGTATTCATTTTGTTGAATTGTAAGTTAGTTGTTCCAAGATGTTACACCTTTGGACCCTTCCTCTTCATTGATCATACTTGAGTCAATTTATATATATATCTATATTTTATATATATCTATAATTCAGCTTCCACGTATGAGAGAAAACATGTACCCTTTCTCTGTCTGAGCCTGAGTTTTTCCACTTAACGTAATTTTCTCTGTATCCATCCAGTTTTCTGAACATGAGTTAGTTTAATAAGTGTACAAGGTACATAGTTTACCTCTGTGTTCCCTATCCTAATTTTTAGTGACTGATCTAACTTTAGGTGACTAACCTCTTCTCCTCATCCCTACTTAGATTCACAATTAGCTCACTACCAGTCAGGTCCTTTTGCTCTCTCCAATGTGTTCTGTTCTTCACTTATTAGCTGCTCTCTTCCCAGAAAGCTACTTTGTGGGGGAAGTTGTGGCGAAGGAAGTAATCTTAAGTAATCTTAACTGTTTTCTACTATCCACAGATAACTCTTGAAATTCCAATGATAGTTTTATTATTATAAGCATAAATGTCAGATTAAGAATTCAGGCTCTGCCACACTAAAGCTACCAGCACAACTATGTTTATTGCAGCATTATTTACCATAGCTAAGATATGGAACCAACCCAGATGCCCCTCAGTAGATGAATGGATCAAGAAAATGTGGTATATATACACAATGGAATTCTATGCCTCCATCAGAAAGAATGACATTTCCCCATTTGTTAGGAAATGGAAAGGTTTGGAAAAAATTATATTAAGTGAAGTAAGCCAGGCCCAAAGAAGCATAGGTCCCATGGTTTCCCTTATATGCAATATCTAGTATAGGTATGAGTCAAGCGGAAAAGGCCAGATAATGTGATGTTAGGAAAATGAACCCTTAAATATGTATTTTAATGTTTTCGTTTCTTTCATGCATGTATTTCTAATGCATTTATAAGATTATTCCTTTATTGCTTTGTATGTCCCTCCCCCACAGTGTAACCCCCGCTTTCACTATATTTGATATCAGTATATCATGTGGAGGAGATGGGGACAAACAAATCGTTTAAGGATTCAGGTGGACCTGTTGCAACAATGAGAAGTACAAAATGTCATGTCAAAACCAGCTTTACAATTTCGGTGTGGGGGGGGGGAGGGGGGTATAATTGGGTGGGGGGAGGGGGGTAAAATTGGGTGGGGGGAGGGGGGAGGCAGGGAAGGGAAGTGAAGGGTAAACAAAGGAGGAGGCTGCAATGCTTGGTAAGAAATGTATGCATTATTCTGCCCATGTAATTGTAGCCCCTCTGTACAGTATGTTCTCAAATAAAATAAAATACAATTTAAAAAAAAAAAAAAAAAAAAAAAAAAAAAAAAAAAAAAAGAATTCAGGCTCTGGTGAGATCAAATGGGAAAGTCATGCAAAGGCATGAATGAAAAAAGAGAATCTAAATAGTGATATCTAATTGTAATTAAGAAGAACCTAGTAGAGTTGACAAGTCTGAATCACCCTATATTCATTTATGAGGGAATGAGAACTTTTTGCATAATTTGGATTTTTTTTTCAGTTGATATGATTTCATTAGTACTACTTTAAATCTTCTGTGGAGTAAGATAATTTCTTTAATAGTTATTTAAACAATCTGTTCACAATGACCATACATGCATTTTCATGCTTTTGAAACTAAGTCCAGGACATCTGGTGCTGGTGAGGTATTCCATTTGGACCAAGCTAGGTACCATGACCAAATCGTTAACAGATTTGGTCATTAAATGCAGGTCAAGTTTCCTTTTTGTGTTTGAGCTGGGCCTGGAAAATAAAGGCTAGGGCAATAATTTGTTGAATTACTAAGTGTGTACCATGGCAAATATGTGTGGCATTTTAAGTTGTAAACGTGGATGAGCATGTTGGTGCCATCCCTCAACGTATAAATTTCAGTCTCAGAGACTTGAGTTCAAATAATAACTAAGTTGTGGATGTAATGAGTGCTCTGTACTTAATCACTTCTCATAATAAAAACACTTCAAGTAGGATTAAGGACCAAAGATTAAGACAGTCCATTACCAGCAAGTGTTCGCACTGTGAAATTACACATAGCATGAATTCTACTTCTCCCAAGAATCTTCAGTTATAAAATAGAAATTGCTTCGACAATAGAGGTTGCTATACTTTGAATATCAACACTCAGATTTATCAATGAAAGGAACTATAATAAGCAAAATACTGCTTTGCAAATCCCAAATTTGAACTCAAATTTTATCTTCCAATTTAAACTTTGTGAAACTAAATATCCCTGTCACTCTTAAAAATATGTAAACTTTTTACAAAAACAAAAATAAAAATAGTTGTCATGTATGGACACTATTCATGTCTTTGTTTTATTGAGTCACAAAGGAAAAAAGACATAACTAGAGTTTCAAGATAACTGAAATGTTTCATTAAACCTTCTGCTCTTAAAAGGCCTTGCTGTACTTATACCACTGCATTTTATATTTCAAATAATTGTGATGCTTGAGTGGGGTGTGTTGACTTTAATTTTAAAAAAGTACCCATATAACTTTCTTAACACAGTTTGTTTACCTCGTATATCTGACTATGTGTCTATCTCTCTATCTCTCTGTCTATCTTTCTATTTTCATCATCATCTATGTTGCTTCAAGCTATGGCTCAACTTTTCACTCATGGCTGGTATGCTTGAACTATACTTTTAGTCCAGTTTTCTTGACCAATTACTTTGCTAGTTTATTGAATCTAGAATCACTTTTCTTCCTTGGCTTTGGCCCTCAGTCCTCAGATCTCAGCATCCCAAGTAGCAAGGATTACCAGCGTGAGTCTGGGGCTCTTCCCACAGCCTCTATTTTTTAAATTAATTAATTAATTAATTTTTACAATTTGTTGAAAATGCATCAGTGATGTGAGAGAAAATACATTATCTATACATTATCTGGAAAAAGATATGTGTGTGTGTGTGTGTGTGTGTGTGTGTGTTATGTGTTTATGTGGTATATGTGTTTGTGCCTGTGTGTGCATAGCACCTGGCTGATAGTCCTTAACGTGACCTTCCCAGAGGCCTAACAACCTAAAAGTTAAAAGCCGTGGCCATGCCATTTGCCTTTACTCCATCACCCAGAACACAGGTCCAAAAAGCAATGGATTCCTGCTTGAGTAATGAAGGATGGATATGAACTACGTTGGCTGTAACAACGGATAATGTTTGTTGAATGCTTTTGCCTTTTAGCAAATGACAATTGACATATACTCTCTCTGTCATCTTCAATGATCTCGGGAGACAGATTTTCATTTTCATTTCACAAGTAATGAAACGATAGTTTGGAGAAGCCGAATCATCTGTTGTGTCCCTTTCCTGTTTAGGTCTGAAAACATTTTCACTAGTCAGCATTTGAAGCTTTCAACTTTTCTAACCTCTAGGCGTCGTTCTCCTTTAACTCTAGGAACAGTTTAGCCTAACAAATGTTTCTTTATTGTCTTGTTAGCACTTACCCCTCAAAAAATCATCTTCTACTTTGAACAGTTTGCAACACATTTTGCAGTTTGAACATCGTTCGAATATAAACTCCAGGAAGACAAGAAATTCACCAGCTGTTTAATGCTGTGTGTATTTCAGCCCACAAAATAATGTCTGGCACATAAGAGAACCTTAATCAATATCTACTGAATAAATGAATGGACCTTGAGCCTGTGCCAGGCACTTAGTTGAACTTGAAGCATGTGATCTTGACTCTTCATGGGGTAGAATGAAGGTTTTATATGTCCAGTCCATTATCTCATCAGCTTGAACTTCTCTTCCTGCCCTTTCTAGCCCTGTCTGCACACCACAGCGACTCATCTTTACTCTTCCTGGTCCTTATTTGGGTAGAAAAGTGTTTCATTGGGTTTCTTTACCAGTTTCTCACTGCCCGTAGAATATACTCAAGCATTTCCACATCTGCTTTGGCTTCTTTGCTCCATTTTATTTAGTGTTGTGCTTTAAGATTTTAAAATGCAGACACAAAGAAATTTAGCTTCTGTCTTGAGGCCATACACTTGCCTTCGCTCCATCACCCAGAACACAGGTTTTTGTCCCCAATGAGGTGCTCTGTGCTTTGTCACTCCTGAAGTGATCTATCACCTTGTCCTATACTACAATAGGTGTATGGAGGTAGGCATTGGCAAGTTGGCATCTGCTTAGTATCCTAAGTTACTTTTAGGTTGTTAGGCCTTTGGGAAGATCACATTAAGAATTGTCAGCTAGGTGCTAGTGGTTCATGGCTATAATCCCAGTTACTCTGGAGGCTGATATCTGAGGATTGAGGCTAAAAGCTAGCCCATGCAGGAAAGTCTGTGAGACACATATGTCTACTCAACTAGCAAAACAGCTAGAAGTTGTTGTGGCTCAAGTGGCAGAGTAGCAGTATCGAGCAAAAAAGCTAAAGGATAGTGCCCAGGCCCTGAATTAAAGCCTCAGTACTGGCACAAAAGACAAACACAAATAAATATGAATTGTCAGCAGGACTCTGGTGGCTCATACTTATAATCTTAGCTATTCAAGAGGCTGAGATCTGAGGATTGTGGTTTGAAGTCTGCCAGAGCAGGAAAGTCTGTGAGACTCTTATCTCCACCAGAAAACTGGAAGTGGAGTGGTGGCTCAGCGTGGTAGAGCACTAGCCTTGAGCACAAAAGCTCACGGAGAACTCCCTGGTCCTGAGTTCAAGGTCTATAACCAACAACAGAGAGAGAGAGAGAGAGAGAGAGAGAGAGAGAGAGAGAGAGAGAGAGAGAGAGAGAGAGAGAGAGAGAGAGAGAGAGAGAGAGAGGGAGAGGGAGAGGGAGAGGGAGAGGGAGAGGGAGAGGGAGAGACAGAGACAGAGACAGAGACAGAGACAGAGACAGAGACAGAGAGACAGAGACAGAGGCAGAGACAGAGAGACACAGAGAGAGAGACACAGAGAGAGAGACAGAGAGACAGAAAGAGAGACAGAGAGACAGAGAGTCAGAGACAGAGAGACAGAGAGACAGAGAGAGAGAGGAATTGTTGGAATTGTCTGAGAAGGACTGGGTATAAGAGCAGGGAGCAGAGAAAGGAAGGGTGGGTAAATACAGTCCTAATATTCAATGAACATATGTGAAAATGGACCCAGGTAAGTACAGGGGATGTGGGACTGTGTGGATTTGGGATGGATTGGGGGTGGTAAGAATAATGAGAGGGTAATACTGATCAAGATGCATTATACTCACATTTTGACATGTTGAATTGAAACCCCTTTATGTAGAGATAATAAAACCATTTGTATATATTATAATTTGTATATATTATATTTATATTTTATGGCTTATTTTTTATGGAAAAAGATACATGTGATGGAATCCAACAATTGATGACGATAGGATGGTCTGAGAAGATCTAAATCCCAGGTTGCTAACAGCCCAGATGCTTTCAGAGCAGTTTCCTGGATTCACTGAACTTGTGTTTTCCCATGTGTGAAACGAGGACAGAACACACCATGGAGGTTACTACTGGGAGGACTAAGTGATGACAAATGCCTTCAGATCCCCCTCTCCCCTTCTTCTCGATCCAGGTGAGAGAAGGTCGGTGCAGGTGTGGCAGGTGCAAAGGAGGCTGCCTTACCTAGGTATGGCTCCATCAGCTTTACCCTAAACCCAAGCCAGGCATGTTCTTCTGCTAGCCCTGGGTCTTTGCTTGAGGTGCTGAGGAGAGATGCTGAGGGATAATGCTTAGTGCCTACCCATGCACAACCCACACAGAGATGTCTTCAGCCCTGGGGTCAACCTCTGGCAATTGGATGATGGGTACTAGAAAAGCTTTCTTCTTTTTCTTCCTTGACGATCTGTGCTGAGATGCTTCTGGGAGAACCAGGCAGTGAGACCAAGCAGTGTGTAGCATGTATAGGTGGCCATCTTGGTAACTCATTCATTTTTTTAAATTGGTGTCCTCCTTCACTATCTAATTTTCTTTGTCCCTCACTGGTGCCTTCTGGGATTCCACTCCTTAATGAGACAGCAGTTCCTAAACTTTTCCCAAGATGTTGCTTTCTGAGAGATCATAAGGCATTCAGTTCAGAGGCTGCTTCAAAATATGTCCGGAGTGTCTTCTTTGATTATTAAAAGCTAGCACTAGTTTGTTACTGATTGCCAATGTCAAGAAGGATAGATATAGATAGAATTTTGTTTAACTGGAATGAATTTCACTGTTCAAATTTGATTGTCAAGTTTAGAAGACAATACAACCTCTAATAAAGGAAATGATTAATTGATGCTAGATAGACCTAGATAAACTGTATGCCCTAGAGAATACTCTCTTTGTGACTGAGAGGCAAAGACAACTTTATATGATATTATTACAAGGGGTCAAAAACCACTATGGATCATAATCTCTCCTCTAGAGAGGCAATACCAGTAAAATCAATGTGTCCTTAAGTGTCTCAAGAACAAAATTCCTCCACAGAATCCCTCTATCTCTGTTAGAGAGATAGGTGAGTGTATGCATCAACTATTGTAATGTGAGGCCAAGCACTATTCTGTCATTAGTACTAGTTTATGAGTTTACAAGGGTGAATACGATTTAAGAATTGTTATATCTACCTTTATAGCTTGGTTCATATGTAGGAGTGAAGGGTAAGGCTGAAGTTTGTGAGCTAAGATGGTTCCTTCTATGTATTCTACCCCCAGATCTTTCATTTAAGTCTCTAAATTTAGGGTTTCACTTTAATTTAATTAGTTTATTTTGTGCCTGTCTGAGGCTTGAACTCAGGGCTGAGGCTCTATCCCTGGGCTCTTTTTTTTTCTTGCTCAGGGCTGGCTCTCTACCACTTGAGCCATAGTTCCACTTCCACCTTTTTTGGTGGTGAATTGGAGGTAAGAGTCTTATGGACTTTCCTGTTGGGGCTGGCTTCGAACAATGGCCCTCAGATCTCAGCCTCCTGAGTAGCTAGGATTACAGGCATGGGCCACATGTGTGAGCTTAGGTTTTTTTTTTTTTTTTTTGCCAGTCATGGGGCCTGAACTCTGGGTCTGGGCACTGTCTCTCAGCTCTTCAGCTCAAGGCTAGCGCTCTACCACTGGAGCCACAGCACCACTTCTGGCTTTTTCTGTTTATGTGGTGCTGAGGAATCGAACCCAGGGCCTCATGCTTGCAAGGCATGCACTCTACCGCTGAGCTACCTTCCCAGCCCCGAGCTTAGGTTTTTATCATATAAAACTCTTCTCATTTATATGGACAATCATATATTGGCCAGAATTTTAATATACTCTGGTGTAAGAAATCTATAAATACAAGAATCATGTTCCTATTTGTATCTGTTGGTATGTGGACTTTTTTCCAATGCGATTCTTTACTGTAAGTTTCATCTGAAATATGTCTTTAAAGGCCAGCTGCCTTTACCCAACCAAAAAGGAATTTCTTTTCCATAGTTATAACAAATTCAGTTTGGGTAGTGCTTTGTACTTTTCATCAATGGTATTGGAAACCATCTCCAGTTATTTTAGAGACACAAGTTCTGAGTTCTGTAACAATGCTCTGTAATGATATGGCTTGTACCATTTCTTTTTTATGTTCTCCAAACTGTCTACAGTAGTGTCAGCTATAAGCTCATTAGAGCAATTCATTTTTATGAAGATCTAATAAAGACTTTTTTGTTTTTCCATGTGAATGAACTGACTCATGTCTCAATATTTTTCCTGACTCATAGGAGACATAAGTAGTCATGTTTTAATACAAAATGGGCACAAGCTGTTGTTTGGGGACATAGCAATTGCTCCCTCAGTCATGTTATAAATTGCAAAGATGACCCTGGAAATATAGAGGTAGGAGCTAAGGGCTGTCAGTCATCATAAAGGAATAAAGTTCTGCTCATGCCAGCAAGAGAAACCCTGCCAAAGCTGAAAAGTACCTGGCTAGGTTTTAAAGGACAGGAATACAATACTCTTACTAAGACACACTTTATAGAGTTCCATTCACAGCCAAGGAAAACAGCTTTTGGAGCTTTAAGGTGTCCATAAACAGCTAGATGAATGCAAGGAAGCCAAACCCAGGGATGAGTGGGGTATTTAAATGCTCAGCTGCCACCATGTCCTCCCTAAACACAAATGCACTGGCACAGAGAAGACCGAGCAATGCCCTCCAAGGTTGTGATTTATGGAAAATCTGCACATGGGGGACCAAGAGAGAAGATGTAGAAAATATCCAGTGTGTTATTACATTATCCTCAAGAGCCAAAGATCTGGTTCATTTTCTCAAGGAGATTAGGAATAAAAAAAAATCTGGTTCATTTTCTCAAGGTGATCATATAACATGATGCTTGGGGATGGGGGAGGGGGAGGGAGAGAGACAGCAGTCCGGTAACGACCTCCCAGATAATGTCTTGTGGTCACTCAAGTTCCAGGCGACAATTGCATGTTGATAATCCAGTTCAAGCATTTTCATAATCAAGACACTTCGTAAACCTTGCCAAAAGGAAAAAAAAAAAGCATGTGCCAGTAACTTGTATGGTGATACAAAGCAGACATGGGTGGAAACTATTTTATCAAGAAAGATAAAATAAAGAAATTATATGCATACGATAACAGCACAACAAAGAATATTTTATAGAAGAGAAGTTTGTAAGGGTGCCAGCAGCAAAGGCAAAATGAACGAAGAGCAAATGGGTTGTATTTCAAACACATACCATCGTACTGAGCTCCCTTCACGTTTTACTACCCCAGTCACAGTTTCTGACTGATGCAATAAAAGTTGCAAAATTCAAAGAAAAACATCGGATTTGTATCTCTTTTCCCCCTTTTTTAACTTCAATTTGAAAATGGCTTTTATGGTTAACCATGCAATAAAAAAATAGTTTTGGAAATGTTTTGGATAGTAGGAGAGCTCACAACCAGAGACTTTCTTATGGTTGTTAGTTGGGTGGATAATCCTAGCTCATCTTTAATGGTGAGATTTTATGCTATGATATTGTAAAAAATTATTATATTTAAATGGTTCACAGTGATTAGAATAGAATGGCTTCATGGCTCATAAATTGTGATTCTTTTTTAATGACTCGGAATTTCTTTTATAGCATGTGCTGGCTCTACTTCTAATTATTTCATTGGATGCAAGCCTCTGTTAGTGGAACCCCAAATTGTGTATAAAGTTGATGAAATATGAGACAAAAATGGTTTTGTCCAGTTGGAGTGTGGCTCAAGTGGTAGAGTGCCTGCCTAGCAAACTTGAGATCCTTAATTCAAACCTCAGTACCACCAAGAAATTGATGTTTTAATATTTCCCCCTTATCTCTTTATCTTTTGTTTGACACTACTTTGATCAGAAAACCCAACCAAAAAGCACTTGAGTTCTGGTTAATAAAGTACAACATTTTTTTCTTCAAGCAGACATGATACTAAAAGTGACTGAAACAATTCTGTTAAGAATAAAATATCTGAATTCCATGGATAACACATCTCTAGCTACTTGCACAATTACTTTGTTTTATTGAATCTAATAATTTGTTATATAGAAGTAAATTAATATCTTCCATTGCTACTTCTTTTTAGGTTGAGAGGTAAACCGGTACAAACTTTCTGTTTTCTGTCTCTCTGTCTCTTTCTTTCTCTTCCTCTCTCTGGGCTAGTCCTGGAGCTTGGACTCAGACTTTGGGCGCTGTCTCTGCTCAAGTCTAGTGCTCTACCACTTAAGCTACAACTCTACTTCCAGCATTTCACTGGTTAATTGGAGATAAGAATTTCATGGATTTTTCTGCCTGGTCAGGCTTCCAACTGTGAACCTCAGATCTCAGCCTACTAAGGGGCTGAACAGAATTCCTTAGGGTTTTTGGAAATGTTCTCTGGCTGCAACGTTTTGTCATTATTTTGAGAATAATCTTTATTTTATTGTATTTTTTAGCACTATTTTAACCACCCATTATCCCACTGGCAGAGTTTTAAGCAGAGCAGGCCCTTGAAAGGTGCTTGCTGAGCTTGTAATATTAGTGTTTTCTAAGAGCTCTTCAGGAAGTTTCTAGATGTCTGTTTTCAGGCACAATCATTTTGAAATAAAAGCCAAAGCACACTGTTACTGGCCCACAGTGATGTACAGTTCAAGGAAGTTTCTATTTTTTATTTAATGGCACAGTTAAGAAAATTATTGTAAAGATGACGTCCAAGGAAGTTTTATTTGCACCTGTTGAACATCTTGTAAAATTTTGTCTTTCAAATTAGCTATGTGGCTGGGCAGGGGGGCTCAGGAGGAGAGACCAGTTGGGCAAAAATGTTTGTGAGATCCCACCATTATCAATACCACATTTCCATTACCTCTGCCTCCTTTATTTCTTCCTGTTTCCTTCCTCACCTTTGGCTTTCCTAGTATGTGGGGACAATCACACCCGCTCAAAGGGCACACAAAAAAGAATTGGCCTGGGATCATGGTTCAAATGGTAGGGCTCTTGCATCGTAAGCCATGCCACTTGGATTTAGTCCCTAGCACTATTAAAAACCCACAGAGGCCAGGTGCTAAGAGGCTGATACCTGTCAACCTAACTACCCAGGAGGCTGAGATCTGAGGATCATGGTTCCAAGCCAGCCCAGGCAGGAAAGTCCATGAAAAGCCCACCAGAAAACCAGAAGTTGTGCTGTGGCTCTAAGTAGTAGAGATAGTAGAGAGCTAGGCTTGAGCAGAAAAGATCAGGGATGGAGCCCATGCCCTGGCACAATAAGATGAAAGAAAACAAAACAAATCTTTAAATATAGCGAGAACCATGGAGGAGGGAAAGACATGCAGCCTCAGATGGCTCTTACCCAGGGGACACTATGTTATTTCTCATATTTCCCAGCCAAAGCAACTTTCACCCTCATCATCAAGAATCCTCTAGCTGGGAGAGAAAGCAGAGCTGCATTCTTCAAAGGAGGCTAACACATTGCTACTGGTTCCCTTTTTCCCTCATTCTCCTCCCCCCCTTTTCCTCTCATTCTCTTTAATATCCCCTCATTATTTGGTGAAGAATCTGTCTAGTTTACTAGTCATTAGCTTCAACCTACATTCTTTCTGAGAAGCCAACCAAGACCCATATACATATAAACCCCTCCCTCAATTCTGCAATTGGCTTTCCATTTGACCTATGCTTGCTTCTGTAGTGATTAGGCAGAATATACTTTGCTTGGAACTCTTGCCACAAGTGCGCCTTTTTAAAAAAATTTTCAATGCAAAAGAGATTATATATTTGACATCCATAAAATGATTAAGTTGAAACCCAGCTTCTGTCAGAGATAACCTCACTCTGGATTACACATTATTCAAAACCAGAAGGTGAAGGGATCCCTTTACTGTGAGAACAGATGGTAAAGCGAGTGGAAACTTCCAGTGAACCCAGCTGTCAAGTTTGCATAGGATGTGTACAACTCATGCCGTTTCCTTTTTCTCTTTTCTTTCCTTCCTCCCTGCCTTCCTCCCTCCCTCCCTGCCTCCCTCCCTGCCTCCCTCCCTCCCTCCCTTCCTTCCTTCCTTCCTTCCTTCCTTCCCTCCCTTCTTCTCTCTCCCTTTCTCTCTCTTTCTCTTTCTTTTTCTCTTTCTCCCTCCCTCCCTCCCTCTCTTTCTCCTTCCTTCCTTCCTCTCTCTTTCTCTCTCTCTTTCTCTTTCTCTCTCTCTTTCTCTCTTTCTTTCTTTCTTTCTTTCTTTCTTTCTTTCTTTCTTTCTTTCTTTCTTTCTTTCTTTCTTTCTTTCTTTCTTTCCTTCTTTCCTTCTTTCTTTCTTTCTTTCTTTCTTTCTTTCTTTCTTTCTTTCTTTCTTTCTTTCTTTCTTTCTTTCTTTCTTTCTTTCTTTCTTTCTTTCTTTCTTTCTTTCTTTCTTTCTTTCTTTCTTTCTTTCTTTCTTTCTTCCTTCCTTCCTTCCTTCCTTCCTTCCTTTCTTTCTTTCTTCCTTTCTTTCTTTCTTTCTTTCGTCATGAGGCTTGAACTCAGGGCTGGGTGCTGACCCTGAGCTTCTTTTGCTCAAGGCTAGCGCTCTGCCACTTGTTCCACAACACCACTTCTGGCTTTTTTTTTCTGAGTAGTTTATTGGAGATAAGAATCTTACTAAATTCCCTGCCTGGCTGGCTTGGAACCATGATCCTCAGATCTCAGCCTTTCTTAATAGCTAGGATTATAGGCATGAACCACCAGTTTCCCTTTAAATTAAAAATAACAACAACGTGGGTGCTGGTGGCTCACTCCTATGATTCTAGTTACTAAGGAGGTTGGGATCAAGGATTGCAGTTTGAATTCAGCTCGAGTAGACAAATCTGTGAAGCTCTTTTCTCCAATTAACTAGCACAAAGCTGGAAGTAGAGATGCGGCTCAAGTGGAAGAGTGCCAGCCTTGAGCAAAAAGTCAAATGAGAGTGCCTCAGCCCTGAGTTCAAACCCCAGTTTCAATAAAAACATACATGCAAACAAAAGAAGAAAACCAAACCCCATAATGTGAACAGCAAGATTGCTATAATGCTAGGCATTGTTCTTTGTGCAATACATGAACTAACATAATGGCTCCTCACAGCATAAAGGGTCTTCTTATTGTTGCTTTAAAAATGGAGAAATTGAGGTGGGATTTCACATGACTGTTCAGCTAGAAGGTGATATCACTGATATTGGAATCATAGGAAGCCTGGGCATATTTGCTCACCATTTTGCTGTGTGTCTGTGTAAAGGAGATACTGTAAATAAAATGCTCAGTTTAGCATCTAGATTGTATTGAGTTCCCCATGTGTGATTGTTGCTGCTCAAATTGGCGAGCTTAGCTTTTCTTTTCTTCAAAGGAAGTTGGATATTTTTCATATAATAATTCTTCAGTTTGCATAGAATTCCTCGAAGTGTGTGTGTGTGTGTGTGTGTGTGTGTGTGTGTGTGTGTGTGTGTGTGTGTACCAGCAGGTGATGCTATGTCATTTAATAGGAGTTCACTAAAAAACAAAACAAAACAACAACAAAAAAAACACCAGTGTTTATGTACTTAGGCTGTGTATTTCTTTTCTGCTATTGATCTGCTGAAAGTGTTCCATGAAAGTGTTCCATCTCTAAAATGGAATGGGAACTTTACCCAGTTCAATATGAGTGGGTTTAGTTCACTGTGCTACTTCTCTGGCTATACAGAAATACAAAGCTAATTTGTAGGTGATATTATAGTTTCTCTTCATCCTTTATATGCAGCCTCTATATATGTTAATGGGAAATTTTTTTGTATACTTACTCTGGGGAAAATTGATTCCAATTATTGAGTATAATTTATTCCAACCCCTTGATGGAATAATTTATACTCTTGAGATACTCTTGAAATGTGTAACCAATAGGGAACTCTATTTATACATAAGTTTTTTTAATACATCTTTCAATTAAATAAGAAAGCCAAGTGCAAAAGCCATCACTCAAGGAAAGCATATGAGTTTGTAACTCTCCCAAGAGGGTTTTTTTGGTCCATAAACCAATAAATGGATTACACTTACAGGGCAGAATTCTTCTTTCTGATCCCATGTGGAGCAACTATCGACTTACCTGTGAGGTCCCTCACATGGGATGTGAGATACTTTGGGTTGCAAAGGAGAGAAATGGCCATTTTGCCCCCATGGAATCAATTTTAGGACTCCAATATTGATTGTTATAAAGAATACATTTATCTGGATACAACCTATTACATGTTTAACTACACATTTATTTGGTTATAAATCATATGGACAATGAGCATTTTAGCAAGGAAAAGTGAGTGTGCCTTTCTAATATAAAAAATACATATATTGATGTCTAATCATAAGTATAAATCAAATGATAGAACAAGAGTACTATGAAGTTTGTTTTTGTCATAGTCATACTAGCACATATTTAATGGAAGAGAGGAGATACTGTACTTTCACTTCAACATTTCTGAAATTCTGTGAAAGATCAGAACAAAAGTCTCTGTGGTAAGCATTTCAACTCATGTTTTGTATTATTTACAAAAGAAATCCCCAGTGGAAAAATAGTAACAATATGGGTTCTGATTTTGCAACATAAATTGCTAAGAGTAGTTATCCTGTATTGTGATGGTTTATAGTCATTATTATTATATTTTGTAATAAAATTTATGTTAATTTTGGTGTTGAATACTAATTTTCATTTGATTATCATTCAATTTCTTTAAATAAGCCTTAGGGACTCAACATCATGAAATTCGAATCCCCAAATTCAGAATTTGTGAACTAACAATATAGTTCTTACTGTAAGATTTTGGCAAGACAAGTGGAATTATGCTGTTAAAATATTTTAAATTTTTGTAACAATTTGCACGTTCTACTCTAGAAATATTTTCAGAGTATTTTGGTAACTGAACATTTCATCTTCTCAATGTAAATATTTAATAAACATAAATGACACTTATTTTTATATGCACAAGAGGATATTTAATATATTAATAGCAGGTTTATGATGTATTGTATAGCCCAGAGCTTGCCTGTTGCCTATGACAGATTTACTATAAGAAGTCAAACATCATTTTCCAGCCTTTCTTTCTGCCACTTACTGAAGTCAGCAGAGCTGTGTGCTATTTAATAAATAAGTTCAGACAAGTTGGTTGAATCTCCAAGTTTCCTTGGCTATTTATGTATTTATTTATTTACTTTGGAGCCAGCTGTGTTCTTCAAGACCCCCAGTAAACTCTTTGTCATCTGAAGAGTTGAACTCAGGGTCTCAGTGCTCTCCCCTGAGCTTTTATTTTCCCTCTCTCTCAAGGCTAGCACTCTACCACTTGAGCCATGTCTCCACTTCTGGCTTTTTGGTGGTTTATTAGAGATAAGAGTCTCATGCACTTTCCTGCCCAGACTGGCTTTGAACTTCCATTTTCAGATCTCAGCCTCTTGAATAGCTAAGATTATAGGCGTGAGCCACTGGCACATGGCTTCACATCTGATTTTTTAAAATTATTTTTTATTTACTAAGGATGTTTTGAAACTGAACACACCACCAATAACAGCAATCTACAGAGAGATGACTGACCTGTCAACACCCCTGCACAAGTCCTAGTGCCCTAGAGTCCTGTGCTCTCATTTCTTTCCAAGCTCTAGAATTTTGTTCCTTTCTTACTGGTGCTAATATGACAGAGGTGTTCTAGGATCTCTTCTCAGTCTGTAGTCCACTCTGCTATATTCTGGGACTTACATTTGGGCTTTTAATAGAATGTCCACCAATGATTTTGTGATGCTATACAAAGCAGATAGAGGACCCCAGGCACCAGTTACTACACAGGTTCTCTTTTTGTCGAGCAGCATTTGTGTTCTCTTCTCAATATAAGAGATGTGCTTGAGCAAGTTGACAAAAAAAGCAGCTTGGTTGGAGAGAAAGCAGTAAGGGCGGAGAGAAAGCAGTAAGTGCAAAGAGAAAGAGAGAGAGGGAGAGAGAGACAGAAAGACAGACAGAGAGACAGAGACAGAGACAGAGAGAAAGAGAGAACCCTTTCTTCCTTGAAGAACAAGCTACAAAAAGATGCTCTTTCTTTCAATAATATCTCTTGGTGACTTGGATGGCTACCAGCACCCTCTTAAATTGTGAGAAGCTAAATGTGACCAGTTTCATTGTATGTAAAGAGTAAAAGTTTAGATTTGTGCTAAAGAAATTAACTTTTCTATTGCCTTATTATATGGAGAAAACAAATCATTATTTTAGTTTTATATTTTTAGATTCAAGGAAAGGTTTTTATGAAAAATATTTTCCATTCAAATGTACTTAATCGGTACTAGCCAGGTCCAAAAACATGGCTATGGCACAACAAGCCTTTGTAAGCCTGATTTATTCCGTTTCTTGTCTGATCACACAGGGAGTTCATGGTACACTCAGGGCTGGGATCCTGATTCTGTGATCCCCAGTCCTGAATTCTTTCCATCCCAGCTTGAAACAAACTCAAGTGTGGCTAAAAGCCTAGAATTCCTTCCCAGGGTCCTTTTATTTTTCAGTAAAGTGATTTAACCCATCTAAGCCATGATCTTACCTAAGAAAGGCTTCGGATCGGATACCAAGTTGAGTCATTTGAGGACAAAGAATGAGACTGGAGGGAAGGGAGAGGAGAGGAGAGGAGAGGAGAGAGAGAGAGAGAGAGAGAGAGAGAGAGAGAGAGAGAGAGAGAGAGAGAGAGAGAGAGAGAGAGAGAGAGACAGACAGACAGACAGACAGACAGACAGACAGACAGACAGACAGACAGACAGACAGACAGACAGACAGACAGACAGAGACAGAGGAAGTGGGGGAGAGGTATTGAATATTGAATGATTACATTGAATTACATGGCAGGAGACAGAAGAGCTCTGGTATTCTGGGCACAGGTCTTAGTCAGGTGGGTTTTTGCTTCAGGTCTTAGTTTGCTCATAATAAGTTTAGGAACCTGAGAAATGATGCAATTATGCAATTTCTCCTGAATTTCCATTTCTTCATCTATAAGATAGGAATAATATACCATTTCTATGATGCAAAGTGGAGAAGAAGAATTATAATATTATAAGCCAATGCTAAAACTTGTGGCCCGGACATGGTAAACATTCAATATCTGTTGTTTAAAAAATTACTGTTGGGGCTGGGAAGTTGGCTCAGTGGTAGAGTGTTTGCCTCACATGCATGAGGCCCTGGGTTCGATTCCTCAGCACCACATAAGCAGAAAAAAGCTGGAAGTGGTGCTGTGGCTCAAGTGGTAGAGCGCTAGCCTTGAGCTGAAGAGCTGAGGGACAGTGCCCAGGCCCAGAGTTCAAGCCCCACGACCGAACCCCCCCCACCAAAAAAAGAAATTACTGTTGTCATTACACTATCAGTTGGCAATTAATGGGAAGAAAAAAATAAAGGGTTCAAATTTATGTATACTTGAAGCTCTCTTGTTAAAATGTATATTAGAACCCATATTCTGAAATACATACATACTTGAGAATGCTCATTTTATTTATTTATTTATTTATTCATTCATTCATTCATTCATTCATTTATTTTTCGGTGCCAGTACTGGGGCTTAAACTCAGTGTCTGGGCACTGTCCCTCACTTCTTTTGCTCAAGACTAGAGTTCTATCTCTACTTCCAACATTTTTTTTGTGATCAATTGGAGATAAAAATGTCACAGACTTCTCTAGCTTGGGCTGGCTTTGAACCATGATCCTTAGATCTCAGCTTTCTGAGTAGCTAAGATTACAAGTGTGAGCCGCTGGCACCTGATTCATTTTATTATAATTTAAACTAGTACATACAGTATTTGCAATGTGCTAGGCTCTTTTCTAACTACTTTACAATTACTCACTTCTTTGTCTTTGGAAGTAGTATACCAGTGTCATTATTCTCTTCATTTCCTGATGAGTAAATTGAGGAAGGAGAGGTTGATAGGTGTGGTCACTAACCTGGGAGACCAAGGAGCCAGAATTGAAAGGCAGACAGCTTGGTTTGACTGTCTGCAGCCTCCACCTGCCTCTCCCTTCCTCGTGGAAGGCTGGACTTCTTTGTGGGCACATAACATTCCAAAACAACAACTTGGATTTAAAAGCCAATATAGAAATAGAACCTTAATTACATAAATATCTTTGAAGCACTAGTATAAACAATCTAGTATTTCAAAGGAAAAATAGCACAGTTGAAAAATTGTGTCTATTGAGACAGTATAAAATAAATCATTAGAAGAAGGAGATTTTAGACATAGAATGGAGAGGGACCTAGTTTATATTCTGTATATAAATATTTACCAATGTTTCCTATTCCTTGGGCTCTAGTCTTGGGTATATGTATATTTGCAACCTCACATGCAAATACATGAGGATTTAACATCTGTCTAAAATAGCTTTCAACTGTTTTTTAAAAAAACTTTATTCTATTGTATAATTTTAACAAATGCACAATTTCCATATGCAATGGTTATAGCCAGGTGGCAATATGAACTTTCTTAAAGCTAAAATATGGGCAGAAATGTGTATTATTTCTGTGTCCCTTACATTTGATTATATCTTGGTTGCATTAGCTTAAATGTTGCTGGTGATTGTTTGGAAATACACAGGTTATGTCATTTATTTCAATGAAATGATGCAGTTATATATACTTTCATGTGTTTAAGTTCTCAGTCTGATGTTCTCAAAGTGAAGTCCTTCCTTTTTTTAAAAAAATGAATTAGTAATTTTGTGATCTTAAGATACGGATTAAGTAGAAATAATTGGAAATCTGATCATCAAATGAGGTATGAAAATTTTCACTGAAGTCTTCCCCAATAAATCTAACCAGCAATACATGCTCAGGTGTATGTGATGGGCCGGTATGCACATTCCTTGTTCCTTTTCTTATTTGTTTGCTGCTAGTAATGAGTAACTGAAGGTTCTAGTTAAGAGCTCAACTTTATTGCAGATGATCCAGTAGCTGTTTGCTAATGTCAATAGACAGGTTGAAAGAAACAGAAAAAAACCCTCAGAAAATGCCAGTGTCTTTCAGATGAAGACAGATAGTAAGCATTGTTCACATTTCAAAGTATTTATCACTGCTTACTAGCATTTTTCTTTCAGAGCAAATGAATCATTTTAAATAGAAGCAAACTGATCCTTCTATTAGCAAGTCTAAATCAGTAGAGCAACATCTATTTTCAGAATCTTTGTAGCTATAAAGGGACCTTTACAGTTTGCAACACTTCTCCCTGGCCCAAAATGACAGCATTTGGTTACAAATAGACCAGGAGAGCTTTGGTGCCAGCGTCTCTATTGTGGAACCTTTGGTTGGGAAAGCTGACAGCTGGGTGGAGTTCAGTGTTTTGAAGGTTATGACCACAGCAGTTTCATAAGTGCTTTATTTCAGTTCTCTTCTGGCTGCAGAAGGGACAGACAGGTGCCGTCTGGTTCTGATTTCACTGGTCTTAATTTCTTATCTGACCTGGTAGTCAATCAAGGGCATGGGATGAGTGGGAGAAGAGCCTTGGGGAGTAGACGCTGCAGGGGGAGGCTGCTAGCCTCTGTGAGAGACTGTGTGTGTGTGTGTGTGTGTGTGTGTGTGTGTGTGTGTGTGTGTGTGTGTGTGTGTGTGTGTGTGTGTGTGTGTGTAATGCTACACATCTGACTTTTCTCATAGAGAATCCAGCAGCTCGGCCTGTTATTCGCACTTCTGTGTGTACGAATGCTGCCCTGTGCGAAATGGATTTCTGAGTGTTAACCATCATGTTCTCTTTTTCCAAAGGGTCTTCTGTAGGATTTCATTTGCAGAGCACAGAGGGCAATATCTAGGGTAATTCCAGGGCTTAGTGGCTGTGATCTTTTGTCAACTCTCCTTGTGAGAGAAATTAAACTGGGTATGAGCGTCCACCATCACACCAGGTGCAATGCCATTCCCAGCCAACGGGTGAGAAATCAGAAACCCAGCAAGTATTTATGAGAAGGAAAAAATGAGATGTCATAATATGACAAGAATATATTCATTAAACCTTTCCATTTCTCCGAAACAGAGAATTCCCACTTCAGGCAAAAGGCTTTGAACAGATTTATCAAGTCTGACATGAGATTTGATTCTTAATGATAAATTGAGATATATTTAAAAACCAGACAACCTTGTCCATGGAGGAAAAACTACGAAAAAGAAAAGATGGAGTTAATAGAACACTGGCCACGGTTCCTTTGATGGAATGCTAGATAATGCATTGAAAATATGAATCCTGGAGAACTTACGCCTTTGTAGTCATGGACAGATGTACTGACATAGTTAACATATTCTTTTACAGTAGCCAAGGCCGTTTTATAACTGCTTACAAATTGTCAAACAATGTCATTTTATTCCAATACAATCAAACCAGAACAGCTTGCATTTAAGGCATTTACGGAATATAGCTTTCTGTACTGTCCTGTGTCTATAGACTGATTTTCTACAGGATGTGGTTTGTATGGCCAGAGCAGGGCATGATGGGAAATAAGCACTGTGGCCACGCCCCTTGGCATCACTCTCTGGTTTTGATCTCCAGGAGCAGCACAGATGTGCTCAGATAAGGAACGGTTTTCCCTGTGGTAGGTACTGCAGTTGTGTTAGGGACAGCATTGTCAACATTGGGGAACATGGAACTTTCCTTAGTATGGCTAGTTTAGAATTGAATCAAAGTTTGGGCATTTTCTATTGTGGAAAGCATGCAGTATGCACACCTGGCCCTGGAGTTACATGGACTGGGGAAACCTGGCTGAATTCTCAGATTATGTATAACGTTAGGATCTGCTCAGTACTCTTGCTGAGTTAGGGGTGTTCTCTCTGAAGGCTGGGCCTACCTTTGGGAATGTTAGAAATAGCTAGCATACTAGAGGATGGAGACAATTCTGGGGCCTTCCGTCCAGGTTCATATCCAAAAGGAGGAGGCAGATTTCAGTGCTCCAAAACAACTACGAATTCCATATTTTGAATCACTCAAGATATTTTACTGATGTTTGGCCATAAGAGTTATTACAACATATCAGTTTCTAAAACTATGTCTTAGAATGGAAACACCTATATTAAGTTTTATAGTTTGCATGACACCTAAAAATATTAGCTGTCCCAACAAAACTTTGTTTTGGATGACTTAAATAGGATTAAAAAAAATGATACCAGGGCTTAAACTAATGGCCTCATACGTGTTAAGTGAGTACTCTACCATTTGAATGACCCTTAAGGATTGTGACTCTTGTCCTTTTGCTCTTAGTATTTTTCTGAGATATGGTTGTGTTTTAAAATGTTATAAATTCCATGATAACAAAATCACAGAGAACACAACCCAATTTTATCCCACCAAATGCATGAGTTTTTAATAAGGCCCACTTATGCTAGTTTCTGGTAGCTCACACCTATAATCCTTGCTACCCAGAAGGCTGAGATCTAAGGTTTGCAATTCAGAGCCAGCAAGGAGTGAAAGTCCCTTAGTTGATCTCCAATGAACCACCAGAAGCGAGAAGCAGAGCACTGGTAGAGCACCAGCCTTAATTAGAAAAGCTAAGGACAGCCAGGCCCAGATCAATCCCCCATACCACTTCCTCCCCACAGAAGCCAATTTACGTTCAGTTGTAGTTCAGATAATTATAATTTTTATAGCTTTTCCTCCATTATCTACATCTAGCCTGCAAAATAAGTATACTCTGCTAGTTACTGCTACAAAAACAAAACACATTTATTTTTCTCAAATGAAGTTAATGGAAGATACATATGTGCAGACAAGTTTAGAGTTAGGAAGAAGGAAGAAGGAAGTACTTTGCTCTGAGCACTTTGTGGTAGTTCTGAAAGCTGTTTGTGCCATGTGGCCCCGTCTCTGGCCACATACAGCATCTGTGCCATTTAATTAGCAGGACAGTCTGTTATGGTGGGGTTTGGAAGAATGGAAGATTTCCCCAGGGTTCTCTGCCAATGGTATTTTAGAATGCTGCTATTTGGCGTTGAATCTGACAACTTGTAATTCTTTTTTTTGTGTGTGTGTGTTTTGTGGTGTGATCCTGGTACAGACAAAATCCTTGAGTTCCTTACAATATCTGAAAAATCAACCACAAAGAAACTAGACTGTGATGATAATTATGGGAAATGAAGATTAAGGGAATCAAGATGAAGATCAGTTTCCATTTTTTTCTAAATTAGCTGTCCATTCCCCCAGAAAGTATGCTCTAGGATCCTTTCTATGATAAAAAAGGTTTTCTATTTATATTTGAATGCTCTCAACTCTTTATTGGCTTTCCTCCTTGAGCAGTTTCTGTTTTGTTGGTGTTGATTTTCTCCTAGTGTGTTATTATGGACCTGCTACGAGTCATGTAGCTAATCTACTATCATCCTATTTGGTGGTGAACATGGGAGGCACGCTGAAGAATTTGGTTCCATAATTTGAGTACAGAAGAACGAATTAAGGAAAATAATGAAAGTGACTTTTTTCCATCTTCCCTCCCCCCCCCCTTTCAGTACTGCAAATCAACCCAGGACATTGCACTTGCTAGGCAAGTGCTTTGCCACTGAGCTACATCCCAGCCTGAAAGTGGTATTTTCTGATGGGGTGGTGACTAGGGTTTGAATTCGGTACTTTGCTAGGCAAGTACTCTACACTTGCACCATGTCCTGGCCCCTTTTTACTTTGGTTATTTTTTGAGTAGGGTTTCAAATTTGTATGCAGGCTCTCGACTGTATCACAATCCTTTTACTTATGCTTTCCACATAGCTGGGTGACAGAAGCTGCTACTATGTCCAGCTTTCATTGATTGAGATGGGTTCTTGTGAACATTTTTACCTGGACTCACCTTGAACCTTCAATCTCTGGATCTTAGCCTTCTGAGTTGATGGGACTGTAGGCATGAGCCTCTGTGCCTGGCCTAAAAAATGACTGAAGAAAAACTTGTTTCTCTCTCTCTGTCTCTCTGTCTCTCTGTCTCTCTGTCTCTCTGTCTCTCTGTCTCTGTCTCTCTGTCTCTGTCTCTGTCTCTGTCTCTGTCTCTGTCTCTCTGTCTCTCTGTCTCTCTGTCTCTCTCTCTCTCTCTCTCTCTCTCTCTCTCTCTTTTGGCTTATTTACCTTTAAGATTATTTTTAATGGAATTTTCAAACATACACATGGAAACTGAATAGTATAATAAAGTACCATATATCCACCACTGAACTCCAAAAGATTTTCAATTTAGCCCTAACCTAGTATCATTTATTAACTTCCCTCTTTCCACATATTATTTTAAAGCAAATCCCAGAAATTATTTTTTTATTGTGAAAATACTGTACAGAGGGGTTACAATTACACGGGCAAGACAATGAGTACATTTCTTATCAAGCATTGTAGCCTCCTCCTTTGTTTCCCCTTCCCATCCCTTCCCAACCTCCAGCACCCCCCCCCAATTCTCCCCCCTCCCCCGCACCAAAGTTGTAAAGTTTGTTTTCAACATAACGACTTGTACATCTCATTGTTGCAATGGGTTCACCTATATCCCTATTTAAACAATTTGTTTGAAAGCAGGGGTTATACCGTGGGGGAGGGACATACAAAGCAACAAAGAAATAATATTATAAATGTGTTAGAAACAATCGCATGAAAGAAAAAAAAACATTTGAATACATATCTTAGGGTTCATTTCCCTAACATCACCTTATCTGACCTTTCCTGCTTGACTCAGACATATACTAGATATTGCAAATAAGGGAAACCATGGGACCTATGTTTCTTCGGGCCTGGCTTACTTCAATTTTTTCCAAGCCTTTCCATTTCCTAACAAATGGGGCAATGTCAGTCTTTCTGATGGAGGCATAGAATTCCATTGTGTATATATACCACATTTTCTTGATCTATTCATCTACTGAGGGGCATCTGGGTTGGTTCCATAACTTAGCTATGGTAAATAATGCTGCAATAAACATAGTTGTGCTGGTAGCTTTAGTGTGATCTTATTTGTGATCATTTGGGTAAATGCCCAAAAGTGAGATTGCTGGGTCATAGGGGAGCTCTATGTGGAGTCTTTTGAGGAACCTCCATACTGCTTTCCAAAGTGGTTGAACAAGTTTACACTCCCACCAACAGTGCAGTAGGGTTCCCTTTTGGCCACATCCCCTCCAGCATTTGTTATTAGAGTTCTTGATTTTAGCCATTCAAACTGGGGTGCGGTGGTATCTTAATGTTGTTTTGATTTGCATTTCTTTTATGGTTAGGGAGGTTGAGTATTTCTTCATGTGTCTATTGGCCATCCTTCTTTCCTCTTCAGAGAAGTTTCTCTTTAAGTCATTAGCCCACTTATTTATTGGGCAGTTGTTTCTTTGAAGATTTGTTGTTGGGGGATTTAAGAAATTATTGTATTTCATAGATACTCTTTTGTTAACAATGTAGCCACAGTATCTAGCAATATCATACCAAAAATACTAGCAAGTATTTGTAGTATTATTTCAGTATTAAGATTATTACTTTAAAATAATAATTTCCATTTGTTCCACAAAAAATCTTAGGCATTTTATTTATTTATTTATTCATTTATTTTTAATTGTGAAAATACCATACAGAGGGGTTACAATTACATGGGCAAGGTAATGAGTACATCTTAATCAAGCATTGTTGGCTCCTCCTTTGTTTCCCCTTCCCATCTCCCTTCCCCCCCCCGCCACCCCCTCTTAGGCATTTTTATATATGTTGTTTTTTAAATTAGCATCAAAAACTGTCCACACTTCACAACTGGCTAATTTTTTGTTTTGTTTTGTACAAATCTTGGGGTTTGAACTCAAGGCCTGGACATTGTCCCTGAGCTTTTGTGTTCCAGGCCTCTATCACTTAAGCCACAGTTCCGTATCTAGCTCTTAGATGGTTAATTGGAGACAAGAGACTCATGGACTTTCCGGCCTGGGCTGGCTTTCAACCATGATCCTCAGATCTCAACCTCCTTAGTAGCTAGAATTATAGGCATGAGTCACAGATGCCCACTGAATGTTTGTTTTAAGCTCTCTTAATGAATAGGTGGTCTCTCCCTTCTATGTCCTTTTCTTCTTGTAGTTGATTCATTCAAGAATCAGCATACTTTTTTTTCCTATAGAGTTACCCATAGTCTACACTTTTGCTATACCTGTAGGGCATCTTTTGCAATCAAAGGAATGTTTATTATAGCATTCATGGGTCTTTCATAAATAAGTGTGTACACAGTTGAGAAGTCAGTCCATGATATGTACAGAAGGGAAGATGGCTTGATGTTAAGCCTTAGGATGAGTTCCAGGTTGAGTTTCAACATAGGAATGGCCAAGGCAGGAGGATCAGGAGCCATGTACCGAAACCCAGCCTCAAAAAGAAAAACATGTTTGTAGATATCAGCATATGAACATAAACTGGATGTTGAAGTTATTCTTAGTAGTCAGTCTAGAGTTTTTCCACACCTTCCTGTACTTTAGTGTATATCAGTGAGTGGCATTGCTGCAAAGGCAGGAGACTGTAGAGGGGAAAAGAATTAACTGTTGAATTGGATCTTCTGCCTATTAGTATCGTTTGCATTAATTTCCTCTTCTCCACCATGAAGAAAGTTATAGTTCATGTCAAGTCCCTGTGGTATTATAAGAGGTAGGTAATTTGTTATATGTACTATGCTTTCCACAGTACTTAGAGGATGGCTATCTATCATTCTCTTGATGTTTTGTTTAATGACATAAATTTTACTCTCTAGGTCTCCATGAATATCATCTACCTCTGCAAAGCCTGGGATGTCAGGAATTATACCATAAAGCTTTTTTTTTTTTAGCATAATGATTAATTCAGTAAGAAGTTTTTTTAATTTAGTGACATGCAAAATGCAAGCCTTGAGGGCTGGGAAGGTGGCTCAGTGGTAGAGTGCTTGCCTTGCATGCCTGAGGCCCTGGGTTCGATTCCTCAGCACCACATAAGCAAAAAGAAAAAAGCCAGAAGTGGTGCTGTGGCTCAAGTGGTAGAGCGCTAGCCTTGAGCTGAAGAGCTGAGGGACAGCGCCCAGGCCCAGAGTACAGGCCCCACAACCGGACCCCCCCCAAAAAAACCCAAAAAACAAAATGCAAGCCTTGAGCAAGAATGTTCGAAACATGGAGAAAAGCAGTCCAGAGTAAAATACACCAAACCCATATCAAGGCTTCTTAGTCATGTATCAGAAGGAAAGAAAACCTGTCCTTAGCATCAATATTACTAGGGTAGTTAGTGAAAATACATTTTTATTCTGAATTCAGGGTGTTCTTGGTAGCAGGGAGAATTAGCGACTTATTCTATCAGCACTTGCAGATTCTAAAAATTACTTGTGTTGAAGTCTCAAAGTCTAACTAGTAGTTAACAAAGAAAGCTTGAAAACAAAGTGCTTATTGTCATGTGGAAGTAAATCTACAAAATGCACTGACAAGTTATTACTTTTGACAATGTGGCGTTAGCCATTGCATATTGGAATCAAGTTTAGTTCTTGGTGTTTAGGGCACTGTAACACAATAACTAATTATGACATGCCTGAAATTTATGATGCTTATAATTCACTGTGCTCCATAGGGCTCTGAGGCCTGTTAGTATTAAGTCACTTTATAAAACATTGAAGTCCATAGGTTTGTGTTCAGACCATACAGGTGCCAATTACAAGGGCCATTTCATTTATTTTGGGGGTATTCTGATAAAATATTTTCTTTTTCTCTTTCTTTTCTTTTAGAAAATGAAATTGGATCAAATATTTTTCCTCTTTTTTGTTATTTTCATATTCTGGAAGCTGATTGCTCTTAATTTTCTGGATAGCATTATTTCAGTGTGTGAAGGTGGTTCGTTTATTCAGCAATATGAGATCTTCCATTCTCTCTGCACTGGAAGTTGAGAGCTGACTTCCCATTCTAGAAGAAAGGTAATACCCAAGGTGCACATAATTTATGATACACAGAGCATTCCATAAGCAGGTTCTGTGACTTTGTTTCCCACAAATGCTCTAAGTCAAAAGTGTCCCCCCCCCCCAACAAAATGTAGAAAGGAAGAGCACATTTCTCTAACATTTCCTTTGGAAATCATGAAAAGAAACCAAGACATTTCTTTAGTTGAGAATCATAGCTATCAAGAAAAAAGGCTGGAGGTAGGCAAAATAGGGTAACTTAGACTTCATTATAATTCTGTTGCAAAGGATAGAATGTGTTTGTATTTGTAAACAGCTTAAAAAAACAGTGCCCTGGCAGACTAAAGTGCCATATAAGTGTTAGTTCTATGGGTAGCATAATCTTTGGCTACTTTTGTTAACATCTGGTTTTGATGATGGTGAGCAAAGCTATTTGAAGGAAGAGAGGGGCTAGGGAATATATTTCTGTCTCCCCCTTTTATTTGTTTATTATTTTAAGCAGTTACACCAAGAGGTTTCAAGTAAGCTCCTGAGCACAATGCATCTTGATCAGTGCCATCCCTTCCATCCTTCCTCCCCCACCTTCTCAGTCTCTTCCCTATTGAATTCTGATTTCTCTTCATCCCTCTTATTTTTATCCTCCAACCTCTCTCAGACCTTAGGGCTTGATGTTTGCAGCTATTAGCTAAAGAGATCAGCCCACTTTTGTGGACTATGATGACACACTCCAATGATGTATTTTTTTCTGAGTTTATGGGAGCATAGACTGGAAGTGGAAGGTAAATCCCTTTGGTATATAAGCACATCCAAACGTGAATATGTGTGTAAACCCTCATGCAAACGTAACACATACATGCCCACAACGAACAAGCCATGGTTGTTGTAAGGGGCCAGGGGACAAAAGCATGCATTCACAAGATGGGCATAAATCTATGCTATTACTGTGTGTTTATTATTAATTGTGGGAGAGGTGAGCACTTCTGGCATGAGAGGGTGGAACACATTTTAAAATCTCATGTCAATAATCAACACATATTATTCTGTGCATTCAGATCTGCAAAGCAGCTTGTATTTGCAGGAGCAGCAAGTATTCTAAGGGAGAAATTGCCTTTCCTGCAGTTGTTGTATTTTTATATCACCCAGAATACTTGTGAGAATCAATTAGTGTCTATGACCTGCCGTGTTCCCGTTAAGTGGCACAGGAAGCCCAGCTAATCCCCTGGCAGCCTTGTGCGAAGTACTTAGGAAGCCCAGCGTGTCCTTGCTCCAACCTTACGTTGGACCCAATGCCAGCCACTGGCTATTGGCTCTTTATTGTGCAGTGGTGAATTTCTGGCATAAAATGAGTTGAAAGGATTACTGAGCCAGGGTTACATAGTGATTCTGTGGCTCTCCCACAAGGCTTGGATACATTCACCTTCAAAAATGTTGGCTGGGTGCCAGTGGTTACATCTGTAATTCTAGCTACGCAGGAGGCTGAGGTCTGAGGATAGTGCTTCGAAGACAGTTGGAGCAGAAAAGTCTATGAGACTCCTATCTCCAATTAACTACCATCAAAAGCTGGAAGTAGAACTCTTGTTCAAGTGGTAGAGAATTAATACTGAGCAAAGAAGCTCAGTGACAGCACCCAGGCCCTGAGTTCAAGCCCCAGGACTTGCACTCCTCCTATCCCCTCTTCAAAAAAAAAATTGTTAGGATGGGAAAGTAGCTCAGTGGTAGAGCGCTTGCCTTGCATACATAAGGCCCTGGGTTCGATACCTCAGCACCACATAAGCAAAAAGAAAAAAGCCGGAAGTGGCGCTGTGGCTCAAGTGGTAGAGCGCTAGCCTTGAGCTGAAGAGCTGAGGGACAGCGCCCAGGTCCAGAGGTCAGGCCCCACGACCGGACCCCAAAAACAACAACAACAACAACAACAAAAAACTGTTGTTCTCAGCCTAGCAAGCATGGACCAACAGGTCATTCCAAATATGTACTATTCAATTATGCTGAAAATGCATTAAAAAATGAATAATTCTGTCATTGAGAATAACATATTCTCAAATATGTCTACTGAGTAAAAGTGGAAAACGAGAAGAAAACTTCATGGCTTGAATCCTGGTTCTATGACTACCTAGCTGTGTGGTTTCTAAATAGTTATTAACTATAATTTTCTGATCTGAAAACTGTATCTAGCTGCTAGGGTTATTGTTGGATGAGGCTAAGCTCATGCAGGTCATTCCCCTTCGGTAAATATCAACCAACTAAACAGTCTATGCAAACAAACAAGGAACAAAGTATTATTTCCATCTCATTTAAAACATTAGAAATGTTATATTTATTCTTTTCTAATAGTTGGGCCTATTATAACTTTTTCCCCCTTCAAGAATGTAGACTTCATGTTCTAATAAAGTTTAGATAAAAAATTAAAACCTAATTTCTCAAAGTTCAAAAAAATGTTTTTGTCATAAAAAATGGAGTTGATCATTATTTTAATATTACCTTTTTAATGTTCCGCACTAAAGTGCCTCACATTTCACTTAGGCAGTTTTATGCGCACACACAAAAATCAGATGGGCCATCCTCGGGTCCATTTTTCTCTGTGGTCATGTGGGATGGTCACAACTTTGAGGGTGTCCAGCAATACTGGGGTTAGCTTCAAGTGCTAGTAGGGCCATCCCCTGGTCAAAGGACATGTGATCTGTCAATCCTCAAAGTACAGGCCTTTAAGAGAGTAGGAAGGGTGGAGGTGGGGGAGGGGATTGGGTGGAGGTGGGCCAGGGTGGGGGAGTGATGGAGGGGGCAGGGGGAAGGTAGGAGAGAAGGTCCAGGTGTAGGTGATTGGCACAGGTCGGTGGGAGCAGGTCAGGTGTGAATGGTTGCATCTCTTCCATTTGGAGTGAAAAGCCAGCAGTGTGGGAGTCAACCGGTTCAGGCAGGTCTGAGATTCAGGTTCCACTGTCTCAATGACTTGCTTAAGTCACTTGATTTTTTTCTGTCTTGGTTTTCTCATCTGTGAAATGTGGATGATGACGGCTCTCATCTCAAAGGTCTGATGTTGAGGATTAAAGGAGAGGTGGCATCTGCAGAGATTTGCATACCTCCTGGCTCACACATAAGCTCTTAATACACGTCAGCTAATAAATACTCCCTTTCCTGCTGCTCTGGGAGTTTCTGAGTCCCTTCTACTTCTACTGATTGCTTTGTCTTCTAAGAGGTTCATCCCTAAAGAAAGGGGAAGTAGAACATGTTGAGTAGGTTTAGAAGAGCAGTATTTCCTAAGAGGAGTACTAGTCATAGTTCTTGAATGTGTGAAACTGTGACACAGAAACCTTTTCACCAATAACAGATGAAACTGTGATAAACAATTTGTTAACACCTATAACTGCACCTTCATTAGTCGTGTCAGATAAAATGACAGGCATCCAGCTAAATTTGAATTTTAGATAAGGAACACTTTTCAGCACAGGTATATCCCAGATATTACTAATGCTAAAATGTATCCCCCTTCTTTCTTTCCTCCCTCCCTCCCTCCCTCCCTTCTTCCCTCTGTCTTTCTTTCTCTTTCTTTCTTTCTTTCTTTCTTTCTTTCTTTCTTTCTTTCTTTCTTTCTTTCTTTCTTTCTTTCTTTCTCACTTTCTTTCTCTCTTCTCTTTCTTTCATTCATTCTTTCTTTCTCTCTTCTCTTTCTTTCTTTCTCACTTTCTCCTCTTTCTTTCTCTCTTCTTTCTTTCTCACTTTCTTTCTCTTTTCTCTTTATTTATTTCTTTCTTTGTCTCTCTTTCTTTCTTTCTTTGTCTCTTTCTCTTTCTTTCTTTCTTTCTTTTTCTTTCTCTCTCTTTCTTCCTTTCCTTTTCATTCTCTTCCTTTCTCTCTCTTTCTCCTTTCTTTTTGCTCTCTCTCTTTTGCTCTCTTGCCTGAGCTCCCTTCCTCCCTCCCTTCCTTCTTTTCTTTTGTGCTGGTCTTGGAGTTTGAATCCAGAGTCCAGACACTGTCCCTGAGCAGTTTGGCTTAACACTAGTGCTCTACCATTTGAGCCACAGCTCCACTTCTAGCTTTGCTTTGCTAGTTAATTGGAGATGAGTCTCATAGCTCCTGTTCTGGCTGGCTTTAAACTATGAGCCCTAGATCTCAGCTTCTTGAGTAGCTAGGATTACAGGAATGAACCACCAGTGCCCGGCTGCATTCCCTTTTATCTGAAAGTAAAATACAGTTGGGTGCCTCGTATTTGTATTTGTTAAATCTTAACTTTCAATATCACATTTTTCTGATTTAATGTTCAGTTTTGTACTTTTGATTGGAGATGTTTTTCTCATAATTGGTAATTTATTACTTTTTGACATAATAAAATTAATAAGTATACAAAATATTAAAATAATGTAGAGCTTAGAAGATGAGATCTATGTATGATTTCAAATAAAGGCAACATTGAGTAGCTCCAAGGCTACATATAACATAAATATATGTTTTATATATTCAACATATATAAATAATACAATATATAATATATTTAATATACATAATAACATGTAATATAACAAAGTATGTAACATGGATAGTAACAATTTCAGATGAATTTGATGCTAATCTTGTTATAATAATGTAAACATCCAGTAATGAAAATAATGAGAAATAAGTAAAGAGTTAGAAGAACATGATCATTGCTATACAGGATGGGTCTGACTGATAAACAGCACAAACTCAAGAGAGTCTGCTAGTCACTTGTATACTTATTTCTTAGGATGTATTTATAATATATTTACTAAGATTCCTACATTAAAAATTACTACATTTTTGTGTGTGCTGAATGAAACTGGGGCTTGAACTCAGGGTCTCAAGATCTTGCTTAGCTTTTTTTCTGTTCAAAGTTAGAGCTCTACCATTTGACCATACATCCATTTCTTGGGGTATTTGGAGATAGGTGTTGCTTGGATTTGTCTGCCTAGCCTGGGTGTAAATTGAGACCCTCAGATCTCAGCCTCCTGAGTAGCTAGGATGACAGGTGTGAGCCACTGGTACTTGGATTCTACTATTCCTCCCTTCTTCCCCCCCAGTTCTGAGGCTTGAACTTGAGCCTCTCCGGGCTCAAGGATCGAGCTCTACCACTTGAGCCACAGCACCACTTCTGGCTTTTTCTGAGTAGTTTATTGGGGATAATTGTCACATGGACTTTCTTGCCGGGGCTGATTTTGAACCATGATCATCATGTCTTAGCCTCCTGAATAGCTAGGATTACAGATGTGAGCCCAGCAGCTTTTACTATTTTTTATTAGTCAAATAATACCTGAAATCTTCCCTAAACACAAGAAAATCATAAGCTAAAACAAGTAAGGTTATTGAATTAGGATTATTATTCTTTTGAAAGCATATCTTAAGCTGTTTCAAACATGTATGTATATGAAAAATATATGTCTGTGCAAACACACATACATAAATACACACATATTTATTTTATTTGTAAAGTAAAACCTTTCGTATGATTTTATATTTCTAAAAGAAATCAGAATATGATTTCTATTCTTCTGAAAATATGGTTGAATCTGAAGTCCAGCCTCTAGCAGTAAAAATTTACACTGACCTGAAATAAAAGAAACGTGGTGAAAATCGATGGGCAATTAGATGCTTAAAATTATGATTTGTGATAGTATTGTAACTAGCAATTCTGAAATCACACATCAAACCAGCTCACAGATGAAACAATTCTGTAATTAGGGAAACAAATGACATGACATGATAGCATTTCATACATTTTTATCAGTTTTGTTTTCAGCCTAAAATAACATGAAAACAAATTTGGGGGGATCTGCTCATTTGAATTTTTGCCTCTTTTTATTTTAAATAGCGCATGTGTCTTCTGCAGTATTTCACAGGCTTTGTTTATCTTCCAAGATGGAGGGCAATGTCACTCCATTGCTCTGTGGCTCTTTGAATTTCCTTTCACTCTGGGAACTTCTGTATCCTCTTCAATAAAATAATAATTAGATTAGGACCAAACAAAATATAAGGAAAAGAAGTAAAGTAGTATTCCCCCCCCCCTCACCCACATGCTTGATAAATTACTCTATTGGTTTCTCAAATGAGTAAAGTTATCTGATGTTAAGAGGTTGCCATGTTTATTTATTTATTTTTTTGGTTTCTGTGACTGTTGCCATCATAAAGTTTCAAACTGTGAAAGAAATATTGGAATCCTTACAGATTATTGAATCCAATCCTATAGGAAAAGATAATGAGCAGAAGCCAAAGTAAATCTCTAGCAGTGTGTGTTTTTATACCTTAATAATATTGTGTTTCTTTTGGAAACAGGACATGGTGGAATATTTTTTGATAGTTTTTATGCAGTCATAATTCAGTTCCCCATCAATTTACCTTTAACCTCCATTGTACATGTATTTAAAAAAAACCAAACTTTATGTTTTTGTGGCCTAGGTGAATTTTTGTATAATGAATTAAAGGGAATGTAAAAGTTCAAAATTAATCATACATTTAAAAAAGTCAACTTCTAAGTTAAATGTGAGGACATTTAAAACAGATGTGATAACAATGCAAATATAATCGTACACACTTGTATTTCCTATGAGATTTACAAAATATTTATAAACATTTCACAAAAACAAGAGCTAAACTCTGTGATTCATATCTATGTTCTCAGCTCTTTGAGGCAGGGATCAAAAGGATCAGGGTTCAAGGCCAACTTTCCTCATCTCAATAAAACAACCCATGTGTAGGAGCATGCCTGTCATCTCTGCTACTCTGTAGGTCGATCATGATTAACCCAGGTAAAAGTGTGATGGTCTGAATTTGAACCTAGTACACACACACACACACACACACACACACGTGTATATTTGTAGATTTAAACTGGAGGCTCTATTTTTGTTTGCTAGTAGAGAAAGTGGCGTATAGGAAAGCTATGTTTGAGACTTAATGGTATCTCTCTATAAAATTAACCACGGTATAAGCTGTGTAACAGTTGAGACTTAGTCTGTTTCATTTACTCTAATATCGACAGTACCCTCAAATAGGTCTTAGCGCAGAGAATGTATCCCATAGTATTTGCTGAATGAAGCTACGAACATTTGGTTGCTCCAAGCCAGATGTGTGCAGTTTCACTTCATTTGGGAATTCTCGGTGTCACCCAAAACAAGGAAGTCCCAGTATGTCAATTCCCCAGGGCTGGCCCATTATGTGCCCAGGATTTGTATCAGCTGCTCAGAGATGATGAGAAGATAAATAACACTCAGCAGTGTAAATCTTTGCAGTTTATAAAGTACCAACTCTCTGATGGTGCTAAGATCTAATTCTTCTGAGTTGAAACCTTGCGTTTCCTTTGCTTACTCTGTTTTTGTGAATTGTCAATGGTTATAACTCCTTAAAATTGGGGAAAAGCCCTAGAATGATGGGATGGAAAAAAAATGATATTCTTTGAATTCAGAACTAGTGCATATAAGATTTGCTTGCCTTGTTGCAATTGCATTACAATTTCACAAGAAATGACATTAAGGAATCACAACATAATGTCCACTGACCATTTATGTTAAGTGTCTTGTGTTCCAAAATCTCATAGTAGGTAGAGTGACAGACATGCAGACAAGACGAACTCGTAAGTAAAGTAGGTGCTAGCTGGCTTCTAAATACCCAAGTAGGTAGTGAAGGCTGCTCAGGCACATCGGAATTAGCTATACAGAGGGGTGTGGGTGGGATTGAAGAGAAGGAGAAATATGCCAGTTCGAGCTGTCCTATTTGGGAAGGATGGAATAAAAGGAGCATTGCAAGTAGGAGTGATGACATATCCCAAAACAGAGAAGTTTGAGATTACAAAGCCCATCTCAGACATTCCAAATTTGCTAACAGGACTGGAGGATAGATAACATGAGAGAGAGTGTTCTATAAGCAAGGGAATGAAAATATTTGAAACGCCTTTTATGCTACAGAAAAGAGAAAATAATGGGCTTGAAAGCAACATAATCATAGATGCCATTTATACCCAAAGTCTGGGGGTTTTGTCCAAAAAAGAAGGCTGGATACAAACCTTGGAGGTTGTTTTGCTTTTTGTCTTAAAGAAATCTAACAAATCCTGGCTAAACTACTGATAGAAAGTAATGCCAGTAATAAGAATTGATATGATCCAAATGCCAACCCTTAGACTTTACCGTGCAAGTTTCTAATCCCTATATCACCCTTGTGACTCACTGTTATTACTATCTCCATGGTAGACATGAACAAAGTTAGGTGGGGAGGAGTTAATGGACTTGCCCTAAGCTGTCATGCCAGAAAAGGCAGGAGTCCACACAACAGGCTTCCAGAGGTGATCTCTTGAGGGTACATAGATCCCTGAATGCTCAAATCCTCCAATTTATTATGCTTGCTGCACAATGACATTAAGCCCTTCCCCCAAATCTAACTTGGTTGTGTCTGGCTGTCCCCAGAATTTGTCTCATGTAAAAGCTGGAACTATCTTCTCATGGTCTTCTATACTGGACTGGCATCTGCAGATCTCCGATGAGGCCAGGCTTGTCCGGGTCCTAACTTAGGAAGAGCTATGGTGTTGCTGCCTACAGATCTCTCTGAGGAGTTGGTGAGGCTTTGAATGGCCCTTCTAGACTGCCTGCTGGCACTATCCTGTTTCATATGTTTAGTTATACACAGGTGCAAATATTAGTTTATAGATTAAAAAAATAGAATTGACATAATCCTTCCTCTACGTTTCTTGCTTTGTCTTCCATTCCTACCATATTGGAAGAGAGAAAAGAGGGAACATGTCCCCCCACTCCCCTGCCCAGGTTGACTCATTAGAAAAGGTACTAAATAGCCTTCTAGAACATTTTTCACTAACTTGGAAATGTAACCTCAGAGAAGGTCATGTGAACAAGTTACCCTTTGTTTTTTATCTCAGACCAACAGTAGAAATAAATTCCAAATTCCTACCATACTTGAGATCTCAGGCATGACACTATTTCAGCAAAGAAGACTTTATGAATCCCCCCCCCCCTCAAATTAAGTCAGTACTGAGGGTTTAGCTCTTGTTTTACCTGTACAGAGCTTATCTGTCTACAATTAAATAATTAAGTGGACTCATTGAGGCCTCTGTATTTATCTCTTTTGATTAAATGGTATCTGCTGAAGGGAAGGAGCACATAAAATCTTCGATGCAATGGTACTAGTGTGTATCGGTGCTGAGAATACAGCCTTAAGGCTGGCAGGCTCTTAAATAAATGCAGCACCTAAGGAAGAGTAAATACTCAAACAAAATGATAAGGGTGGCATCTGGCTTCATTCACTACAGGAATGAATGAAAATCATGGGGCTGCCTGGATAGGGGGTTCTACTCTAAAAGCTATCATCCCCCGAACCACTGGAAATGCCTCGTCTCCACAGCTAACCTGAAAGGTGGCTTCAATCAGTTTTGAACTCTTGTAGTTTTCTCCAATTGATAGCAACTGCTAGGAGAAAGTGGTTTTTTTTTTTTTTTTTTTTTTTTTTTTTTTTTTTTTTTTAGTTCAAAAGGAGCCTCTTCATATGATTTTTTCCCCTTAATTGTTTCTAAAAGACAATTTCAACAAATTCTGCGCCGATTGCTTGCTGTGAGTGATTTGTAGAAAGAAGGCTTGTACCTTATCCTTAGTGATAACTCCAAATAGCTTTCTAATACCTCGTCTCTCACAGTTCTTAAAGAGCAGAGTTCAGACTTCAGAGCTGCATGATCTGAAGATCCTTTAAATAGCTACAGACTGTATGAATATGATTTCTGGCATATTTGCTAATTCGTATTTCTGCTCTGAATCACCAATAGCCTCATTTGGCAGAACTGTAGCTTTTAAGAGCAGAACCCTAAAGAATCCTTAGGAATTATGAGCTCTATCTAAAAAAGAATTTGAAGTTTCTGTTCTTTTTGTGGTAGGGGATCAAATCTCTTTGGCTTGAATAAATACACATTCTAGAAAACAGTCGAGACGACTCATCTGTATCTAGCTTCTGGATTATTTAAATATCAGTAGATATGATATCAGTAGATTTTATTTCAACTAGAAGTGCAGAAGTACTTTCTACCATTTTTTCCCCTCTCTGTTCCTTAGTGGCTCACATTGGTATAACGACTGATATTTAAGAAGCCATGAAACACTCAGCCCATCTGGCAGGAGAGCTGAAATAATATTATGGACACTTAGGGTAGAATCTCAAGGACTAATTTGTCTAAGGGTTTCTTAAAAGGTCAAAGGGGAATCTAGAAGGAGATCAAAAGAGATCTTCACTTGTGTGTCTGTGTGTTGCTTTTATAACTCACAGTACCAGAGACACAGCTTTCATGTTTCTTCTACTTTATCTTAGTTCGGTTACATACACACCACACACATGTGCATATCTTATGCACACACATCATACCCATATACCCCTTCCCTCCAAGTACCTTCCCAAGTACCATACCTCTGGCCAAACCACACACAGTATATACACATCACACCTACACACCATCTATATACATAACTCCCACCTACTCGACATACCTTCTATAACAACCCTGACACACCACACATACCTCAACACACTATATGCACACACATTACACACACATTATACCACACAACACATATACACCACATATCACATACCTCTGCCTACCCACCAAATCCTTGCCACAACCCTACCATACCCCTTCACATACTCGTATCCTTCTGACATACAGTTCACCACACACACACACACACACACACACACACACACACACACACACACACACACACACACGCATACAACACTCATACCATAGCACACTCACAGATACACACAAAGCCCACTTTACACATCTACAAAAATAATACAAAGACTATTTGGCTTTGCCTGGAAGTGGAAAGGAGGCCAGTGAAATGAAAATGAATCCCTGTGGTTTCTTGATGGTTCTTTGGTCTAATGAATGCCTTTTATCCTTGACCTAATTCTATGATCATTCTTTTCTACATGAGGAGAGGAGTTGTAGAGACTCTTATGCTCCTTTGACCTCACCTGACACAAAACTATACTTTCTTTCACGCCTCCCTTCTTCTCGGATAGGCCCTGCAAGAAAGGAGGCTTGTTGAGAGTGTAGGTCTTGGTGTAGTCACTTTAGAGAGTCCCTGGAAGGGAAATGTGGCCGAGGAGCATGCATGTATTGAAAACAATAGCTCTGGAATCACAATTATCTCCTATTTTGTTGAGCTGGATAAACAGACGGCATGATGCGGTTTTTGTTTGTAAAACAAGTCTCCTTGGCCTCTGCTGGGACTGATCCAAGGGCAAAGATAGAATGAAAGCTCTAAAGGGAAGTGGCCCTAATGCTTATGGCTTCAGCTGGCACAACTTCAACACATTTCAGAGGCTCGTGTTCCGAGGAGATATTGCAGGGTAGCTAGTGCTAGTTTACTAGTAAGTGCTGTTCAAATAGATTTAATGGGGCTCTATGGGAGGGAAAAATCAGAGGAATAGAAAATGAACAGAAACAGCAATATCAACAACAAAAACCTCTTGTCAATAAGCTATTGCATGACACAACCACACTACAGAATTGTAAGCCAGCAAAATCCTCAAAATATGAGAAACTATCTCTAGAAGGGCTCAGAGGAGCTCACAGATGACTCTTTAGCCTCCACTGGACACATTTCTGACAGGTGAGGAGAGAGATGGCCAATTGATCCTGAAATGGTTTCTAATTGATAGAGGTCTGTATCTATTGGGTCTTAATTTTGTTAGCTAGTCCTACACAAGTAGTATGTCACATCCTAAAATCTGTCAGCATCTATCCAGCCAGTCTTTTCTTGTCTAAGATAAACTTCTTCATTTGGTTGTTTCTTTCCCTGTATTATATAGTATTCATACCATGAGGTTGAAACTTCTGAAGAAGGTGAAACAGATGTGAGCGGATGTAATTCAGCAATGTACAATTATCTTTCTGAATGTGTGTGTGTGTGTGTGTGTGTGTGTGTGTGTGTGTGTGTGTATGTAAGCACTATATGTAAACCTAAATACTAGTAACATAAAAAAATCTGTGGTTATTTTTTTGATGAAGTTTATCTTGCAACCAAATAACCTTCATAGTCTCTTTTCATGCAAACTATTTCTAAAATAAAATCACAGCAACATGTGCTTGGAAGTTCATGTTTTTAAACCGTATTCAGTTCATTATGTTTTTGTCTCTTAAATTTCATCATTGATGATACTTTGACTTGATTAGCAAACAAATAAAGCCCTAACTCTAATAATGAACAAGTTCTAATTGACAAAGTATTTGTTCAGGTTACTTGGCACATTAGGGTAATGTAATTTGATACACGAATATAATATATAATGATCAAATCAGGGCAAATAGCAATTCTATCTCCTTCAACATTTATCATTCTTTATGTGGAGAGCCTTTATACTCTTTTTGTTTCTTGTTGTTTTGAAAGGTATCATACATTGTTGTAGCCCATTGCTCCCTATTGTGTTATAGAACACCAGAATGAATTCGACCTAATCAAACTATATTTTGGTATCTGGCATTAAACCTATCTTCATGTCTATCTCCTGTCTCCTACTCTTCCTATTTGTTAGTGATCACTATTCTAGTCTCCCATAGGAGAATTTAAAGTTTTAAAGTTTTCCCAAACAAGTGGTATTTATCTTAAAGGGAGTAGCTTATTTCACTGAACATAATACTGCCTACCCCTATCTATCCAATAACTGTATTTAATTCCTTACTTATCTCAATATCCTCAATAACCTTTGCTATTGTAGCCTTATTTATTTTGTCATTTATTTATTTATGTATTTATGTATTTATTTATTTTTGTAGTGATACTAGAACTTGTCCCTTAGCTTTTCTGCTCAAGTCTGGAGCTCTACCACTTGAGCCACAGTTCCACTTTTGTTTTTTTTTTTTGTTATTGTTTTTTGGTTTTGGTGATTCATTGGAAATAAAAGTCTCACTGATTTTATTGTTCAGGCTGTCTTAGAATCATGATCCTTAGATCTCAATCTTCTGAGTAGCTGGGATTAGAAGCATGAGCCACCCAGACCTGGCTTCATTTTCTTTTCATGTTTGAATTATATTCCATTATGTGTGCGCATTATATTTTTCCTTGTCCATTTATCTGTTGATAGATACCTTGCTTTATTTTATATCTTAACCTGTCATATTGTACTACAGTGAGCACAAGAATTCAGGCATTTCTTAGAGGTAATAGTTTTATTTTCTTTGGACACACAGTAGTGGATCACATGGTAGTTTTAATTTTTTTAGGTTTTTGAGGAACTTGTTCTCCATAATGCCTGCATTGATTATATTCTCATTAATAGTGTATAATAATCTCTCTTTCTCTGCATCCTCAATAACCCAATGTGTTTTTGTGTTTTATAAGATGGTATCTCATTGTGGTTTTGGTTTATATTTTTCTGATGACTGTGTATTTTTCCTAATATTGGTATTTTTTCCAATGTTTGTTGGATAATTTGTATGTTTTCTTTAGAGATACATCAGTTCCTATCATTTGTAATTTTAAAATTGTACTTTTTTCTGGTGAGTTGAGTTCTTTATGTATGTTGGATATTAATCCCTTGTTGGGCAAATATTTTCTTTTTTGATGCTTCTCTTCTGGTTGTTTCCTTTGCTGTGCAGAAGCTTCTCTATTTGACACAATCTCAATTGTCTAGTTTGTTTTCAGTTTCTTGTGCTTTTGAAGCCTAAGACATGGTTTTTTTTTTTTGCCTATACCAATGTCTGGAAGTGTCTCCTCTATGTTGTTTTCCAGTAGTTTCTTAGTTTGTGGTACTTAAGTTAGATCTTTAATTCATTTTTCCTTCTTTCTTTGATTGTTTTTTTTTTTGGTGGTACTGAGATTTAAACTCAAAATCTGGTGCGTACAGTATAAGTTTATATTAAGTCAATCACAATATATTACATTATTAAGTGTAAATTGTGGAATGAGAGAGGAATGTCTATTATGGGATAGACATATACTCCTTCTTGTTGGCTGCCTGTGGCCATTTGCCTGTATTGATAATTGTATATGGCCTGTGATTAATGTTATAAATACCCAAATGGCTCTTGGCAGAAAAAGGTTTCTCATTCCTAAAAGGCTGTTTTGAATTCTTTTCTATCAGGGCTCCATGATTGGATCAAATGCATCTGTGGCTTAAATTTTACGAAACAGGCAAGAGTTGTTGAGGTGAGACATTATGGAGTCTTGGAAGGCTCCAGAACAAAAATGTCTATTAAATATTGTTAGGAGTATTTTTTTTCCCTGATGATTTCAAAGCAAGAGTGCTGTGGGACCAAGGAAATTGGGTAAGCAAGTTTATGGGTGGAGTCTCTTTTTGGCCCTTGTGTACTAGAAATGAAAAGTTACTGGCTGGCTGCAGGGGACTTCCTGATGGGAGAAATGGGAAGGTCCAAAATGGCGTCTTTAATGGATCAGGAAGGTTTGCAGGGTTTGTTACATCCATATAGCTATCAACTGAATCAGGCCCAGGATAAAGAGCAAGAATTGAAATCAGACTAACCACCACTGGTTACAAAATGATCTATCTCTTTACCAGGGAGTTTTCCTTTTTATCCTCTCATAGGTGAGGAGATGATAAGATGAAAATGAGTCTTGGTAACTCTTCTCTCTGTTTTCTGTAAATATAAATAACTTTGCATAAACATTTTATTCATTTATGAGCCCTATTGATGACCAGAATGCTTTCCAAGCCTGTGTGTATACAAGTTGAAGCCCTCATGGCCTTCTGCCAACACAGGTAAACGCTTCCCTCTCCTCCATTTATCTTTGTTCCGGATTCTTACTCTAGTTTTCAGTAGGGTCTTTTGAAACCTGAGCTCATCCCCAAACTCTCTTCTAACATGACTGATTTCTCTAAATGTCTTTCTCTAAATGTCTTTGTTAGGGTGTGTAAGAGTGCCTTCCAGAATCTGTTCCTGGACTGCTACCTACTTTAATCTGAACTGTGAACACACACACACACGCACACACACACACACACACACACACACATACAGAAAGACAAATGAAATTAGAACTAAGGAAGGAATGGTCTTTTGCTTTCCTTTTTGTCTCAAAGCTAGCACTCTACTGCTTGAGCCACACTTCCACCTTTTGATAGTTAATTGAAGATAAGAGTCTCTTGGATTTATTTACCCAAGCTGGCTTTGAATTGCAATCCTTAGATTTCAGCCTCCTGAGCAGTTTGCATTACTCTCACGAGCTCAATACCTGGCATTGTTAGATCTTTTTAAATCTCATGAATAGAATAGAAAAAGAAAAAAAATTGAAGGAAAAATATAGCATATATATCCTTCAGTGACTGTTGTTCTTACTTGGAAAATTGATTTGTTCTAAATAAAATGTCTTTAAAAAATAATCTCAGGCAAGAACAATTTTTATAGAATCATGCATTCCCATGTCAGTCTAAATGGAATATTTACACAGCCACGTTAAAAAGTCTTTTCTCCAGCCTGTTGGTTGAGGCATAGCTGCTCAAGCACACTGATGTTTATATTTTCACTGGTCACTTACTTGGTGGGAACAACAAATTTAATTTCAAGTCTGAGTTGATCCTTGTGACTTTTCTATTACAAAGCTAAATGGTGTCCTGCCCTTATGCCTTTTATGCTACAAAGCACCCAGCAACAGGGAAGATATCCCTTGTGATGCCCACCCAGCACTGCCTGGCACTCTGTGGCCCCCATGGGTTTTGCTCATGGTGTGCTATGTCAACCTGTTGACAAATTATAGTTGTGACTGCTGCCAGGTTAGACAGCTGAGATGAACATGTCCATCTGAGATGTGTGCTTTGTGTTGCAAGGGGAAAAAGTAGACAGGTGACATGATTGTCACAGAAGTACATTTATGTTTTAAACTTAATAACCCTGTTGTGATAGCTCACGAGGTTAAACTATGAAAACTGCTTCTTGGCTTAAAATGGGGACACTAGAAGCAAATGCTAGAGTCTTCTTTTTTTTAATTTAATTTTATTTTATTTGTGAACATACTGTACAGAGGAGTTACAATTACGTGGGCAGGATAATGCGTACATTTCTTACCAAGCATTGCAGCCTCCTCCTTTGTTTACCCTTCACATCCCTTCCCAGCCTCCCCCCTCCCCCCAATCCCAATCCTTCTCCTTCCCCCCCTTCCCCCCACCCCTGCACCGACATTGTAAAGGTAGTTTTGGACATGACAACTTGTACTTCTCATTGTTGCAACAGGTCCACCTGTATCTTTAAACAACTGGTTTTTCCCCCATCTCCTACACAAGTTATACTGACATCAAATATAGTGAAAGCAGGGGTTATACTGTGGGGAAGGGATATACAAAGCAACAAAGAGATAATCTTATAAATGCGTTAGAAACTCATGCATGAAAGAAAAAAACATTAAAATACACATCTAAGGGTTCATTTTCCTGACATCACATTATCTGACCTTTTCCGCTTGACTCATACATATACTAGATATTACAAATAAGGGAAACCATGGGACCTATGTTTCTTTGGGCCTGGCTTACTTCACTTAATATAATTTTTTCCAAGTTTTTCCATTTCCTAACAAATGGGGCAATGTCATTCTTTCTGATGGAGGCATAGAATTCCATTGTGTATATATACCACATTTTCTTGATCCATTCATCTACTGAGGGGCATCTGGGTTGGTTCCATATCTTAGCTATGGTAAATAATGCTGCAATAAACATAGTTGTGCTGGTAGCTTTAGTGTGGTCTTGTTTGTAAATATTTGGGTAAATGCCCAAAAGTGGGATTGCTGGGTCATAGGGGAATTCTATGTGAAGTCTTTTGAGGAACCTCCATACTGCTTTCCAAAGTGGTTGAACAAGTTTACATTCCCACCAACAATGAAGTAAGGTTCCTTTCTGTCCACATCCCCTCCAGCATCTGTTGTTGTTAGAGTTCTTGATTTTTTGCCGTTCTAACTGGAGTGAAGTGATATCTCAATGTTGTTTTGATTTGAAATGCTAGAGTCTTCTTAAAGGAGACAGTCTTGCCTTTTCTCCTTTTACAGAAACATTACCTCATCAAATAGTAGTAGTTTGTCTTGATAGATGATCACTTTTTATAGATACAGATTGAATTCAATTAAACTTGTTTTTTGTAAGTACCATTTAAAAAATGATAATGTGTAAGAAAAGGGCAACCATGTCTGTTTGAGTTAAGTTAGAACATGTCTAGGGTTTTAATTAAAAGGACAATGTGTTATCTTGGCATTGGTGGTTTACGTCGGTAATCCTGTATAATCCTGGTGACTGGGAGGCTGAAATCTAGAGGACTTGAATTAGAACTCTTCTTGGTAGAAAAAGGTCTTCAAGATTTCATCTCCAATTAACTAGCAAAGATCCAGGTTGGGAGCGTGGCTTGAATGGTAGAACACCAGCTGAGCAAGTAAGTCAAGTGAGTCGCTCTGAACAGAAACTTCAGTACTATCAAAAAGAGAGCGAATATTTTGCTGAAAGAGTTGTCAACTGCTTGCCAATTCAGGCCAACCACATTAATACTTTTTAAACATGGCTAATTTAAAAACTAGAATTATAAAGTGCATTCAATGATGGAAAGAGATTTCTAAACATATCAACAACACATTGTTAAAACATGTCTTAATTTTAGCTAGCCTTATTTACTTTTCAAAGTTAGTCTAGTATCTGTTTTAAAATCATGTCTTGTTATTAAGGGTAATAATTCCCTATTAGTCAAAGCCATTAAAAAAAACACGAGCAGCTGAAAGTAGTTTAATCTAAATTTGATGTAATCTTAGAGTTAATGATGAGTATTAAAAAAATTAGTACATGAATCCTTGTTTGATATTTACTCCCTGACATCAAGAGTCTCAGCTCTGGTTGCTAGGATAAATAAACTGTCATATTGAAACTGGAAAGAATGGTATTCTACATTGTTATGTGACCATAATATGAACATATTGTTCAAATTTTTAAGAAAAGACATAATTCTTATAGATTATAATGGCATGTGTTATGCTTGCTCTGTTTGGTCTTTTCTGAAATCAAGTGGACAATTTAACATTTTATCACCCCTGTTTTTTTTTTTTTTTGCTTTCTTTGTACCAGCTCTGCAGTGAAGGTAAGTAGGATGAGCAAAAGCAGTATGAATGTGCTCATTGGCTATCATTGGTCAATGGGACTTTCTCATGTGTCCATTCAGTGTTTATAATGATGTGACTAGTCACTACTACTATATTACACAGAGGTGAATACTGAAGCCGAGGGCTATCAAGCAATTTCCAAGGTCAAAGAGCTAAAAGGGTTAAAGTCAGAATTTGAACTCAGGCTCCAGTGTTTGTGCGTCTATCCTGAACATTATTCTGTCTTTCAGGAGATCCTGATTCCCAGATCCCCTTTCATGGTCCCTCTGGGCTTTGTGGGTTCTGTCATTCATAAATATCATCCTCAATACATTTCTCTTGCCAATGCCATGTAGTGTTTTCTAATGGTCTGCTTCTTCAATAACCTGGTTTAAATTCTTTCTTGTCTCAGGGAGAGACAATCTATTTTTGGGGAGGAAGGGGGAGACCATTTCCCACTCCCAATAATGTTGTACGCTTTCCCCCTTGAACCTCAATGTAAAAGTTATCTCTTACGAATGTTTCTGATCAGCTGCTGTGCTGAATGACAAGTTGAAGGCAGGATGATGCGCTCCATGTCTGTGTAACTGCCACCTCCAGGCCAGTGCCCTTCCTGGTGTGTCTGCCCTTCCAAGTTGGCCTCTTGAGCAGCCCCTGTTCAGTGGCAGCAAGGAAGACAAACGCTGCTCTTTGGCTGCCTCTGCTCCTGGCTGTTCAGGGCTTAACTGTCCCAGGCCAGGCAAGATGCCCTGATGGCTTAGGAACTAGATCCACTACCACACCTGTAATCCATTCATGGCCCACATCAATTGAAAAGTGCTGGCATCGTCGGTGGGAAAGGATCCAAGTTTACAAAAGCAATATTTGAAGGAGATTAATCTGACAGTAGTTATGTGTGTGGACAGAGTGTCTGGGGCAAGAAACAACAACAAAAAAAGAAGTGATTCCTAGAGTCCAGGTGTGAAGTAATGAATACTTCTGATGACATGGCAGAGTAGCAATAAAGGGAGGGTAGTCAGGAGATGCAAAGCCTGATGGAAAACAGAAGAAGAAAAATGATATCCCGGTATTGAACCTGCATGTCTTAGGGAAGTGATAGGTCCACTCAGGGGGCAAGGAAGAAAGTAATCCCTAGGCCAGGCTGCTGCTTCCTGTGAAGGAAGATGACAGGCAGGATTGTACACATGAAGTTCAAGGGGCTGGGGGATGGCAGACCAGTGCAATGGAAGTTTGAGACATAAGAGGGAAGGTTAGTGGGGCAGCTTAGGGTATCTGTTTAACAGCGACTACAGAGACAATAGTTAAAAGCAGCATAGATGAAGTTCTAGGCAAGCACCTAAGGGAAAAATGTGATGGGAAGAGATGAGAAGGCAGTTGTTTTCAAATTATGCTTCCCAGACACTATTAGCATCACTGGGGAACTGGTTAGAAATATAGAAAGTTCAGGCCTTATCTCTCCTGAACTAGAAGCAGCTTTGGAGATAGGGCCCAGCAAGCCCTCAGCCTCTGTTATTTGGCAAACCTCCTCCTGCCCCGCCGGCCTTTTGTATTTGGTTGCACTGATGAATTTGAAAGAACCTGTCTCAGGTTGATGTTCATCTTCTCGATGCAGATGAGAGAAGTAAAGTCAATACAGTCAACCCACAAGCAGTAGAAAGTAGAAGATAAAAGGTGCAAGTGAAATAATGAAAAAAAAAAACCACAAGTGAATTTCCAAAAGACAAGCGACAATGGTGAATAAACCACCGGCAAATAAATAAATAAATAAATAAAAGTGCACAGAATGGTTGATTGTTGAAATTATAGGGTGGAGCAGTCATGTACGTGTTGTGTAAAAGCACTCAGTTTCCTGAAGATTAAAGCAGGTGTGGTGAGCGCAAGACAAGATGCATGGTCGAAAATCATTTTGTTTTGTACCAGTGAAGATATTGACTAGAATAACAGCTGAAATAGATACATATTTCAAGGAAATATTTTCTCTGTAGGACATAAGGGAGACCCAAACATGTGTGTGCAGAAAAGAAGTGTTGTATGGAGAGGTAGTCTGAGCAAGCGTCCTGCTTTATTCACCCTGTCCACCGTCAGGATTTGCCATTTCATTGTTAAGAATCTGTCTCTGTCTCTCTGCTTATTTTTGTGATCTATTTGCTGTTTACTAATGATGCCTATTTCATGATGTGATGTGTACACCACACCCATTCTGGAGAAGGCTCTCCAGACAAGAACCACAGAGAAGTCAGAATAGGTGAAGCATCAGCTACATAAAATGATTTGATGACTTTAATATTTGTAGTAACATTCTCTGGAGTACCCAGGACAGTAACATACAAAGGTGACTGGACACTGGTGGCTCAGGAGACAGAGGTCTGAGGATCTAGGTTGGAAGCCGGTTCATGCAAAAAGGTCCCACAGACTCTTTTCTCCAATTAACCAGCAACAAGCCAGAAGGGAAGTTGTGGCTCTGATAGTAGAGAGACAACACTGAGTGAAGAAATCTAAAGGATCACGTTCAGGACCCCAGTTCAAGCCCCGATACTGGCACAAAAACGAAATAATACCTAAACACACACATACATCCAATACAAAGGAGGACTTCAAGATTGATAGCTAGCAGAGTTAGCATGAACTCTAGTTTTAATTTCATTTCTCTTTCAAGGGTAAAATAGATCCAAGATGGATTGAAAAAAATCATCCAAATGACAAATGTATACTATAAAACTTTTACTTTATCTCCCTGTATTTCTATGGAAATATTTGAATTTGTGTTTACAAATGTAGTTCTTTGTTAACCTAAACTTTAGCACTAGACTTTTTTCAGAAGTTTTTCAAGTTTTTTTTTTTTTTTAACTGAAAACATCAGGGCAGATGAGGTAATCTCTGTTTGGGTTCCTATCTTTTGTTCTTTATAATCTGCTAAGGCTATTATGTTTATATAACCTTTTGTTCTTGGAAAGTTATTTTCAGTAATTGAATTTAGTTCTCAGATGTGTGATCCTTGCTAAGTTAGGCAGCGTCTTTGCACATCAATTCTCTGAGTAGAAAAATGGGTTTATAATATGAACCCACTTCAAAGCACTTCAGGGATAATAGTAAAAATAACATATTAAAATATAATGACAATTTTAACTCAACTAGATAATTTCTTAAGTAATCCGTACATAAAAATAACACATTTCATCAGGATTTATAATTGGAGATATTGTGATTAAATGCAGCACTGTGCCCCATATTAGTTCTAATTAGAATTTAAGTCCTTGTATTAAAATGTTAGCAGTTCTTTCTACCATTCATCGCATAAAAATTTGCATGAATATTCTGCAAGTCAAATAATTTCCTTCACACAATGCATATGCATAATTAAGAATTATAAATACATAGGACAGAAGACATTTTATCTTCTAATAGCAACATCATGAAATACACAAATAATGTTGGAATTAATCTGTGCTAACAGAGGAACAAGATTTTTGGCCATAATTATTTATAAGAATGGCAGTAAAGGTTAGAGCAAATTGGAGAAGATTGTTTGGAAGAGTTCCTATACTCTCAAAAAACCATCATAAAATGCTAGTTTGGCTACATACGAGTATATTAAAATACTCTCCTTAGACTCTTTTAGATTCCATTGTGGATTAGACCAGATATTAGAAGTCTATTTCTATGCACTGTTGGAAGATGAGGCCAGTGAGTGTAATTTCTTATTTGTATAACACCAGAGGAATAGAGATTGTGTTTGTGTGTGCAAGTGAATACGTGTGCATGTTCATTCATTGGTAACTAAGCATTTATGGTTGTGCACACCTGTTTCGGCGATTCTAATGGCTAACAGGGTGAACTTGAGATATTTTGTTAGCGTTTTATGAAACACATGGTATAATATTATGGGAGTATGAGAAATGGTTCTTACTCTCTTCTAAGTGAATTTAATCAGGATAATTTATGGACTTTTTTATAAAAACTGATTTTCGTGCCAAAGTGCAGCTTTCTCTAGAATACACTGACAAAAAATTTTCATTTTGTATAGATTCAGAACATTTTCTCTCTTATAATGATCTTAAGGGTACCTCACTTTCAACCTTTTTATTTTATAGATAAGAAAACTGAAGCATAAAGCACTCACTATCCTGTATATTATTAGACAGTTCCAGCTGTTACAACAATGTGTCACACGAGGATTTACAGACATCAGAAATTTAGTTCTCACAGTCAGTTCTGGAGTCTGGTTATTGTCTGGTTGGAAGTTGTGGAGGCTGGAAATCAGATGGCCAACATGGTTGGGTTTCTGGTGGTGTCATCTGCTGCATCTTCACTGTATCTTTACACATTGAGAGAGAAAACTTTCTCTTGGGAGAAAATGTGAAATGTATGGGTGGGAAATGTCAGGGCAGGAATCGCACTGGGAGGACTCTGATGTCATGAATTATTTACCTGCTACTTTCTACCTCTGAGCACTTCACACTGCAGTTACAGTTTCAACATAAATGTTCTGGAGAGAGCTACATCTTCCTATCAGAACAGGTACTACCTGACCCCCTCTGTAAAGAAATGTTAATAGTTTTGCAAAATATGATTTGACTGTAAATAGTGGATAGCTGAATTTCATTTTGTGTACTTTATTCTACTTGGCTTTTAAATATTAGGCCCAACTAATTTTTTTCTTCAGGTGAAACATATATAAATGTTTCATGTGCTGGTTACTCTTATACATTTTAACCCTATCTCTTTGGCTGTGTCTCTAGAATATGAGTCACTCATTCCTCATGTCCTTGTTAAGTATTGGTATTTCAATCTTTTCTACTCAGTTTATTTTATTGATTGATTGATTGATTGATTGTGGCTGGTCCTGGGGCTTGAACTCAGGGTCTGGGTATTGTACTTGAAACACGATCCTCAAATCTCAGCCTCCCAAGTAGCTAGGATATTCCCCATAATCTTTGTGGATATTTGGTTTCCTTTCATTTTAGTGTGGGACACCTGCTCCAGATTCATTTCTTCACATCCATTTCCAGCTGTATTCATTTTTAAAAGCACCATATCTTCTCTGTAGATTTTGCTTTGCTAGTTTTCCATCCACTCAGATTCTAATTATTGTATCTGGTTATAAGGTTTTGTCATCAATCCTCACAATTTCCCTAGTGTTTTTCAGGTGTAAATTTTGTTTGTTTGTTTTAAAATTATACCAGAAACTAGCATTTGGCTGTCTCCAACTTTCCTTTCCTTTCCTTTCCTTTCCTTTCCTTTCCTTTCCTTTCCTTTCCTTTCCTTTTCTTTCCTTTCCTTCCCTGTGCTGAGTTTTCCACCAACTCCTTCATCTCCTCTCTTTGTCTCTTGCTAGCTCATTCATTCATCTCAATTCCTCTTTTACCTCTCAAGACTTCCTTGACTTTTTAAGAAAATTTGAACGATTTTTACTTTGTATTAAAATTTTACCTTAAATTCCTTCATTTGCTTAGTTTACATTAATTTGCTAGGTAACATTACTTTCTTTGCAATTTATTTTTAATCACTATTATACTATCAGAAGGTAGCAAAGAGCCCATGCATGCATGGTGGACCTGTGAGTTGAATGACTTCCAGATCAGTCACATTTCATCCTAATCACATTTCTTCTTTATCATATTAAAAATAACAATACACTGTTCAAAAAGAAATGTATTAATTATATATTTTTGTCTATAACATCATAGAATAATATTTTTTATTCTCTCCAAAAAGAAAAAAAACAAAAGAGTAAGTGGTAATGGTTTAAAAAGTAAAAGCTCCACATTTCTAGGTGACTAGTGCTATTTAAATTTTGTCCTTTAAATGGATTTTAAGTTTTATTCTTTCTAAAATAATAATAAAGTTTCTTATTGGTTCTGAGGAGAGAATCTTTTTAATGCTCTCAGATCAGTGTCATTTGCAGTGTAATCTTTTTAGTGATTAGTGTAATTTACAAAATCCCCAAATTAAAAAAAAGTGTATCAACTTAGTTTTAGGTTGCATTTCAAAATATTATTTTCTGTTTTCTGTCATTGTTGCTTTCTCAAGATGGTAGCAGGTGTAGATGAATGTGTCTAACACCTGGTCATAGGAATATTTCTCTGAAAAATAATAAATAAGGGATTGGTAGGTGGAATAAAGGAAATACTAGCTAATATTTAGATATTTAGGAGAAGAGAAAAACACTTTGCAACCGAACAACACCAGCACTCTTTAACTATGGTACTTTGCTTTGAATAAAATACATGGTGATTTCTTATGTCCACCTGTGTTGAAATTTTTATACTTCTGCCCCTCAATCATGGCAATGTTTATTAGCCATCCTGAAAATGGGATGATTTGGCAATTGTAAACTTAAAAGGTTTCCAATACTGTAGAATCATTAGCAATCCTGATGATAAAAATACGTGGAAACAGTGATACACAGCTGAATCGTTCAGTGTTGAGGGAAATGGAAGTACAAGGTCAGTCCACGGAGCCCTAAGTCAGAGGATTTGCATGGCACCCGGATCTGTGCGCCTGATGCTGCCTGACGCTGCCCATGCCTGACTTAATCTTCCTCCACATCCATGTCAAAGCCAGTGTGGAAATTCTTGGACAAACTTGAGGTCGCTCCTTTGTGCTTATATGTCCTTTTTCTGCCATAAACTTGCTACTTTATTAATTCTATCTCTCAAGTTGGTTAATTGATATCAGTATAAAAATGACTAAAAAGTGCTTTATGTTTCATTAGCCTATTAGTGCTACTACAAGGAATATGTATAGCTCCTCCCATGTAGATTGTTATCTATTTATATACATATATAAACACAATAGATATATAAATATAAAATATCTATATGGGTATATCTGTCTATATCTATTTATCTATCAGCTGTCTGGAAATAAACATTATTTCCATTACTTTGGAATTGATATTCATATAGTTTGTTTCCCTTTTAAATTATATAATTTTAAAATTTATCCTTAAGTAGTTGTATGAAGGGATTTTTTTTTCCCTTCACCCCTGTATGAAGGGATTTTAATTCAACATCTCAGTTTGTGAATACAATGCATCTTGATAATGACCTCCCTTCCATCTCTAACCCCATCTCTAACGCCAGCCATCCCTGCAAGATACCTGATTCCATTTTCACAAATGTATGCTGAGTAGTTTGACTTTGTCGAACAGCTGTTTTAATTCCTTCCAAACACAAAAATTTTAAAAATGTTAAAAAACTGTCTTTAAGTAGTTGCACACAGTTGCCTTCAACAGAGCAGTTTATGAATACAAAGCATCTTGATTACTGTTACTTCTTTCAACATTCTTTTCCAATCATTATTTTAACAGGATTTCAAAATCGACCTGAACTGGAGAGTGCTATAGCCAGGATGTAGTCCTGAAAGATAACGACTTTCATGTCGTTGCATGAGTTCAAGTTCTACCAAGGAGTACAAAAGGAAATCCCGAGTGATCAGCTCAGTTTTAAAATATGAATTTTTTTTTAAAAAGCCATGCTGAAGTTTAAAATAACAGCATGCAGATTTCTTTATAGAATCTAAAGAATGGAAAACACTTGCAAAAATATCAGCAGGCAGGGGCAGGAAGAACAAACGGTAACCAAATTGGTTCCTGTGCCAAACCATAACATTTACTTTAAACCATCAGCATGCTACTCAGTAAAAGGCAGGCTACCACTCTTTTAATAGATCCCAGGCCTTGTTAAACTCACTGGTCTGCAGGAATTACCCAGGTCAAGAGCAGGTCAAAAAGTGAAAACTCATGTGAAAGTAAACTTTGAAATATCTGCTTTTGAAGAGCCCCAGCCGACTGTCTCCTGTGCAGTAAACTCTTTTCCTTTTTGTGTATGATATTGTTCAATATACTGTACTTCCGATATGTGCAGGTAACATAAATTGCATTGCTCTATCATGTGGGCTGTTCTATTAAGTGCAATGTCTCTGTAGTTAGAGGCTCTTGCTTAGCCTACTTATTTTCTGAAGCTGGAAAAAGTACCATAAACTTTGGAAAGAAAAGACTGCTTGAGTACTTGCCTCTATTTTGTTTTAAAATATCTGTGCTGTCTTTTAAACTAGAGCTGCGATTTCCTCCTAGGGAGAATAAAGAAGTTGGAGGGTGACTCACTGTGGAATTTATTTGCCTGGTAAACTGGGTATTAATCTGGCCTCCAATACACTTGCTGCAGATTTTGTTCAAGTGTAAGGTCATACTGTGAAGCTGTTTTTCATTTTGTTTTATATGTGTTAATATAATGCCTTATGAATTACCCTAGAGTTTTGTTCTGACAGCTAAAAAAAAAGCATAATCGTTTTTCCTTTCAAGGGAATTGAAAGCAAAGCAATTGACTCTATATTTGAAATGATTTATCTAGGATCCTTCCTCTCACAGCTTGCCTTAATGTTTATAGAGAATATTCTTTGAGATTTTTACTGGTAGCATTGTATTTATCAAGCTCTGGGTCTGTCTCTCAAAATTGAGTCCATCTTAGAATATGATCTTGTAGTAGAGTTTATTGGCCCAACTGCCTGCTGAGTTAATGGGCACCATACTAGGACTTTTGATCAGAAAGAAGTCGTCTCTTAAGATTTAAATCATATTTCTTTTCCTAGAAAGGAAAACAATGAGGTCCTTCTGCTGTCTTTTGAAAAGGGAGGTGTGATTTCTCATCTACTTGACCACAGGATAAAATGTTTCTGCTTAACTGTCCACAAATGATATTAATTGTAAGAGACACAGTGTCAATCTCTGAACAAAAGAGACTACATTTTCTTCAAATACATCTAAAACATATGAGTGTGTAAGAATATAGATGAAGGGTGCCAAATAATCATGATGATGTGGTGGTTGGTGGTGGTACTAACAACTAATAGTCATGCATGATACTATGTTTCTACAATCTTTTGAGTACTTTACATTACTTAACTCATTTAATCCTCACAACAACCAAGAGAAGAGGGTCTTCATGAGCCACATAGAGATTAAGTAACCTGTCCAAAGCCACACAGCTTATCAGTGTAATAACTGGATTCAAACCCAGTAATCTGGTTCCAAAGCTTCTGCTAAGAAACATGGTACTGAAAAAGGGTTAACAATTAAGAATATTCATCAGATGCCAGTGGCTCACGCCTATTTACCCTAGCAACTCAGGAGTCTGAGATCTGAGGACTGCAGTTCAAAGCCAGCCTGGCCAGGAAAGTCCATGAGACACTTCTGTCCAATGAATGGAGCTGTGGCTCACATGGTAGGTAGAGTGCTAACTTTGAACATAAAAGCTCAGGGACAGAGCCCAGGCCCCACATTTAAGACCCAGGATTGGTACAGACATGTACACTTGTGTGTGCGTGCACACACACACACACACACACACACACACACACACACATGCATTTGCACGCATTTAAGAAATTTAAGGAAATTCTACAAGAGTTCAGAGACAAGAAATCACTCTTAGGGCTGTTACAGAAAGCTCTGTGCAAGAAGTGGTGATTCAGTTGTTTACAGAGCTGAATGGGAGGATGTAGTTTGTTGCCTATGGCTTCTTCTAAGCTAAGTACAGTGCTTGGTGCCTCCAGTCATATGGCTAGGTATTGTGGAACTGCAGTCCCATTTTTATGGCAATACATTTTAATCTTCCACTCAACAATAGAACTAGTTGCAAACATTTTTTTTTTTTTTTGGCACTGCTGAGGATTACACTCCGGAACTCTTACTGGTAGTCAGGCCCTGTAACGCATGAACCTTGCCTCCAGTCCCTTTTCACTCTCAGTATTTTGGAGTCTCACTTTATGCCCGAGCTGATGTGGGCCATGCTACTCCTTCAAGCACTTCCCCATGTCTCTGGGGATGACAGGCATATAGTACTGTGCAGGTATTATGCTTTGACTGAGCTGAGGTACTAGACCTGTACCCCTGAGCACAGCCAATTGATGGATTTGGTGCCTTGCAAACCATTTTATGTGTCCAGCTTGCCTTGAACTCAGGACCTTGCTTCCCCAAGTTCTGTCTCTCTCAAGTAGTTAAGATTACAGGCTGATGGAATGTGAACTTCAGGAAGCCTTCCTAAAACTTAAAAACACATATGTATGCTCTGCTTAAACTTTCTTATTTAATAAAACATTAAAAACAAACTCATGATGTAATGCTGCTTAAACAGTCCATTCACTATTCTGTTAGTATCTGACTTGTAATATATTGGAATGGGACCACATACAGTATGTATGTGTGTGTGTGTGTGTGTGTGTGTGTGTGTGTGTGTGTGTATACATATACATATATATATATACATATATATATATATATATATACTATTTTTGTAGATTTCCAAAATCTTTGCCCTAAGGGAACTTGTAGTGGTATATACAAAAGAAACAGGTGAGAGTAATATTTGTGTGTGTGTGTGTGTGTGTGTGTGTGTGTGTGTGTGTCTGTGTGTATTTAAAAGATTAATAGCTTTGGAGAGTCAGCCAGGAATGTTTGCAGTTCTCAGTTCTATTGTCTTTGGGCCAACAAGAATAGGAAAGTTAAACTCTTGAATTATCAAAATATTAATGAGGATTTTCAGAGTTATTACCTCGGGATTACATATTATATGTTATTAAATAAATAAATGCTTAGCATGGTATCTTTGCATAGAAAGAATTCAATAAAGGCATGATGGCTTTCCCAGTGATTGTTATTGTCATTAAATTGTGGATGGAATGTGAAGAGATATATGTAGGAATGGTCGTTAGAGCCTTCAGGAAGCTTTCAAGGAAAAGCTGGATTTTAAAGATTAAGTCAGGGGAGAAAGAAGAGCAAAGCATTTCAATAAGGGAAAGCTCTCAGGCAAAGGCACAGAGAAAAGAATAAAGCTATTTTCTGTGTAGCTGAGTAAGAAGCAAGCCAGCTTGGTAAAAATTCAGAGCATTAGCCCTGTAGAGATCAAGCAGGTGTTACTCTGTCATGATCTTGTGCTAGGGCAGATTTGAGAATTTTTTTTGTCAGTCATGGGGCTTGAACTCAGGGCCTAGGCAGCTCCCCTGAGCTCTTTTGCTTAAGGCTAGCACTCTACCACTTTAAGCCATAGCTCTACTTCTGGTTTTCTGGTGGTTAATTGGAATTAAGAGTCTCATGGACTTTCCTTCTTGGGCTGCCTTTGAACCACAATCCTCAGATCTTGGCCTCCTGAGTGAGTATCTAGGCTTATAGGTGCGAGCCACCAGCACTTGGCTTTACTTGCGTGTTTTATGAACTAAAGTGAATGGTCAATTCAATGGCTCCTGAGTAGGCTATCTGGCAAGATGGAAGTAGTATGTTAGGGAAATTTGATCTGGCTGAGATATGGGTATTTATGGAAGAGAAAAGGACTTTTGGCAGGCGTTTGTGATGAAAACTGAAGATACTTTGGTGAAGATCTTGTCAAATGAATGGGGAGGCTCAGGGAACACAAGGTGAGGAGATTAGGAATTGGGGACTCTGAAGAAATGACTTAGAGTACAGAAGAGATGTCAGCAATGAAACAGAGAACTCAGCAGGTTTCAGTTTTTGTATTGTAAAAGTTTAGTCATTTTATCATTTAAAAATCACTGTCCCAAAACAAAGGAGGAGGCAACAATGCTTGATAAGAAATGTACTCATTTCCTTGCTCATGTAATTGTAACCCCTCTGTACGGTATTTTCACAATAAAAAAACCTTATTAATAAAAAAAATCACTGTCCCAAAATATTGTTGTGACTGCTCTAAAATGCCACTGTCTTACAGCTAGCTCACACAAGATATTGTGATAATATGACAGGTTAACTGACCTACGAATTTAGGTTTTAATATAAATAACGAGGTCCTTTAAATCTTATCAAGGCTTAAACCACATTGTTTAAATTGAGCTTTTTTTCCCCTTTATCATAACTACCTCTCCTTTAAGTAAATTACTTTCTGATGTGCTAGGGGAAAAAGAATCCTTGCACATTAACCAGATGAAGGAATATCAGTTTGCTTTTGAAATTGTCTATTTTATCATCTCATCATCCCTCCTATCTGAAAATTGAAACCAAAAAGTAAAAAAGAAAGACCTTAAGACAATATAATTATATCTTTAATCAGCTCAAAGGCAGAACTAAGGTAATTCAAAGTAGAACATTGGGATCTCTGCAGCATTACTCAAGTTGATGCAGTTGAAACTTGACTAGAAAAAACCCCACTTTCTCAGTGGGCAAAAGCATTAGTCATTGTGGGACAGGGTGTGGGGGTGGGGGAATGCGGAGAGCAATGTTTCTTTTCTAATAGCTGGAAGTTTTTAAGGTGAATGCGTTAGGATATAAGATTCTATTTTAGCACATCAAGTCCAATGATTTCTAAAGCACACATAATTCAGAAATAATTCTTATATTCTATTGCTAATGAAAATTAATAGAATGAAAGAGTCAGGGGTATAAAAGTAATTTCATTATGGCTATAAAACATACACAGTTTCAAGCCATGAGCTGAATGTTTCCCTTCTCAAAATATTTCTTTTTGCTATCTTACTCTGGACCACATCTTTGAATATATAACTTATAGGGTATAACTTACAATGATCTTAATTTCTGAAATGGATGGGAAATTGTATTCTTTTGCTTACCAAAAACCTGGAGCTGTTGTTAGTGGGACATTTTGTAGACATTTTTTCTCCAAATAAATATATTTTGAGATCATTTATTTGAACTTACATGATACTTTATACTTGAGAATTTTGGTAGATATTAGATTGTTTGAACTGTACATCTGACAGTATAAAACAACCTAAACATTGATGATTCTAGTATATACTTTCAAAAGGAAAAGGATAAACATTTCAAAGTCATACAGACCTGATAGGAAGAGATAATAATTATTGGAAAATTATATGTTGCCAGAGTGATCTCCAGTTAAAAATATGTTTTTGAAAATCTATTCTTTCTAGTTGGTCAGCTTTGACCTTTTCAAGTAGGAAAAAAATTGTCTAGACATGAAGAATGTGATCTTTTTGTTACCTAGATTGCACCATTTTGTAGGGTGGGACTCTAGTGACAGTCTCTTCTAATCTTGGTGTTTAATTATTAATTATCCTGTTTGTTTGGCCTTGCTATCTGGTGGCATTGTTAGGGAAACTACAAGGAAACATTCCATTTATCAGAATGCTTGCATGATGATGTCTTACCCAAAGACTACATTTAGCTCATTTGAAGAACAATCTGAAATATGACTTTCAGGATAATAGCAGTTTCTTAATATTTAGACATGGTTCCATAATTTAGAAAACCTCAGTAGTTATTCCTCTACAGCCTGGATAACAGCCTTTCTGTTGAAAATAAAAATCACACTGGTTACTGTTTATTTACAAGGGTCTAAACATGCTTTTTCCTGTCACAATGAATCACCAGCTATAAGTTCCCCTTTGTTGCTTTTGGTAAGAATCAAATGAAAGCCAGCAGGAGATCTCAGAGTGCATTGTCCAAGAGTGTAAAAATGCTGTGTTGATGACAGATCATACTGTTTTTATTAAGGCTAAGAACATTGACTTTACTTTGCTTTTTGACCCTGGTACTCTACTGTCAAGGTGATTTTATTTCTACAAATTTTCCTTCTGCTGGCCTCATCAATGATTCACCATAAAACATTAGACAAATTCCTATCATCTGCAGATGATTAGAGTGAATACTGTGTGCTGTTCTCTGCAAAGAAAAAGATATTTTCCAGCTTTACCTAAGGAGGAATCAATTGGCCAATGTTTCTCCCTTAAACAGTGTCTCCTTGATTTAATATCAAATTATAAAACATACACACGCAATATCAAGTGTCCTGATGCACTTTGTCAACAAAAACTTCAAGTAATCTTCATATATTTTTAAAATGAGATGAGAAATAATGACTTTTAAGTGGGCAAAATATTGAGGGTTATCTGGTTTCTATATTCATAAAGGCTATGGAATTCTTAGTACTCAGAATTATAGCAAATCTATTTAGGAAACTGTTTAGAAGTAACCCAAAAGGTGACTCAATAAAATAGGTAATATCTTCACATTCTCTGATACTGTTCATTTTGATTCACTTTCCTCTTTGAAAAGACAAACTGGTGTTTGTCATGTCGCTTCCATCTATACCTTAAAACATTTATACAGGATGAAACAGAGGTATTATTAAATAGATATATTATTGTCAGGGATTATATATTTCACATGACAACCCATGACACATGACAACAACAAATAATAACCATTAATTTCCACATAGTAGGTAGTTTCCCTATATGACCTATGTATACATTATCTCTATACACTATAGGCATTGTCCATCTATTCTCTCCTGTAATCTCAACTTAGTTGATAGCCCAGTGATAAAAACTGAATCTCACAGTAGTTAGTGAACACGTCCAGAAATGGAATAGAGAATCAAAAGCCAATTTGTTCTGATCAAATCTAGCATTCTTCCTACAGTGCTAAACTTTGGCAGGCAAAAATATTAACAAATGAAATGTAATGAAGGTGTTTATAAACCCAGGCAATCTGGCTTCATGGTCCGTTCTTTTCCTGACTGTAATGTGCTGTTACTCTGATAAGTTTGGATCACACCGTGTGCTTCCTAGAAGGTCTCCGTGGCTCTGACTTGACTAATAAATTATCTGGAATGATTTCATCATCATGGCAGTTGGAGCATTCATGTGCTGTGGCCCTCGCTCCTCACTGCCACCTTACATCAATTCAATCTCACATCCAAATGTCCTCCAGCCACGTGGACTCCATGCTGCTTCCCAACATGCGTCCTGATTATTCTTACCAGGGAAACTTCTAGCTTTCATGCACAGAGCTCCCCCCCACCCCCCCCATTATGCCATTGGTTTTTGGCCCTATACTTGCCTGCTTCTGAAAAGATGCTATGATTTTTCTGTTGGACAACTTTGGAAAGGTTGACTGGCCATGATGCTGTTTTTCTGATATTCTAGCTGCAGAGTTTGGCACTTTTTTTTTTTTTTTATAGCAGAGTACAGGTGTGGTTTGTAGCCTAACTCTAAGGTTCTGTGACGGACACTTCTGGTTCTTGAGCTAAGCAACACCCTTCAGTGTGGCACTTTTCAATAGTAAAGTCTAAATTCCAGCTCTGTGTTTGATTATTTCTCAATTTGTTCAGTAGCTAGATGAGGAAGAGGACTTTGAGGCTCCCAGAATGCTGTTCCCTGCAGTATTTGTCCAGCTATCATACTGACTACCTCCTTCAACATGTTCTTATGCAAGTCCTCCTTAAAGTCAGGACCTGCTGAGATGCCTTTTGTTCTTCCTTTTATGACAGAATCTTCCCTTCTTTTAAATCTTCGTGTTACCTCTTTAAACAATACAATCTGTGTCCGCATCTTTCACTTGTTTATTCACTCTATCAGTATGAAGCCTTCCTATATGTATTGTCCTTATATCTGTGGTCATAACAGTGAGTGATTCGGATTCTTGCTCTATCTCTCTTTGATGGTTAGCTTAGCAAAGCAGGTACAGATTGACAAGTAAAAACAATAGTCTGAGTGGTAACTGGATGCGTAGGGTGCTGAAGGGAGGGGCAAAGGGTAGGAATGTCTAATCTAATCCAGGGGACAGTCAAGGTGGCAGTCAAGGCCTCTGCCAGAGCTTAAAGATCTCTTCTAAGCTCCTGCATCACTTGAACAAATGACTTTTAAGTTATTAGCTGGAAAATGAGTAGGATGGGTGAGGCACCTAGGAGATAGAACATGGATAGAACATTCAAAGAGCCCAGAAATGAGCAGAAAGCAGGGCCTAACAAGAACACACTCTCAGGAAGTTCAGCATCACACAAAATGTTGGATATTTGCAGAAATGAGTTATTTCTTATTAAAGTGAATTCTTTTGATCGTTAACTTGGAGGTACTCAATAAGGATGATTATTCATAGTACAAGTATTATATGCCAGGTATTGTGTTAGCATCATAGACACATTAGTTTAATCTTTCTAATAACCTTATTATGGTACTATTAGCTCAGTTTTCAAGATAATAAAAGAAAGTAGTAAAGGTTATAAAACTAATAAATAGCAGAACTGGGGAAGCAGGAGTCATTGCAACTCCAAAGTCCTGCCTTAGGTTAAAGTGACTATCACTGCTTTGCTACTACTGAAAAGTACCTGTAATTGATTTACCATGAGCACCCGCTGTACCTTATATCCCTTATCTTATTTAATCATCACAATGAGGTTTTGTAGATTTTCTAAAATATTATTAGTGTTATCTGTTATCTGTTTTTAAGAGAGAAAGCTGTTCAGACATAGGGAGAGAAACAAGCTTGATGATGTTGTCTTTTTCACAACAACTCCTTTCTTAATCACAATGAAAAAATATCTACTGTAGTCAGATGCTGGTGGCTAAAACTTATAATCTTCAGGAGGCTTGGATCTGAGGATCTTGGTTCAAAGCCAGCCTGGGCAGAAAAGTTTGTGACATTCTTATCTCTAATTAGCCAGCAAAAATTAGGAGCTAGAGCTATGGGCTCAAATGGTAGAGCACCAGCCCTGTGGGAAAAAGATAAGGGATAGTACCCAGACCCTGAGTTCGGGTACACACGCGCGTGCACATGTACATACAAATTATAACTGTAATGAAGATTTTTTCAGATACCTGCTAAGGGTCATGGAAGAAGAAAATTGTGTGTGTTTCAGAATAATTGGGGTTCCAGGAACCACGAAGAAATTATTTAGAAAGATGTTTTAAAAGTTTGTATAAGGGTTGGGAAGTTGGCTCAGTGGTAGAGTGCTTGCCTTGCATGCATGAGGCTCTGGGTTCGATTCCTCAGCACTACATAAGCAGAAAAAAGCAGGAAGTGGTGCTGTGACTCAAATGGTAGGGCGCTATCCTTGAGCCGAAGAGCTGAGGGACAGTGTCTAGGCCCAGAGTTCAGCCCCCACAACCAACAAAATAAAATAAAATAAAATAAAGTTGGTATATATTTTTAACATTTGTATGCATCTTCAAAAAATTTATAAAGCTATGTTGTATTAGAAGAAAATGGGTAGGGGTTAATAAACAATTCATTCATGTGGAAACAATGCAAAATACATGTAGGAAAAGGTCAGTTTTGCACAAGGACGTACAGGATGACAGTAAAGAGGCAGTTTTTATAATCAGGACTATTTGATTCAGAGAATTGTAGATGTATTTTTCATTTCCCAGAAACTGAAGTTTCAGGAGCAAAAAGATGGTTCAGGATGAATGTAATCTTTGTTAACTCACAGACTTTCTTTTTTTAGCAGCACATACCGTGTACAGACACAATGATATATGGAGTTTTGCTTTGGTAATGGTGGTAAAGTAGGAAATGAATTAAGTATGTACTACTCAGAGATTTACTCTGATGGCACTTTGAGATTTTTTTTCAAGGTCACAGAGTATTCTGCAAGTTGCCAGCTGAATTCACTCCTTGTGAAAGAAATGGTGAGATTGCATTTGTTCTGAGCATTGCATTTCTCCTCATTGGCTTTCCTTTGGAAGTCACTTGTCCTGATATCACTTGAAGTCAGGCTCATATATTGGACATTCAATCTAATGTGTCTTGCTAGTATGTTAATGTCATATCAATAAGCAAGACTTGGCATTTTTTCATGGGTACTAGAGGCACAATTTAATCCTTTTAGAATCTTCTGTCTGCTGGGATTCTCTCCTCAGGAAACCTTACTAATTGTTTACTGTGTGCCAGGCCCAGTGTGATAACATATTTTAGAACCTAGGCAATAATTTAAGTGTTGTATATCATAGAACCACTAACTGATCACTTTTAAACAACAGAAAATTCTCATTTCACAGTGAAGGATCTGTGTAGAGCTGGGTGCCTGTGGCTCATGCCTATAATCTTAGCTACTCAGGAGGCTGAGATCTGAGGATCATTGTTTGAAGCGAGCCGGGGCAGCAAAGACTGTAAAATTCTTATCTTCAATTCATCACAGAAAAAGCTGTGACTGTGTGACTGTGACTCAAGCAGTAGAGCACTAACCTTGAGCAAAAGGGGCTTAGGGGCAATGCCCAGGCCCAGAGTTGAAGGCTCAGGACCAGCCAAAAGTAAAAAAAATAAATTAAAAAAAAATCGGTGTAGGTATTGGCTGGGGAGGGGAGAGGTCTAAAGTTTTTGTTCTTATGTTCTGGCCATGTAGCCCCCCCCTCCCCCTCCTCCTCCTCTTCCCTTCCCCCTCCTCCACCTCCTCCCTTCCCCCCTCCCCCCACCCCCTCCCCCCCAACTGCTTCCTCAAAGCCAGCAGGCAGACCTTCTCTTTCAGCCAATTGGAAAGGCAAATCACACTCAGGGATATGCGGAGCTCCCATCAGTGAACACAAGTTTGAAAACACCCCCATTTCCTTTTGAACAGTTGAATTTTGTCTTCAGTGACATAAAAGCACAGTTTTTCTTAAAATGCCAAGGTCACTCGATACCCATCAAGAAAATGATTGCCAAACACCCTACTCGGAATAACCAATTGTTCATTTAGCTTAAACGGGTTCCATAACAAATACGGACAGATCGGGTGTGCACACTGAATAACTTCTTTTCCCGAAGGAAGACTTTCTTACCATCTTGTATTTGGCCTCAAGACCACTACAGGGGATCAGAGAGGTCAAGTACCTTTTTAGAATATGATGAAAAAGTGATTGTCTTCTCCCACCTTGGTAACAGTTTTGAAGGCCGTGGGGTGTGATGATTGGTGGAGAAGGATCCTGTCCCACCGCGCCTGGTACTCACCACCAGCCAATAAAAAGAACGTGCGCTTGCAGTAAGAACATCCCTGATCAAACAGTATCCGCACATCTCCTTCAGTCTGCCCTGGAATGCACATCTTTTATTACTTCCAGTGAGGAAATGGGAAGCATACAAAGAGCTTTCACGTTTGAAGCACTGGAGCAGGACCACCTTTCCCTTTGTATTTTTCTATTTCCTCTAAGCTGAACAGTTTTATTCATTAACATACTCAGTAAGTGTTATATTCTACTAATTCCCATTTGGAATTCATTTTGCTTTGTTGTGCTAAGCATGATGGGACATTTCTTCTGAAGTGACTGTGACATTCTCTCCCCCCACCCAAATCAAAATCTCAGGAATGTTTTCTTTATTTTATAGTTTGATATGTAAATGTGAAAAGATGTACATTTGGTATTTAATGTAGGCATAAAGACAAGGCTGTACGTTCAACTTCTGTAATAATTGTGATTGATCTGAAATTCTAAACAGGAAAAAAAAACTAACAGCTTTTTCATCCTTCCTTGAACCACGAATTTTGAGATGAAATTGTAAAGGTTGAGCACTCTTCTTGTGACTCTAATTTTTTTAATTTAATTTAATTTTATTTGTGAACATACTGTACAGAGGAGTTACAATTACGTGGGCAGGATAATGCGTACATTTCTTACCAAGCATTGCAGCCTCCTCCTTTGTTTACCCTTCACATCCCTTCCCAGCCTCCCCCCTCCCCCCCAATCCCAATCCTTCTCCTTCCCCCCCCCCCCCCCACCGACGTTGTAAAGCTCGTTTTGGACATGACAACTTGTACTTCTCATTGTTGCAACAGGTCCACCTGTATCCTTAAACAACTGGTTTTTCCCCATCTCCTCCACAAGTTATACTGACATCAAATATAGTGAAAGCAGGGGTTATACTGTGGGGGAGGGACATACAAAGCAACAAAGAGATAATCTTATAAATGCATTAGAAACACATGCATGAAAGAAAAAAAACATTAAAATACACATCTAAGGGTTCATTTTCCTGACATCACATTATCTGACCTTTTCCGCTTGACTCATACATATACTAGATATTACAAATAAGGGAAACCATGGGACCTATGTTTCTTTGGGCCTGGCTTACTTCACTTAATATAATTTTTTCCAAGTTTTTCCATTTCCTAACAAATGGGGCAATGTCATTCTTTCTGATGGAGGCATAGAATTCCATTGTGTATATATACCACATTTTCTTGATCCATTCATCTACTGAGGGGCATCTGGGTTGATTCCATATCTTAGCTATGGTAAATAATGCTGCAATAAACATAGTTGTGCTGGTAGCTTTAGTGTGGTCTTGTTTGTAAACATTTGGGTAAATGCCCAAAAGTGGGATTGCTGGGTCATAGGGGAGTTCTATGTGAAGTCTTTTGAGGAACCTCCACACTGCTTTCCAAAGTGGTTGAACAAGTTTACATTCCCACCAACAATGAAGTAAGGTTCCTTTCTGTCCACATCCCCTCCAGCATCTGTTGTTGTTAGAGTTCTTGATTTTTGCCGTTCTAACTGGAATGAGGTGATATCTCAATGTTGTTTTGATTTGCATTTCTTTTATGGCTAGGGATGTTGAACATTTCTTCATGTGTCTATTGGCCATCCTTCTTTCTTCTTCAGAGAAGTTTCTCTTTAAGTCTTTCACCCACTTATTTATTGGGCAGTTGTTTCTTTGAGGATTTGTTGTTGGGGGGTTTAATTTTTTGAGTTCCAAGTATATTTTAGATATGAGACCCTTGTCCGTTGTATGGCTAGTAAAGATCTTCTCCCAATCCGTGGGCTTTCTATTGATCTTGCTAGCTATGTTGTGACTCCAATTTTATTTGAAGCTCAAGTGACATTGTTTTAATATGATAGATCTGGAAATATTCAATATTTTGGTTTCCAAAATTTTCAGACAATTTGAAAACTTTTGAAAATGGCTGGATATGGAAAAGGTACATTAATAGCAAGATAACAGAACTTTAGTTTGAAAGATTTTAGTTGGTGGGTGAGCTATAGTCTTTAGAAGCTTAATGTTCTCAGTAAGTTTAATGTTTATTTCAGTTCTTCCATTGTCAAGGTCTGCTATAACATGTAAAGTAGACCTAATTGTTACCTACCCATATGCTGTGAGATCTGGATATATCACTGAATGTACTTTGGTATATAGTGGCTGTTCAATACTTGCTGAAGAAGGCAGCTTTCAATTTGCAATAATACACCTCCATGATAATTCTGAGCTGTGGTTGAAAAAAGACACCCCCCTAAATGATACCTTTTTAGGGAATTTTCTGTCATTTCCTTATAAGAATGTAAATTAATGAGCAATATAACACGATTTTGAAACATTGCATGTTCTTCAATAAAAGTAGTAAAATTTAGGCAATCTGCAATATTTGGAATAAATATATTTTTCTCTTACATGAGTATTTATCTTAAATGTTGGCATGTAACTTACATGCCAGTAACTTGCTTTTGTGATCTATTAAAAAGAATTTAAATTTTTCATCAAGTGAAATTACAAAAAATGAAAAATTGCTAAAAATAAAATGAGGGAGTCCTGAAGGAAAAGAAAAAAAAATACTCTTTTGTAGTTATTCATAGTTTCTTTAATCTTATCCTGATAATCTTGAAAAATTATTTTCATTTATTTAGTAAAAGCTCCCTTCCACACAGTAGGATAGAACTTTTAAAATTGTTTTAAGGTCAATGCATGAAACAAAAAATACACATACATTTGAAAGTTAACAAACACAAATTATATATATATATATATATATATATATATATATCTTTTCAATAGTCTATCTATGCATGTATATATGTGTCTCTTTATCTATTTTCTATCTATCTAAATCTTTCATCTATCTGTTTGACCTGAGATTTGAACAAAGGGCTTTAAATTTGTTGGGCAAGTTCTCCATCATTTGAGCCACATCCTCTCCCCTCCAACAGTTCAATGTTTAATCTACAAAAACATAAAGAAATCAGACATGCCTAATGTCTTATGGCTAATGCATACTGTACTTCTAATGGTCATTTCTCACCCTAAACTTTGCTAATGCAAAGTAGAATAATAATGCCTTAAAATAGCACGACTTTTATATCAGATAGAAAATTAATTTGGTATGGCTCAGTGTACTACTGGTACATTCTAGCATCTTTACTGGATTTGCCACAGTAATTAAATATGGCAAGAGAGGTATCTAGAGGTTTGATGGCTGTCTCCATTTTCTCAAGGCAATTGGCACATAAGCCAAACATTTTTGAATGCATATTTTACTCTGAAAGTCTGAGACCTATCAGGACAGGCAGACAGTATCTATGTTCACAGGTTGCCCTCAAAGTAAGTTGTGAGTTTTAGGACTAAGCCAAGCTGGCATGCAAAAGGGGTTGCTGTTGATCTTTTATACTAATTTTGGATTAATTGTGATCTACAGCACTGCGTCAACAAGCTATCCTAGTGCTTCAGCTTCTCCACAGCTAAACATTAATCCTTCTTAATGCTCTAAGTCAACTTTTAGTCCTTAGCAGAATTTACCTTAATCTCTGAGTAGTAAGTTAACTGATTTACAAAACATAATCCATGAGCCCAGAATCTTAAGGATGTGTGAACAGGAGTAACCTACCTTTACAGAATTGACTGGCCTTGATCCTTTAACTGCAAACAGGAGCTAGAGGAAGAGATGACCCTGAATTGTGAATTAGGGGAATTGCCTTATTTTGTTGCATTTTAATATAACAGAGTAGCAGCTGGACTTGGTTGGAGACTCTGTGTGTGTGTGTGTGTGTGCGTGTGCATAAGTGCTTGTGTATGAGTATGCATATCTACGTGGTTACCATTTGTAATTCTAGAAGTATGGTTAATAGAGTAAATTACTTTTCTTCTGTGTGTGTGTGTGTGTGTGTGTGTGTGTGTGTGTTTGTGTGTGTGTGCACGCGTGCGCTCCTTACGTTTTGCAACTAATGTAGTCAGTCATCTGAATTAGTGACAGATCTGTCTCCATGCTTAGGTACTATTTTATTTTATTTCCTAATTATTTAAACATGTGCCTTATGATCATGGAAAACTGCCCTACATACTACGTCTGGTTTCAGTCTTTCACATTGCTATACAACCATTGGTATTAGTGATGACAACCTCAGCTGGTTCTATAATGTAATTTGGTTTGGAAAATCATTCATAGAGCTTGGTTTTTAAATGTGAAACTCATTTCACTATTGGGGTCAGCAAAGGTTGAATTCTTTCTTACTACAAGCCAGGCAGCACTGGAGGGCCTGCCCCATCCTACTCTACTCTGTTTTCTCTGACTTCTTTCAAAGTCCTCTTCTCTATTACTAACGTTTTGATGGGTCACACCTCCTCTCAATGCTGGGTGACGTCTTGCAGACAATGTATTACTATAGCTCTTCTCAACGAAGGCTGATTGCCAAGACCTGATTTTCTCTAAGGAATGATACATGGTCATTTGTGTTTACAAAACCAGAGGGCTGGGAGAGGGCTGGGAGAATGACAGAGGGAGGGGAGTGGTGGGAGGGGGGGCACAGTGTGTGTGATGGGATTTCTGGGATGTTCAAGGACAATGACTTGGGATTCACACTAAGAGTGGGGTAGGGACAGGATCGGACTTGGGTTACAGCAGGAATTTTTAAAAATTGTTCATAAAAGTGGTTAAGTGTTGAGTCAGGAAGCACTTTGAAACCAAGCGTGTGTTCCAAGCCCGGCAGGATGTTGTCATGAGGATGTTAGGAGTGCTTTTCCACCTGCCAGTAAGCAAGGCAAGTCTTTAGAGATGGTGCAGAGTTTTGTTTTTAAGATGCTGCATACCGGGTCATGTATGGTTTTTGTAATGAGCTGTTTCTGTAATTATCTCTTTGCTATTCTTTTTAAAAGATATACTTCATTTTTTTTCAACTTCATAGTTTAAACATTGCCTATAGTATTTTAAAGTGGTAGCTCAGGATTCCCAGGGGAAAGTATTGATCAACGATCAGCATTTTAGCAATCCAATTGAGGAATTAAGGCAAGTTGGAAGTGGGGAGGGGAGGGAATGAGGTAAATAATAGGTGTTATTACAATGAAGATTTGATAATAAAAGAAGAGGACTCTGGAGATGATGATAATGAATCCAGTAAAAGTAAAACATGCAGCGGTGGTACTCACTGGACATTGCCCAAAAAGAAATATATTCTTTACCTAACTTATATAACTATAAACCCTCTGTATATCACCTTTATAATACAATAAGTTTTTTAAAATAAAACAAATAAAAATAAACATTTTGTAGAAATTCACATACTCAAGGTAGAATTTCCTCCTCCTCCTGTCCTCCTCCTTTCTCCTCCTCCTCCTCCTCTTCTTCCTTCTCCCCCTTCTCCTCTTCCTCCTTTCTTTCTTCTTTTCTTTCTTTCTTTCTTTCTTTCTTTCTTTCTTTCTTTCTTTCTTTCTTTCTTTCTTTCTTTCTTTCTTTCTTTCTTTCTTTCTTTCTTTCTTTCTTTCTTTCTTTCTTTTCTGGTCATAGTGTTTGAACTGTGGTTCTGGGAGCTGTCTCGGAGCTCTTTTGCTCAGGGCTTGCGCTCTACCACTTTGAGCCACAGTTCCACTTCTGGTTTTCTGGTAGTTAATTGGAGATAAAAGTCTCATGGACTTTGCTGCCCAGGCTGGCTTTAAACTACAATCCTCAGAGCTCAGCCTCCTGAGTAGCTAGTATTACAGGCATGAACTACCAGCACCTGGCTGAATTTCTTCTTTTTAAATCAAGCCTGGCCTCAAACTCCCTGTTTAATCCAGGCTTCCCTTTAACTTGTCATCCTCCTATTTTAGCCTCCCAAGTACCAGGATTATAGGCACACAGCACCTCACTGCGCTAACTATGCTTAAGTTGTTGAGACAAAGGTTTCAAACCCTTTCAGGTGTCCAGCTCTCTCATTTTGCAGGTGAGTAAAAGGTGCCCAACAAGACAAAGTTCCTGAGTTGATTCTGTGACCTTGCTTCTGACCCCTGGATCCCTCTCTCTCCCTACAAGACACCCTTAGTCAATTAGAGTGGGTGATTATGGGTGTTGTAAAAGTGTTCCCCTTTGAATGGCCAGTTCTAGCTAGTGATTTTAAAATACTTTACAGGCCATTAACAACACATTAAAGAAGCTGGAAGCCATCAGGATGTCTGTCAAGCTTTTGCAAATATAAATGAATTAGAAATGAACAAAAAAAGAATCGTTGAATGCAGAATTTGAGTAGTTGAAATGTAGGTTTTAATTTTTAAATGTCCATTAATGTGTAACTGGTGCCATAAAGTAAGGTATTTCTCTATTGGTTTACAGAGATCAGCACGCCTATATTCCACAAGCAAACTTCGAGCAAAGTCAAAATGGAAGGCCTGCTTTGTATGTCCTCTGCCTGCTACAAAGTTGAGACAGGATCCAAAATGATAAATTAAATAAATACATGATCCGACTGCAGCATTATAAGTGTATGCATGTCATGTGAAGGCTACATATTTTTTAAGAAATCCAATAATTTTTTGAGTATTTGTTCAAACTTCACAGTCACAAATAATATTTTTTCTTTGTGCGTTTTTATTGACTTTATCAAGGTGATGTACAGAGGGATTACAGTTATAAATCAGATAAAGAGTACATTTCGTTTTGAACAATGCCATTCCTTCCCTTGCTCTCTCCCAATTTTTCCCTCCTATTCCCACCCAAGAATTGTATAGTTCATTTTCAACATAATGTCTAGTGTTTGACAATTAGATAATCCAAAGGAAAATATCAACTGTGGATGTATGTATGTACCTGTACCAAAACTTTAAATATTTACATAGGTATGCTTATTGTTTTTCTTCTTCTTCACCCTCCTCCTCCTCCTCTTCCTCCTCCTCCTCTTCCTTTTCCTCCTCTATCTTTTCCATTTCCTTCTCCTCATTTTTCTTCTTTTGAGGGAGGGTTTAGCTATGTAGCCCAGGTGGCTTCAAACTCAGGATCCTTTTGCTTTTAGCTTCCTGAGTGCTAGACTCATGTATTTGCAAACCTGACTGCTACTTATTTATTCTCACTAAAGGTTTATAGTACAACAAAAGGGTTGGGAGTAAAAGGAGGGAATAGAAGCTTCTAGAGTGTCTTATTGTCTCTTCCCTTTTCATGCCTTTATGCCTTCTAAGCTCTAGCATCCTGATCTAAAGGACAGTTATGAGTGTAGGTTTTGAATTTGCCACCTAGTCTTGGATTCTCACTCTGCTGAGTGAAGTACAGTTACTTCCTTAACCTGAGGGTAAAATGACTGTGCTTCCCTCAGACTGGGGTAAAGAAATGAAGCCTTCAGAGTTATGTACATCTTAAATATTTACCAATAAGTGCTAAACTATAGCCATATCTACTTTAGATATAATCATCGGTGATTTTATTTTAGTCAGGTATGCCTAAGTATAAAGTCAGCCTTAGGTATTCTGTGATGCTCTTTGGCAATGAACTTACAGTAATAAAATGTCATGGTCTCTCTCTCTCTCTCTCTCTCTCTCTCTCTCTCTCTCTCTCTCTCTCTCTCCATATACATATATGTTTTTATTGTAAAATACTGTAGAGAGGGGTTATAGTTACATGAGTAAGGTAATGAGTACATTTCCTATGGAGCATTGTTACCTCCTCCTTTGTTTTTCCCTTACCATCCCTTCCCTCCCTACCTCCCCAACTCCTCCCTCCCCACCAAAGTTGTAAAGTTCATTTTCAACATAATGTTTTGTACATCTCATAGTTACAATGGGTCAATCTGTATCCTTATTTAAGCATTTTGTTATTTCCCTACCCCTCCCCAAATTAGCTAAAGAAGTGAAGGACCTCTATGATGAAAACTTTAAAAACCTGAAAAAGGAAATTAAAGCAGAATTTAGGAAGTGGAAAAACCTCTCATGCTCCTGGATTGGAAGGATTAACATTGTGAAAATGGCAATCCTTCCAAAGGCTATCTACAAATTCAGTGCAATACCTATCAATATTCCAACCCCATTCTTCAATGAAATAGAAGAACCAAAAAATTCATATGGAACAATAAAAGACCCTGAAAAGCAAAAACAATCTTTAGCCATGGTCTCTTAATAGTGTTTGGGGCACATGAAACAGTAATATGTGAAATGTGTGCTACACTTGGAACAGAATTACACTGGTTAATTAAAAAGTAGTTAACTAGCCACGCACTAGTGGCTCACGTCTGTAATCCTAGCTACTTAAGAGACTGAGAGCAGAGGGATCAGGTTGGAAGCCAGACTGGGCAGAAAAATCCATGAAACTCTGATCTTCAATTAACCAGCAAAAAGGCATGAGTAAAGGTATGGTTCAAGTGGCAGTGTACTAACTTTGAGCAAAAAAAAAGTCAGGGGAGAGCTCAAAGCTTTGAGCTCAAGCCCCAATTCAACAGAAACACACACACACACACACACACACACACACACACACATACACACACACACACACACACACACGCATACCCATACACACACACAGCTGTTCACTTCCTCATACACACACTCATACATATTTAATTTTTCATTACTTCCTACTCTATCACTTTACTATGATATATGAAGAAGTAAACAGCTGTGTGTGTATATGGCTATGCGTGTGTGTGTGTGTGTGTGTGTGTGTGTGTGTGGATACAGCATAGGTAATCACTTTACCTTCTAGCACCACACAATTTATACAGTTATAATAAGGAGTGAGGGGGACACAATTCAAATCCATAATTTTAAAGCTGTGGAAGTTGGCAGAGCACTAGTTTCCAATGGTGGAGCTGCTGGTACTGGAGGCTCCTCACTGGGTCGGCCTTCTTGGTTTTGCTGCACCTGCCCACTGGAGGAGGTTGTATTAGTTTCCCAAGGCTGCCATAACAAATGATCACAAACTTAATGGTTCACAGTAGAAATATACTGAGTTTTGTGCCAGTACTAGGGTTTTAACTCAGAACCTTGTATGCTCATTTGGCTTTTTCATTCATGGCTGTCACTCTACCACTTGAGGCACAGTGCACTCTCAGTGTGTTGCTGGTTTATTGGAGATGAGAATCTCTCTGATTGGTCGGCTTGGGGCTGGCTTTGAAGTGTGATTCTTACAGGTATGAGAGACTGGTACTCACCCAAACATACACTTTTATAGTGCTAGAGGCCAAAAATACAATGTGGAAGTATGGTCCTGGCCTTTGCACCTTCAGATGGCTCAATGGCTGCCGGACACCAAACTCCACTTTTCTCTTCTCTATCTTCCTCTGCTTTCTCTTATAAGGTGGGTGAAGGTATTGGAATAAGCCATTGAAGTGGCCCTCTTTTACCTCCGTAATCATCTAGAAACTATTAACTTAGTTATTTCTGCTAAGATCCTTTCCTTAATAAGGTTACATGTGCAAGATTTTGTGTTCAGGGTATGAGAATCTCTTTATGGGTGTACCATTCCATATACTGTTGTTGATGTTTAATCTTCCAAGCAATCAAAGCTATGACAAAGCCATAGCATATGTCAGTTATTCTTCATAGTATAATTCAGGTAGCCTTATTGTGCTGATCTCTTCATAGTCTGTTCCCGACTCTTCTAATTACCACCAGGAGTTTTCTCTTTTTGTGCTCAGTCCCAAAGTTGACATTCTAAGTTTTAGGCATTTTTTTAGTTGTTTATGGCAATACTTTATATTCCTTCTCTATATTCTATATTCCCTCTATGATTGGGGAAATCATTTCAAAATGTCAGAAGACAGTACAATAACCATTTAATTTACCATTATGTGTAAGGCCAATGTATTATCCTAAGCTTGTCTGGGAAGTCCTGTTGCTTTTGTTGGCTTCCCCTGTGTTCTAAGAATCAGATAATGGCTAGATTCAGCCTGAATTATCTGAAATGGTCTCACCCACTTGCTTGGTGTGGTTGCTGGCTAGCTCTTCGACTTTTCTGTTCCCATATGGCCTTGCATCCTGCAGGATGTTGGTCTGGGCTTCTTTGTGTGGTGACCTCTTGCAAAGACAGTCTGAGTAGATATGCAAGGCAAATTCATATTCATATTCTTGCAATTATTCCAAGGTTTTATGACTGAATACCTGAAGCTGGTCAAAGGTTACTATGTATGAACTGATGGAGAAGGGAGAAGCCCTCACACCTGCCTGTCCCCAGCAAGCATACACATAGCTTCTCCTCAATGTCCTGGGTTTTTCAGCAAAGACCTTCCTTAGAAAGGCTGTGACCACTGACATGGTGCCTAGGTAGAGATGCATAGGTTAATGGTCTTATTCAGGAGTATATATATAATAAAAGTGATATCTTCCTTCTGCCTGGCGTCTGTAGGTCTTTTTATTTATTTATTTTTATTTTATTGTAAAGAAGTCATCCAGAAGGTGGTGACCCTATCCTCAAACATCACATAAACTCACTGATCATGAAAGTAGTTAATGGCCAAGCAATTTCAATAGTGCAGGCCTCTTGACTTAAAGCCTGGTGCTTTTTCCACTTATGGCTAAATAATATGCTTGGATAAACACAAAAATTTAACTGTTAGATTCAAATCTAATACCCTGTAAAACTCAGAAATTATTCTAGGAAATAGTAAACAAAAATTTAAAACAAGTCATACATAAATAAAGTTTCTCCATGTATGGAATACTTGAATGACTTGACAAGAATATATTTAGTTGTGTGCAATATATGCTGCACATATACTATAGTATAAATACTGACCCTAGGGAGATACATGAGGATAAAACTTAGTTACTCTTGGCAGTATGAAGAATGATAGAGCACTCGATAAGTTTGGAAACCTCTAAATGATGTAAGCATTTCATGCTGCTCCATATAGGATATTAGCCACAGACATTTACATTATTTATTGCTGTCATTACCCACATTTTTTCATTTAGGGCAACCTTTCAGAAACCATACTGTTAGTTCAGTTGACAAAAGATACTATTTCAGAATTTGGTTTGAAGTATCTGAATGGTCTTTTTTTATTATTTTTGCAACCACATATAGTTTTAGGCCATGACTCACAATTATTATACTTATTAAAGTTGTAATTAATATTCTTACATATTCTCTTACATAAAAGTATATTCATGATTATTTACCAAAGGATGACTTTTTCTCTCTTTAGATTATACCTTTATGAAGAAAACCAGAAGAGAAAACAAAACCCTACTTAAAATACAATCCTGTTCCAAAGACTGGATTGGCAGTGGTGGATGATGTAATGTGTGTGACTGTGTGTCCTTATTTTTCTATGTATCTCATTTAGACATTTGGCCTCACAAGTCTAGCAGATTTGAAGCAAATCCACAGGACATGAGAGAGCATGAATGAGACAGTAATTATATTGGAACAGGAATTCTGCCTTTCTTTTTTGTTACTGTTTTTAATAATTTCTGCATCAAAAGTTTCAAAATAAAGGATATGTCCAACTGTCTTTTGCAAAATAAGAATTTTGAGTGTGTGTTTATTTACCCACATGCTCACACACTCTGGTAATAAGTGAATATTTAAATTGAGTTCAACTGTTCACTAGGTTAGAAAATATTCTTTTTGAGGCCAAGAACATGGTTCAAACTCTAGATGGACAAGAGAGGTTTTCCACAAAAAGGAGTTCTTCTGAAGCTAGCTTTCTTGAGCCTGGTCCATGACCCACCATTTGCAAATTATTATGTCAAATTATTATTACTATGTCAAATGAGGTGCTACTTATATATTTTTGAAGGTCCTGTGGCTTGAAACCAGCATCTGGGTGCTTGTCCCTGAGCTGAGCTTTTTATACTCAAGGCTAGCACTCTACCACTGTAGCCACAGATTCACTTCTGACTTTTTTGGTGATTAATTGAAGGTAAGAATCTCATGGACTTTCTTGCCCAGGCTGACTCTGAACCTCCATCCTCAGATCTCAGCCTCCTGAGTAGCTAGGAATATAATGTGAGCCACTGGCACATTGTTGGGACAATAATTTCTTGCTAACTTGTTACAAGGACTGGACTGGCCACTCAGCAAAACATCAACATGGGTGAGCGACTAACACTTTCCTATATAATGATATTTTGCATTTCAAATGATGGTCATTGCTTACTTTGGTGATATAAGATTGAGGAAAAGCTAATCACTCAGGTGTTGGTTTGGGATTTTTTTTTTTTTTTTTTTGGTTGTAGGGCTTGAACTCTGGGACCTCAGCACTGTTTTTGAGCTCTTCAGCTCAAGACAAGTGCTCTACCACTTGAGCCACAGCACCACTTCTGGTTTTCTGGCGGTTAATTATAGATAAGAGTCTCATGGACTTTCTGCCCGGGCTGGCTTTGAACTATGATCCTCAGATTTCAGCCTCGTGAATAGCTAGGATGACAGGCGTAAGCCACCAGTCACCAGCTGGGAAATTTATTCTGAACAAAAATGTCTTCCAATGAAAACATCATTAAAGAACAAAACAGGTCCAACATGAGCCTTCCAAAGAAAAATTGTGACTATTATCCTGTGTTTTCATTTAAAGAATTCTTGTCTTCTTTATATTGCTCATTTCACCTCCATAATTATGTTTTATTTTCAACCTATAATTAAAATTGCTTATAAAATTCACATAAACTTGAGATTTTAAAATCAGGCAAAGGCTTAAGAAAAAGATATTAATGAAGTGAGAAATAGCTTGCCCCAGAGATCAGGATGCAACCCAATAAACAGTAGTAAACTTTTCAGCCAAAACCCACGCAAATAAATAAGTATAAATAAAAATCATCCTGACTTGTGAATGGTCTAGCTTGGTAAAAGTTTCATCAAAGCTGTTAAAACCAGATACAATCAATCAGCCAGCTCTTGAAGTATAATTCTCTTAGTGAATGTCACATGCCCAACAGAGTCAAAGTGTGTGAAATCTTTGTAAGAGGTGGAGAGGATTTTAGGAATTTGTTGTGAAGATCCCCACATATTGCTGAATTCATTTCCCATCAAAATCCTTTTCTTTGGTTTGAATGCAAGCTCGATGTTTCTGGACAAACTTTCAAAGGGGTAAAAAATGGACATTGTTCTTGATACCCAGAATGTTTAGTAGCCTTGGTTATTCATTGCTCAACCCAGTGCTTGCAGTTGATGAGGCCCAATGTCCACAGGGCCTGCATTATCTTAAATCCACATAGGTGAGGAATCAACTGACAAAAGTCTTAAAATAAGGGTTCTTTTTTTTTTTTTTTTTTGGTGCTAGTACTATGGCTTGACCTCAGGGCCTCAAATACTTGCTTGGTATTTTCTGCTATGGGCTGGTACTCTACCACTTGAGCCATACCTCTACTTCTGGCTTTTTATTGGTTAATTGTAGACAAGAGTCTCACAGACTTTCTGCCCAAGCTGGCTTCTAAGCATGATTCCCAGATCTCAACCTCCTAAGTTGCTAGGATTATAGGAGTACATCTCCAGTACCAGGTATTTTTTTCCCCTCTGCCATCAAAGAATATATGTTATGTTATGGGATATTAAAGTGACTGAGGTACTAAAAAGGGATATATAAAATGGGAATGCTCTCCATTTTTGTAATGCAGAAATGGATTTCATTTTTTTTAAAGTAAAAATAATCTGAGGGCCAGAAGCCTTCCTCTCAACATCCTGAGGACATTCAACTCACAGAGGCCTTTCCCTGGGAAGGAGATGGCGTTTTCATTCATGTTCACTGTGATCTATGAGAAAACACATTGTCACTGCGTAAAGCTTTGACAAAGGAAGTGGAAACTAAATTCAATAGCCTTCTGGGTGGAGCTGATGACCATGATATTATTTATACTTCAGAATTTGGAAACCAGAAACACAGCGAGGTTAAATAAATTGTTCTTAGATAACGATAAAAAAGGTTAATAAATCAGCATAAGAACTCTTTAAGATTTTGGCTTTAGACCTAGGTTGGGTGCATTGATCTACATGATTCCTGGGTAATTTATTCCTTTCTGGAGGGTTATTCAAGCTTTTGCATTTCTTTGGTCATCATAAATTTTGTTTTATAATGTTTGACCCCAACATTTTTATTTGTTGTACACGGAAAATTTATATGAGTATGTTTGTAATTTAGAAAGACAGAGCTTTAAAAAGGGTTCTCCTCAAAGAGAGGCTGGGCGGGGGTGGGCATTGACAATGATGAGACCTAGGCTAAGCTTTGGGGTCATCTCCTCCTCCTGGTGGCAAAATACTTTCAACATGTATAAAGATTCTTCGCCATGGTTCAGCCTGAGAAGGAATCAGATGGTCAAATAGAGAATTCTATGTATTATATGTGAGCCTCATAAAAGAGAAATCACCTCGATGACAAAATATATTGGGCTTGTTTAAGTAAAGTGAAGGGAATTGAAATTCTAAATGTGATACATGTTGATATTTTACAAACAAATGGAACACAGCAGCCTGTGGGAGTTATGGGAGGGAGTTGGCAGAGTGATGTTATGAATCTGTGATTAGCCCCTGATGCTATTAAGTGCTGTGAGTCTTAGGAGAATGGCTTCAATTACACAATCTCTTTGTTTTTGATAGTTTTGCTTAAACCACGTGGTCCAAGGATATCTTTGTTTCAAAGTATTGGGAAACCCGGATCAAAAGCAGGTAGATCATGTGTGCAAAGGTGTGTGCCCCCATGGATCTAAATGGGAGATCTTCCACTTCATCTCACAGAATGCTGTTTTAACATGTCAATGCTAGTTGTTTCAACCCATGGGTAATTGTCTCTAGGAAGTGCAGTCTATTTGGTAAAGGACCTCTTTTCTGGTGTAACTAGGCAAGTAATTTAATCCAGGAAGATAGATATCAGATCATGCAAGTTATCTGGCATCTGCCAGTGGTTAACTTCAGATTCTTCAGAAAATAAAGCCTACTTTGATTTCGCTTTCCTTATGAATATTTTCAAGTATTATTCACAGAGACAAGTATATGGCTATGTCTCAAAGTTCATCATCATTTTACTTACATGATCTCCTCCTGCGTGTTGAGGTCAATACACAGAACAAGAAGAAACCAGAAATCCTTTTTATTCTGTACATGAATCAGTGTGTAAACTGTGGGAGTTGACTAGGAAAGAACTAGAAACCCTACGAGTCCAAATCTGGTTCTTGTACTGTTTTGACATACTCCCTTGCATGTCTCAAAAACACCTCAAAATCAGCACATGTGAGGCTGTGAACTCATGATCTTCTCTCAGGGCTGGCCATCCTTCAGTGCCTCCTATCTCCCTCCTTGGCACTAGCATCCGCCCGGTGGGGCAGCTCAGACATCCCAAGGCCATTCTTTATGCCTCCATCTCCTCAGCTTCCCCCAGATTCAATCCATCACTTGATCCCTGTAGGTTTCATCCCTGTAACGTCTCAAATCCGCCAGTTGCCCACCACGTCTGCGTCTGCGGTATCCACCTTCATGCTGGCTGCCATTATCTGCTGCCTGGATTCAGACCTTCTAATCAGTTATGTGTCATCACTCCTGCCCTCAGGTTGCACAGTGACCTATCCAAGATGTTAATCTAATCAGATCACCTCTCTGTACGAAACTATTTACTTATCTTCAGAAACATGGGGTCTGGGGAGCAACCTTAATCACAACTTCCAAATGCCACGTCGTCTTTCTGCGACTCATCCCTCCGTTTCACATTCCCCATTCTCCTCCTGCTGCAGTTGTCAGATGAAATCACCCTTTTATTTGGCCCTCATAAATCCCTGCCACAGGGCCTTGACAGAAGCCTTCCCTTTACCTCAGGCAAATTGTTCCTGACTCCACCAAGCCACGTCTCTCACTTTGAGGCTTTCTTTGAGCCGTTCATAGCTCAGGTCTTGGTAGCATCCTGACACAGGTTGTGGTCACTATTCATAAAGAGTGCTCATACAGATCTCCCCCAGTTACTACTTCTCACCATAGGCCATACATTTTACAAGATTAGAAACAAAGGCCATGTTTCTTTCTCCTTATGTTTCCAGTACTCAGTAACATGCTGGCTGGTTGATTTAATAGTTTCTTGATAGAATACTTTCTGAAAGAACCGACATCTTTGCATAACTTGCTGACTCCTTGTAATAGGGTGCTCGCATTGGGTAAAATGCAGGAAGATCCAATACTATTTAAAATACCTGCCAGGACTTTTCCTGGTAGGGAAATGCATCAAATTTGGAAATTAAGCATATGAACTTTCTGGAAACCTTGGCTAGTGCTGCCACATTATGCCAATCCTTGAGCAGGAGAAAAACAAATGCAAAACTCTAGAAGGAAGACAAAGAAATATATGGGGGGAGGGGGGAGAGAGTTAAAATTAGGTAAAACCAGCTGGGTGCTAGTGGCTTACGCCTATAATCTTAGCTACTCAGGAGATCTGAGGAATATGTTTCAAAGCCAGACTGAGCAGAAAAGTCCATGAGAGTCTTATCTCCAATAAACTACCCAGAAAAAGGCAGAAGTGACACTGTTGCTCAAGTGGTAGAGTGTTAGACTTGTACACAAAGAGGCTCAGGCACAGTGCCTAGACCCTAAGTTCAAGCCCCAGGACAAAATAATAATAATAAAAACAATAATAATAATGTAAAACCAGAAAAGAAATGAGACCTATTTTAGTAATTCTAGAAAAAAGGTAAAAGACAGAAAAAGTTTAAACTTCCAAAGAATGCCATGCCCCTATTCCAGAGATACCCACAGGCCTGCACACACAGGCATGTACACACTGGTGTATATGCACATGTATGCACATGATTCACAGGAAGAGCTAATGAGAGCTAACGGATATGTACTTGACTGGAATAGTGAACAAATGGAACATTTGTGATCTGAACTCAGGATTTGATTTTATTTTTTTGGTGCAAGTCCTGGGTCTTAAATTCAGTGTCTGGACACTGTCCTTTTGCTTTTTTGCTCCAGGCTGGCACTCAACCACTTGAGCCGCAGTGCTAATTCTGACTTTTCTGCTGGTTAATTGAAGACTTCCCTTCCCGGGCTGGCTTTGAATTTCAATCTTCAAATCTCAGTCTCCTGAGAAACTAGGATTACAGGCGTGAGACATAGCTCCTTGCTGAACTTGGGGTTCTCCACAAATTGAGAACTGTAGCCTTTCATCAGATTAAATTGTGGCAATCCCTTCTATTTGGGTTCAGGGGAGGAGTAATAATTTCATTTATTTTAAAGTTAAATTCAAGTAGCATTAAATAATAATTTTAAAAATTGTCATCCTTGGGCTGGGAAGGTGGCTTAGTGGTAGAGTGCTTGCCCTAGATGCATGAGGCCCTGGGTTTTATTCCTCAGCATCACATAAGCAGAAAAAGCTGGAAGTGGCACTGTGGCTCAAATGGTAGAGTGCTAGCCTTGAGCTGAAGAGCTGAGGGACAGCACCCAGGCCCAGAGTTCAGGCCCCACCCCACCCCCAAAAAAATGTCATCCTGCAGAGAATTAAGGAAGGAGAAAACACAGAGAAAAGTCTGGACTGCATTTCTTTGCCCCATAATGGATTTCACTAAGAAAACAGCCTTTAATGTAAACAACGTCTGTATTTTTCAGGTTGTCTTTTAAAAATCATTTTGTGTAAATAGCTTACTTTTCCTAAAATATATGCATTAAATTCTTCAAGTCCCTATCACTGAAGCCTCGGCTTGCTCAGCTAAATATAAAATCCTCCTAACTTTGGTTATTCTTTGGCTCAGCCCAGCTTTTTCAAAAGGTGAACGACTAGGAAGTGTGCACTTTCATTCTTTGCTTAGTGCTTGAGCATTAGTTTGACTTTAATAGGCTGGGATGATTTCAGCTTATAAATCTTCAACCGGAGGATAAAGTTCAAGTAGATAAAATCAAACAGATGTTGGTGGGAGGATTTTTTCATGACCCATAAAAGTGCTATCATCAAAGCTGAGAATCATTTGTTTTGAATTATTACACTGTTATCAAAAGGACTGTAGCAGTCTGTTTGTTGAGGAATTGGATCTGTTTATCTGAAAACAGAACAAAGATGCCATGCTAAGGAGTCCCTGGGAAAGCCTGGTTCAGATGTGGGCAGATACCCGTGGCCTAGATCTCAGACGGCTGTGATTGACATTTGTCAGCAAACATGGCAGTCAGAGCAAGCCATTCCCGGAGTGGTAAAGAATAGCTTCAGTGTTAACCAGAATATGTCCAAAGGCTAGGAGAGGGGTAAAGCTGAGGAAATGCACTGGATAAAATGGAAAGCTCATTTTCAGTACAAAATTAGCTGTGAGTGGGAGAAAAATCATTTATTTGATGCACATTCAGATTACTGGCTAGAAAAGGAGATTGAGATACTCACTTTTCAGTATCTCTTGTTTTGAAATAGAATATGAAGGGATATACCTGGTAGTACACGCCTGTAGTCTCAGCTAAGCAGTAAGAAGATTACTCTCTGAGACTGGCCTTTGGAAAAAAGCATAAAACCCTTTCTAAAAAGTACATAAAGCAAAGAAGACTTGGAGGTGTGTTTAAGTGGTAGAGTATCTGCTTAGCAAGTATGAGGCCCTCAATTTAAATCCTAGTGTTTCAAAAATAGTGATGAAAATAACTAACACAAAGAAATGAGTGTCTTAAACCTGTAGGAAGTTATGAAAACTGTGACTTAGAGTTTCATCAACAATTAGTATATTAGTAATACCTCTGCTTAGTATTAATCTCATCAGTTCACTCTGAGTTACATTAGATATTGGATCTAATCTAAGAGAGACTTTCTACTTTGTTATTACTAATGGCACTCACCACAGGCTTGAAAGACCAAGGTTAATCTGGCCTTTCTGATGTATCTTACTTTTTCTTTACCTCAGGGCTTAGAAGGCAGTCTGTTCTTTCTAGTCCCTTTTCTCTTCCTCTTCCTCTTTCCATTTCCCTTTTCTCTTTCTCTTTCCCTTCCCTCTTTCCTGCTTCCCCTTCCCCTTCCCTTTCCACTTCCCTTTCTCATTCTCCTTTCCCCTTCCATTTTCTCTTCCCCTTTCCTTTTCTCCTTCCCCTTCTTCCCTTTCCCCCCTTTTTCTTGCCTCTTTTCTTTTTCTTTCTTCCTTCCTTCCCTTCCTCCTTTTTCCTTCCTTTCTTTTCTTTCCCTTTTTGTTGCTTACCTTTCTTTCTCTTCTGCTTCAAGAGTCATTTTGAGACTCTTCTAAAAGATGTGGCCATTTTTCAGAGGATACCATGGAACAATATTTAAATTCTCACGTGTAAACACAGGGCATTCAAATATCTGCTGCAGCAAATTTGTTTAATCCCTATTCCCATACCTCAGGATTAGAACCTGTGCTAACTCCTTCATGACCAACCAATATCCAAATTTCTACATGAGATTAAGTGACTGAAATCACAATCTGGGCTTTGTCACATAGCACCCAATGAAGAGAGCTTTAGGATTTTAGAGGCTGGGTTCTAACTTGGTTCTCTGCTACGTTTATAAACTCAAGGACCATGACTATATGAGATTTAATTTTCTCCACCCTAAATGAAGTCCATTAACCTTTCATTTACGCTGAAAAGTTGGTGATTAGGTCTTGTTCTTAACTACTCTACCTTGTAAGCTCTTTGTGGGAAAGACCAGCTTTCTCTGCAGATTGTGGACTATTTAACATTATTTTCAATATCCAGAAACTGATTAGAGAATTTTTTTATTTCATATATATTTGAAAATAATAAAACCATCACCAGGCTTTCTTATTTTTTAGGCTCCAAATATCTGTGGGTCAAAGACAACAAACAAACTAACAACAAAGCAATCACAACTTAAAAGAAAACTTACATGGCAACTTCTTTCTCCGGTTACTTAGACTTTACCCCTTCCTTCTAACATTATTGCTATGTGATCTACCCTGTTGTATTGGTGAAGAATCTGGTCTTCATTCCTAGAAAGTACATTTTGTGTCAAAGTTGACTGAGTGCATATTCAATGACAGTACATGAAAATCATTTCACATTTTCTCTGCATAAATCTTTTCCAAATCTACTTTAATTGTAAACATGCAATGCTCTCATATATATATATATATATGTATATATATATGCATATGTATATGTATATGTATTCTCACCCCAATGGAAAGAAAGCAAACATTTCTTAATGGGAATGTGTGACACATGGGGCTCACTGTATGGATGGAATTACAGGCTCAAGGAAAGAATGATGAAAATATATTGTAGGTGACCTTGCAGACCTGCTTCATGGGGTGGTATAGATGTGTTGGTGGTGACATCGCCAATGAGCTATTCTTAGGATTCTTAGATTGAGTCTTTCTAATGTGGGCTTCTTGTTGCCCATGGCTCTGGACAGCATCCAAAGTTGTTTTTGTTTTCCTCTTCACCCACAGAAATCCCTCTGGGAAGAAGAGCTCTGTTATGAATCAAAGAATCAAAGGGTAAAACTTCCTGCTAAGGGGGTTTGGTAGGAGAAATGAGAAGATTTGAACAGCATTGATTAAATTGGGTGTCGGATCCTCCATTTTCTCAGTTCAGTTAGCCATGATTAATTGGGACAGAAATTTAACTCTTTTCCCTTTTTGTGTCTGTTTTGGACAGACAGTGTGAATGTGATTCCCCATCTTTTTTCCATAGAGCTGTTATGTTGGATGAGCACTGGGCATTTGCCTTTTTCTATCACTATACACTTTAAAACACACACACACACACACACACACACACACACACACACACACACACACACACACACACACGCTGGACTGGATGGATCATAAATAGAGAGCATGAAGTAAAACACAACTAGGACAATCTCCTGACTTGTGCTTGTCTTTCCTGTTTATTCCTACTTGGTCTAGGAAAAGGACCAAGTTTAGGTTGTGTTCCTAGAAAAAAGGAAGCAAAGATTCAGGTGGTGGAAACTTCAGGCTCAATAGATCTGTGATTATCCTGGCATATTTTTGATAGAACCAAGTTCACTACTGTTGAAATTGGAGCAAATTGGGGAATTGGAGCAAATCCTAACTGGTGAAAAAAAAAAGAAAAAGGAAGGAAGAAAAGAAGAGACGGAAGGAAGAAAGTGTGTTCATTTATCTGTGATGTTACTTGTACAAGTGTCTTTGAAAATTTAACATAATAGTTGGTAACAAGTCAGAGTGATGAAACATTATTTTGGCCCCATTCACCTTGACTAACTGGAAAACAGCAACCACCACCAAATTTAAGGGCTTTTACTTGTGTATATTCAAAGCTTGTTTTTATTTGGCCCAAATAGTAAGTTTTTTTTTGTTTTTTTTTTTTTTTTTTTTTTTTGCATCGGTCCTGGGTTTGAACTCAGTGCCTGGATACTGTCCTTCATCTTTTTTGCTCTAGGCTAGTACTGTATCATGTACATCTCAGCTCCACTTCTGGCTTTTTGGTGGTTATTTGGAGATAATAGTCTCAGTCTTTCCTGCTTCAAATCTCAGCCTCCTGAGTATCTAAGTAGCTAGGATTACAGGCGTGAGTCCCACTGGTGGTGGATGGCCCTTTGCATTTTTACTCAGGGCTGGCTCTCTACCATTCTAAGCCACAGCTCCACTTCTGGCTTTTTGGTGGTTAGTTGAAAATGAAAGTTGAAAATGAAAATGAAAGGAAAGGCTTTCCTGCCTGGGTTGCTTTCCAGCACAATCCTCAAAATCTCAGCTTCCTAAATGTGGTATATATACACAATGGAATTCTATGCCTCCATCAGAAAGAATGATGTTGCCCCATTTGTTAGGAAATGGAAAGACTTGGAAAAAATACTAAACCAGGTCCAAAGAAACATAGGTTCTATGGTTTTCCTTATTTGCAATAACTAGTATATGTCTGAGACAAGCAGAAATGGCCAGATAAGTTGATGTTAAGCGAAATGAACCCCAAGTTAAGAACTCAAATGTTTTTTCTTTCTTGCTATTGTGTCTAATGTATTTATAAGATATTTCTTTGTTGCTTTGTATGTCCCTCCCCCATGGTATAACCCTTGTTTTCACTGTATTTGATGTTGGTATAATTTGTAAAGGGGAAGGGAAAAAACAAATTGTTTAAATAGGGATACAGGTGGACCCATTGCACCAATGAGATATACAAAATCTTATGTCAAAAATGAACTATACATCTTTGGCGCGGGGCGGGGGGTAAAGGGGTGGTGGTGGTGAGGGGGTGTGGGGGAGGGGGGGATGGGAAGGGATGGGAAGGGGAAACAAAGGAGGAGGCAACAATGCTTGGTAAGAAATGCACTCATTACCTTGGCCATGTAATTGTAACCCCTCTGTCTGGTATTTTCACAATAAAAAAAAAAAATCTCAGCTTCCTGAGTTACTAGTATTAGGCATGAGCCATGGGTACCTGGCTAAAATATATTTTTTTTAATCTCAAAAAATTTATATACAATCTTGAATGTTCGATTCTCTGAAAACTGGAAATTTTAGCCAATATATTTCTATGTTTCCACAGGTCCCCCTTATGTGGTGTATACTGTCCATTGGCTTTAGAGACAGGAGTGCATTCTTTTTTTTTTGGTCGGTTGTGTGGTTGACCTCTGGGCTTGGGTGCTGAACCTGAGCTCTTCAGCTCAAGGCGAGCGCTCTACCGCTTGAGCCACAGTGCCACTTCTGGTTTTCTAGTGGTTTTTATTGGAGATAAGAGTCTCACAGACTTTCCTGCCCAGGCTGGCTTTGAACTGTGGTCCTTAGATCTCAGCCTCCTGAGTAGCTAGGATTACAGGCGTGAGCCACCAGCACCCGACTACGAATGCATTCTTTAACTTGCACAGTCCTATCTATTCCTTTATCCAACAATGCACCTATCTGGATTACATACCCAGTAGCATAGACAAAACATTAAAATGTTTCCAGGTAAACTCTGACAAAACATTCTTCCTGCCCTTTAACCAGCAAAGTTCTACAATAAAAATGATTGCTGGGCACTGGTGGCTTATACCTGTAATCCTACCTACTCAGGAGGCTGAGTGAGATCTGAGGATCCCGGTTCAAAGCCAGCCCTGGCAGGAAAGTCCATGAGGCTTTTTATCTCCAATTAACCACCAGAAAGCTGCAAGTGGTGCTATGGCTCAAAATGGTAGAGTGCTCTAGCCTTGAACAATAAAGCTTAGGGACAACACTCAGGCTCTGAGTTCAAGCCCCACAACTGACTAAAAAAAAATTTACTTACCCTACCATGAAATTTCATGCAGACATAATGTCTCCAATTAGCTGGCTGTTTCTTTCCTAGGAAAAGTAAGATTCTTTCTCGTGAGGAATTCTTATTTTTAGGTTTTAATTATTTTCACGATCTTTCAAAGTACATCACAAATCAACAGAGAACTAAATTTGTGATGTTCTCACTTTTAACCATAGAAATATGGATTTTTGTTTATGTTCAGAAAAGAGCACTTGCTATATACTCCTTTATATCCAAAGACTCTATCGCATATTTGAATAGTGTAGAGATCAATGTCATGAAAGGTCTTTTATTTGATTAAAATTCATAGTTCTTTTTATCTCTTTGGAGTCATAATGCATGCATACATGCATTCATCTACCTACCTTAGCTAGCAGTGGAAGTCATTAATTTTAAAGGATTCAAAATCCAAGTTCATTCTTTCACTTATTTATTTCAGTTTATAGCATTTCAATTTTATATCAGACACTGTACAAAATGGACCAGTAAGAATGGACTTTAAATTTCAATATTTCATAGAAAAAGGAGGAGAAAGCTGTAATGAAGGGACCTGCCTAGGTTTATATGACTAATAATGGTAGAACAAGGAGCTGAACATTATTTATAAATGTTTTACTCTTTTCTACCATGCTACATCTTTTTCTAATCACACAGGATCGGTCGTAATAAATAAGCAGATCTATAAGATGTTGGTGAAACATTACTTTTTCTCTTCGTTCACTGCCTTAGCTCTTGGAATAAACTTGGAATAAATTACACAGAGCAGAACCAACAATATAAATATAAAACTCAGTCCTTGAAACACAGTTTTTTCCTAACACACAGTAGAAAATACACTTAGTAGGAGGCTTTCATTCAAGAAAATCACCCACTGTGCTTTGTTGTGGTTGTTAGTGGCATTTCTTTCTAATGATGGTAATTTAATATAAAATCTGTACATAGATTGAACACACATGTAAACAACTCTTCCAACTATAACACAAAGCTTTCATGAACCCAATGTCATGTGTCCAATTAAAAAAAATTAGTTGCATCATAAATTAGACCCATTGCATTTCTGGGTTTTAGAATAGCCTCTTACGTGACTGGAAAGGTACCAAATTGCTATCATCTCTGTCCATTGTTGTGATTTTAAGCACAACAATGTTTTTAAAAAGCCAGAATGCAATGTATTGGGTGTCTTATATTCATTCTTTGAAAGCCACAATCTATCCCAAACCTGGTTGGGACATTGACTCCAGTATCCCTTACCTGGGTGCCTTCCAAGGTGTTTTATTATTTTTTCCCCTCTCTCTTGAGCAGCCAGTCAGTTATTACTGTCAAGAAATAACTGCTTTTGAAGAAGAGGAAACGTGCTGAAGAGGTGGTAAGATGAAGCAGGGGTTAAGCACAGACTGCCCCTAAGTATAGTCATTGTGTACCTGCATTTTGGCTGGATCAAGAATTACAGCCATGGTAATTAGCCGTGCATTTTTTGTATTATGACATGCTAGCTTTGTGACTTCCTTTCCTTTCCTTTTTTTCCTCTCTTTCCTTTTTCTCCCTTGAGACTTGTGCTAAGGAGAAAACCAGGTGAAAAAATGAAGTAAGAATTAGATTAAAGCTGCCTTCACGTACTGACTGTTGAGCCTACATGAGCTTCTGGATCAAGGACCACTGGAAAAGCTTTACTACAGTTGCTGAAAGTAAGCACAGCATGAGAATTTTGTCCTTCTCCACTACTATCTGCTCTAAGTGAGGGTCACTGGTGGTGGTGGTGGGGGGAACCTCTCTGAGAAAATCAAGGATAAAGAATAAATAACTGTAAGTCTTAGTGGCTCAAGCAAATTATTGTCTGGTTGGTAGAGAGAGTGCTAAGTGGGAGGCAGTGAGCTTGAACCTGAGAGTCTTGATTGGTGATCAGTGCCTGCCTTTTTCTGTGTCTAGATACCTTCCAATTGAGAAATCTAGGATTAAGTTCAAGAAACTCCCCTGTGCACACAGAAGGACACAAAGGAGCATTGTCAAGCATCCAGAGCGGTTCAGGGGTTTTGTGTGTGTACTTGGTGTGGTAGTTAAGTAATGACTCTTGCATGCTATCATTACTTTATCTATGGAAGAAATAATACATCCAACTCAGTTATCAAATCTAATAGTGGAATAGATTATGACATGTTTTTGACATATTTTTGAAAGGCAAATTCATGGAAGTGAACCATAAAAACCTATTTTTTTCTTTTTCTTTTCTTCTTTTTTTAAATTTCTTTTACTAGACTCACCACACAAATACTGCCACTATTTTATGGAAATTCTGCATGTTCTATTGCTAGCTACGCATATTCTCCGCCACGGAGACCCTTCCACACATGAAATCCAAGAACAGAAATGAACACATTGCAGCCGAATTATCATTCACTGAATGGCGACTGATGTAAACAAAATGTTCGCTCCTCTGGGCTGTTGGCAGCCACCGCTAACCTGTCAAGGAAGTATTTTACAACCATTTCTCATTTTCTATTGGGAGTGCTGAAAACTTACAGCCTCTTTGGGAATTTCACTTCCCTTTGTGAAGCTGAAAGGGTAGCCATTAGATGTAGTTCTAATTGTAAGCTATTTCAAATGCTGAAAGTCCATTTTCAGCACAGACAGTTAGGAAAGACTGCAAATCACCTGCAGTTACTCTAAGCAATCTTGCTGGAATGCGATTTGCCTAGAAAAGCACATAAATATGGAGCTACCTATGAAGTCATGGCAAAGACATCAGTAGCATCTTGAACAGTTGTTGCTCACCTACTGAGTACTTAGCATGTGCTGGCACAATTTTATGTACTTTAAATGTGTTACAGTGGTAAAATTCTGTCCCTGGCTCTGCTAGGAAAATAATATCTCCGTTCTGAAATACAGATGAAGGAATTGGTAAAAGATCATAGAGATAGTAAGTGGCAGTTTATAACAAATAATATTATAACTTATTAAAATGGTTGGATTTTGAGTCAATATCTTTATAATACTTAGTAGCCTGTACTGGGACTTGAATTCAAGGCTTAGATGCTGTGTCTTAGCTTTTTTGCTCAGGGCTCACACTCTTATCACTTGAAAAGCTCTACTTCCAGCTCTTTTTGGGGTCAGTTGGAAATTAGCCATGTTCCTCAGATCTCAGCCTCCTGAGTAGTTTAGGATTACAAGTATGAGCACCCTATGCCCAGGAAAGTTGATTTCTTTTTATTGGGGCTAATCTTTTTATATCCACAAACTCCTTGGGCATAATTTTACATGTATTCTTTCCTAGCCAGTCTGCACAATCTCCACCTCTTTTTCATTGTTTTCTTTTTACTACAAGAAGACCTGGCTAAAAGCAATATCTTGCCATAGCTTGGATGCTTCTTTTACATTCCCTTGGCCCAATTAATGTTCATTATTTTAAAATTTAGCATTACTCAAAGTTTTAGGACATGTACACAATGTGATAAATTCTTAACCAGAATGCAACGTGAATTGCCTCTAGTTGAATCTCTAAGAATCCTTAGTCTCATCTGAAACTTCATGAGGTTGGCCTTCACAGCTCCTGTATGACCAATATTCTGGTCTACTGGACTCAACCATTAAGCTGATCTTACTATATAATAGTTTAGGGTTTTTCTGCTTCACTTCTCCAAACTCTTCCAGTTCTCCATCAGCTAGATCCAAAGGCTTAAGGACCACATTATCATGTATAGTCACAACAGCCCCACTTCTCTGATACCAAGTTCCTTTATTAGTTTTTGTTGCTGTAACCACGACGCTTCAGAGAATAACTCAAGTAAAGAAAGGTTTCTTTTTGCTCACAGTGTGGGTGAGTTCAGTGCAAGGTTGGTTGAATCTATGCTTTGGACAGACTACCATGATGGCTGGAACATGTGGTGGCGACTGTTCACCTCATGGTAGACAGGGAAGCAGAGAATCAGAAGGGACTGGAGACAAAGAATTTTCAAAGGCATGTCCTACAAAATAGAACCACTATGTGTGTGAAGATGAGAGGATAGATGGGGAAATGCGAAGAGGCAGAATTAGAGCTAAGCAAAAAAAATAGATAAATACATAAAGACAGAGAGAAGAAAGAATATACATATGTATATAGATAGAGAACAGACATATGAATAATTAATGCATAACAGAGATACATGAACAACAAATCATTATAATAGTAATAACAACAAGAGCAACACCGGCCTAAGTATAAAAAACCATGGCTCCAGGTGCCTGTTTGAACAATGGCTTACTGTGGCACCTTGGACAAGTTACTCTTTCTATAAGCTCAGGTTTTGCATCTATTAAATGAAGACAGTTGTAGCTCTTTTGGACTACTTGAAGAATTGTTATGGTGACCAAATTATGTGTGTCAGTGTGCTTTTCTTTTCTTTTTTTTTTTCCTTTTTTATTGTAAAAATACTCTACAGAGGGGTTACAGTTACATGAGTAAGGTAATGAATACATTTCCGATTGAGCATTGTTACCTCCTCCTTTGTTTTGCTCCTACTATCCCTTTCTGCCCCACTCCCCGCCCTCTGCCAAGTGGTAATGTTCAACATAGTATCTAGTATCTTGTACATCTCATTCTTACAATGGGTCAACCTGTATCCTTATTTAAGAATTTTGTTATTTCCCTTCCCCTCCCCAAATTAGAAAAATGTATATAGAAGATGCAGGGCACTGACATCAAATACAGTGAAAACAGGGGTTATACCATGGGGGTGTGTTTTGAAAACATCCTGGGATCTGCTTGGCTATTTGTAGCATTGAGTTCTGTGTATCTATTTTTGATATTGGCAAGGACAGTAAGAACTGAAAAGAAAACAAGCTCTTGCATTTAGATACTGTGATTTCTAATTTTCCCCCAGGCTTCTCCTGTGTTGGGCTACATTAAAACTAAGTATAGGTTCTGTTCTTGAAAGACTGTCTCAAACACAGATTATGCTTATTATTGAATAAGAAGTTACAGAGGATTTTAAAGTCTCAAACCTCTAAATGAATTCAGAAGAAGAATGAGTTATCCACATTATTCTTCCATTATACTTTTGTAGTATAATTTCAAGCTCACTATGAGAAAATCTTCTACCCAAGTTTATAAACAATGTCTTTTTCTACAATAAAGGAGTATGACTTTTCTACTAACTCTTTAAAAAGTTATCAGGAGGGGCTGGGACTGTGGCTTAGTGGTAGAGTGCTTGTTTAGTATGCATGAAGCCCTGGGTTCTATTCCTTAGCACTACAGAAACAAAAAAAGGCCAGAAGAGGTGCTGTGGCTCAAGTGGTGGAGTGCTAGCCTTGAGCAAAAGAAGCTCATGGACAGTGTTTAGTTCCTGAGTTCAAGGCCCAGGACTGGCAAAAAAAAAAGTTATCAGGAGTGAACATTTAACTACTTAGTACCAAAATGGTGAACTATTTTTTACAGATAAGCTGGATTTGTTTTGTCATATTTTATTCATAAAGGATAGAGCATTATATCCACATACCTGTAATATATATTTCTATAATTTTTTTGTATTTAAAGCTTAAGGTCAGAAATAGTGGGTGCATTTGGTCTAGATTGCAGGAAGTCAGAAATGTCTAAGATGAAGATTAGCTGATAGATGGTGAGTTTGGTTTTCATTAACAAGCAACACAACAAACATTAATTTAAAAAATACACAAATCATCATGTCTTCCTGGAAAGATAGAATAATGTGCAGAAAGGTTAAAAACAGATGAGAGTTCATTTAAGCATTCGTTATGGAAATAGCTTCAAAGTTACACTATAAGCCCGGTCTATTTTCACAGCTACTGTAATGGTATGAAATTTTGATGGGACATAGGTATGTGTCTGTGGCATGTTAAGGGAAGAGGAGTTTAAAAAAATGGAAAGCTAAATCCTAAGATTCTTAGCAGGACATCAATAAATAACACCTGCAGATGTAAATTCTAAGAAAGAAGATCATATTGTTTAAAGATAGGAAGGCATTTGTCAAAGGAATCAACTGAAAAAGCTGAGAGAGCCTCTCTGTGGGATGTGGAAATTGGATAAAAAGAGCATAGGAGGCTGCTGGAGAATTGCTTATTTGTTTGAGTGTTATTTAATAATTTATATATATTTAAAATTTTGTGTAAAATAAGATAGAATCGACTTGAAATTTGCACGGTATACCAATCTTTTTGCGTCGTATTCTTCATGATCTCTTTTTGCTTCACTGATGTTTAAAAATTATACATGTCAGTCAGCTGATATCTTTATAACACATACTTTCTTGCTATGTAGCTATAGCTGGCTTTGAACTTGTAATCTTCCTGCTTCAGCTTCCTTAGTGATGGAAACAGAAACATGTGTCATCATATACAAATTCAAATTCTGGAATTTTGGCAAGGAAGAAATCTTTAAAAAGTCATCTCATTAGTCAGGCACTAGTGGCTTACAGAGACCGAGATCTGAGGATCATGGTTCAAAGCCTGCCCAAGCAGGAAAGTTTGTGAGACTCTTAACTCCAATTAGCTATCACGAAAGAGAGAAGTGGACCTGTGACTTGAGTGTGGTAGAGCACTAGCTTTGAGTGAAAAAGCTCAGGAAACTCTCCTAGACCCAAGTTCGAGCCTCTGTTTGGATGCACGTACATGCACACACATGTGTTCACACACACAAGGATCGCATCGATTTCCTTCCTTATACAGGTAGAGAAGCGTGGCATAAGCAGTCCTTCCCAGTGAAACACATGCTTTAAGTTACTTCATTGGATAAGTAAAAAGGTTTTGTTGACAAATAAATATCCAAATAACAATAGTTTTGAGACCAAAATATAGTTTGAAATCTGAACATAAGATCAAAAAACAACAACAAAACATCTTTGTCAGCTAGCATTTCCAAAAGATCTCCATTAAAAATGTGTTATCCTTCAATCCAAACGATTTAATAAAGGGGCATATTTTAACATTTCTTAAAACATTTTAAAATATGTTATTACAGGGGTTCTTAATGTCCAATAACTGAAAATCAACCTCATAGAATTATTCCAATACTTTCTCTGGTTTTGTAAATTCAAAGATGGCTTGATATGATTTTAATATGTGCATCTGTTTGAGATCTTCCTGAGGAAATGTAGAATATCATCTCTCTCTCTCTCTCTCTCTCTCTCTCTCTCTCTCTCTCTCTCTCTCTCTCTCTCTCTCTCTCTCTCTCTCTTTGGTCTGTTTGTTTTGTATTAACTTGGCTTTTATAACAGTGTTTCTTATGATGTCTATACTTACCTAATATCTACTATGGACATGCATTAAGATATAGATGCCAAAGAAGAAGTATAATTTAAAACTGTATACTGTTCAAATCCAACCCAGTGGTGGGTGGTATGCAGCTATACAATAGTCTGAATGATTAAATCATGAACATAAATCAGTGTCTACACATTTGCAGATAAAAGACTCATTTATTCAGCTATTAGATACCTTTATTGATTGTACTAGTACTGAAAAATATTGCAACGAACAAAAACAGGCATAAACAGATATTTTTCCTGCTTTCAGGAAAGGTGGAAGATAGTTTATGCAAATGACCTCAAAATCACAAATTAGATGAAGGAATATGTAGGACATGTATAGGTTTTAGAGAGAAACAAGTAAGTAGTGGAGAAGGGAGAGTTTTCTGTGGCAAGGTATTCAGCTGAGATTAGAAAGATAAATTAAAGTTAACCAAATCATCCTAAAACAAGGAGTAGTTGAGGAAAGATGGCCAGTAATGTAAAGGTACTGGAAAGGGAAACAATTTGAGGTCTAAAAAAAAAAGGACAGAGAGGTTTGGCTATCATGAACGAGAGATAGAAAGATACTAGATCAAAGCAGATTGTGGCATAGAACCATCGCATTCTGCAATTTTTAGGTCACAAGAGGTTGGGTTTTAGGTTAACAATAATGATATAATATAGATAGGTTTCAAGCACAGTGTTATATAATTTCATAAGATTTTTGTGATTTTGATAGCTTAGTCCACCAGGTAGTACTATGGAGAATAAAATGAATGGTATAAAAGCAAAAGCTAAGAGACGGTTTTAAGCTACCCACAGTTCAGTTGGAAGTTGATATTCCTTCATCTACGATGGTAGAGCTGGACATGAGCTACAGGACGTTCAATAATATGTTCAAATCATCCTTTAGATTCTCCTCCAAGTTAACAATCACCTAAATATTCCATTGTCTAGATTTTATTCTTTTTAAACCTTCCTGTTTAATGGGGACACATTTTAGTGCTTTAACGTGAGCATGAGTATTTTAGTATTTTGAGATTTCCAGTACATATTTTAGGGCTGAGCTGTCTAAGATGGTAGGCACTATCTACATGTGATTATTGAAATAAATAATTGAGTAAACACCTAAGAAAGCGGGTTTCTATATGTTGTATCAGTCACATTTAAGTACTCAAATAACTCTAAGGACCTAAGCGTTCTATGGCCCAGTATGGGTGGGCAACATTTTTCAGTATCGCATATACTATCTATCTATAAGTCTAGAAGTACTTCCTTTGTTTCTTTTCATATATAATTTTCTGTCAGGTGATTACAATAAGTAGCTGAAAAAGATTTTTTTTTGTGGTATTGGGATTTGTACTCAGGTCTGTGAAGTTGCTCAGCAGATGTTCTTACCACTGAGCCATACCTTCATCCCTGATTTTTGCTGGTTATTTTTGAGATAGTTTTCTGAGTATTTGCCTGGGCCACATCAACCTATGTTATACCTCCCATTAGCTAGGTTAAGAGGCACCACATGGAGCTCTTCATTGACAGAGTTTCATGAACTTTTCAGTATGAGCTGAATTAGAACTTCAGTTCTCCAAGTCTCAGACTTCCAATTAGCTAGGATTACAGTTGTGATCCACTGAGCTACAACTAGATACCATTTCAAAGAAGGAAATTGGTATTTTTGTTGTGTGGTTGGTCGTGGGGCCTAAACTCTGGGCCTGGGCACTGTCCCTCAGCTCTTCAATGCAAGGCTAGTGCTCTACCACTTGAGCCATAGTACCACTTCCAGCTTTTCTTTTTCCTGCTTATGTGGTGCTGAGGAATCAAACCCAGGGCCTCATGCATGTAGCACAAGCCCTCTACCACTGAGCCACCTTTCAGCCCCTGACATTGATAGTTTTTGAATGAATGTGAAGTTAGAAAGTAAATAATAAAAGTTACAGGAAGATAATCTGGCTGAGTTTCTTATTCTGTAAAGATTTTTATTTAGAAGTTCTTCTAGTTCTTCTGCTTTAAGTTAGATTTTGTTGCTGGCTTCAAGAGATGATCTCATGTATGGGCATGCTAGTTTTAATTTGGCAAACTCTATAATAATGTCGTTCATATAAACATGAACACGGGTTCTCAACATGGGCTGGCAACTTCCTCATACCATTTTGTGATTTTGGGAAAATTGTTGATCAAAGTGAATGCATACTAAGCAAGGGTTTAGTTCTAAAATATATACCTAATACTTAGTATGGAAATTCTTTCTTATTGATATTGTTAGGAACAACTCTAATGGAAACAAATAGAACTGTTTGAAAAGGAAGCAAAACTATTGATTTAGCATAAACTATATGGTTTTTGATAAATAAAATATTTATATCCAATAACTTTGGGCATATTGATTTTAAAAGAAAAGGTATATGGAGACTGTCAAGATAATAATTTACCATTTATAGGCAATTGCTTCCTTTGTTGTTCACTTACAGGTTTATCATTTCAAGAGAATTCTAGAATTCTAAAGTCCTCAACAAGTATAATTATTAGCATTAAATGGACTGCTTATGTTTGCATAGCTATAAAATGTAGTTGCAGATTTTTGTGCAAGTCTGTCTTTCTCACTTAAAGAAAGATATTCACGTGTCAGTTTCTTTTTTAAAATATTTTTTATTGTAAAGATACTGTACAGAGGGGTTACAGTTATAACTTTCTTTTTTATATGTGTACTTTTTGTTGTCAGGGTGTTGTACAAAGGGGTTTCAGTTACATCAGTAAGGTAATGAGTACATTTCTTGTCAACCTTGTTACCACTTCCCTCAATTTTCTCCTACTTTCCCTCCCCCAACACTCCCCCCAAGTTATACAGATCATTTCCAACATGTTGTCGTGTATATATTGCTGTTGCATTGGTTCCTGCCTTGTCCTTTATCTTACCATTCTGTTGTCATGTGTCGCTTTCTGCTAACGTAGCCTTTTTCGTTTGGAGCCCACTGGATTCCATTGTATGTTCACTCAAAAAAAAAAATTGGCAGGGCTGGGAAGGTGGCTCAGGGGTAGAGTGCTTGCCTTGCATGCATGAGGCCCTGGGTTCGATTCCTCAGCAGCATATAAGCGGAAAAACCTGGAAGTGGCACTGTGGCTCAAGTGGTGAAGTGTTAGCCTTGAGTTGAAGAGCTCACAAACAGTGCCCAGGCTCAGAGTTCAAGCCCCAAGATCCACCAAAAAAAAAAAAAAAAAAAAAAAAAGGCAAAGTTACCTGTGAGGGCAAACATGAGCCTCAGGAGTTTTTGGAACCTATGAAAATAGAAAATTCATTGTTCTGTGGTAAAGACTACTTGGTGATAAGAAATAACTGTATTTATATGTAAGAAAATTATTTTCACGGAAGAAAATGATTTCTGTATTTGATTTTGGTACCTTGAGTATTGTATATATGTTTATTAGGGAAGGGAAAGGGATCAAAAATTGGTGAGATAAAGGACAAAGTGGGAACCAATGCAACAGTGATACTCACTGACACGATGTTGGAAATGATCTGTACACCTTGGGGGGCTTGGGGGGGGAGGGAAAGAGGGAGAAAATGAGGGAGGGAGGTAACAAGTTCGACAAGGAATATACTCACTAGTTAAGTATCTGTAATCCATCTGTACATCACCTTGACAAAAAAATTAAAATAAAAAGAACATTTTATTTATTTGCTTATTTATTTACCATCAATGATAAATTTAATTTTGTGCTATAGTAGATACAGATTTCTTTCACAAGAAATTTCTACAACTTTAATCATTTTCATGTCTTTATGTGGAGAAACATCATGATCAACCTAAGAGTTTCTTCATTTTAAATGTTAAATGCCGTCTAAAGGAATGATCATCTTACAACAAAAACACCTACAAAATGAGGATTTGGATTGTGTAAATATCTCCCCATTTTATATAACTAAACCTAATTTCTCATAACACATTTTTCCTTCACAGTAATCCAGTGTTTGTGTATTTAACAAAGTAAGGCTGAGGGATTTCGTGTCTCATAAACTTCTTAGGAGAAACTCTTGGCATCATAATTTGCCTATTGACTTTTAGTCCTAATTGTTCCATTTATTTAGAGATGAAAAAGAAAAATGTTATAACTTGCTGACACGTTCCTTTCCTTCCTAGTCTTTATTAAAAAATAGAATAAAATGTTTAAGAACATAGGTTGTGTGTCTCGGAAGAAATTTACCCAAGGTAAGTTTCAAATCATGGAAGTGGTTTTAACGTGCAAAATCTGATCATATAACATGGATCCTTACCAGCTAATAGACCATCGAGCACTGACAGTATTGGTCGTTACAATATCTGCTTTTAACGGGTCTTGGAAAGAAGTTACCATATACAAGGTTGAGTGGTGGTGAGCAAGATGCAGTTAGCAGTACAGAATGTGTTTCAAGCTTTGCTCTTTTAAAAATAGAGTTTAGATATTAAAATAGTTGTTTCTGACACCTTGAAAGTAATTTTATATTATTGTCTAAAGATTGTCATAAAATGTTACAAAGCAAGTATATATATATATATATTTATATATATATATATATATGTGTGTGTGTGTGTGTATAAGGCAAGTATGTACATATATTCCTCTTGAGAATCATGACAGAGGATAGAGCAAGAGTGTCATGGGCCATTCACTAATACCTGGTAAGATAGTAAAAAATCCTGAGAACTGACCCTTTGTGATAGATGCAGCATTAATTATGGTTTTGATCTGACTGAGACCTCTTATAGAAATACAGACATGTCCTCCTTTATATTTCCAGTATAAGACAATAGTTCAGTGTCCAGACATCTCTCTGAACATTGTTGGTCTCGTTTCTTCCTTTCAGTTAATCAATGAAACTCTTGGAGTAAGGGCATGATGGAAGAGGAACTGAAGGTTCTATTTGAGAAGGAGGAAAAAAAAAGAAACTAAAGGAAAACAAACCAAGACTTGAAATATTAAAGAGGTTTAAACACATTATCTGTTTATCTGTCTGTTTATCTGTCTATCTATCTATCTATCTATCTATCTATCTATCTATCTATCTATCTATCTATCTATCTATCTATCTATCTATCCATCTATCCTGTCTATTCTTTTTCCTGACTTGCTAATCTAATCCATCTACCAATGTGTCAATCACGCTTCAAATGTTCATCTTTTCATTCTATTTTAGTTGGAATGATTCTGCCTCCTGTTGATGGATAGTGTTACAAGGCTTGTTGTAGTTACCACTTTCCACATCCTTGTACACAGAAAAAAAAAAGACATTACATATCCTAACAGAGCCCAGTGACATTGAGCATTGTGGTTTCTCCTACTTGATCTGGACTTGGCTCTTTCACACTAATCATCTCTTATAAATATCTCCTTTTCTGGAAAGTTTCTTCAGATAAGACATTTCAAGTATGTATGTACACAGATTGCAGTAATTTTGAAGCACTTAAATTATCCAGACCTTTTCCATTCCAACCATTTTTTACAATCTAAAATTATTTTGCAAATATCTGTTTAAGAACCCAGCCTGTTGTTAACAGTGTCCTGGATGTTCATTAGAGCAAAATTTTCTCTCATACTGAATGATTATTTAAATTTATTAAATTTAAATTAAGTTAATATTTTTCTAGGAAAAGTTTAAAGTTCTATACTGAAAATAGCCATAAAACTAGTATTATTAAAACATTAGATATTGGATTAAGACAGACAGTATTAAGAAAAGTAAGTGTAATACCGACAGGGTTGAAAATAGTTATTTTATTCATTAAACTTCAGAGATGTTTATAATAATCATTTTTGGTATGATAGACATTTAATCTTTAAATCAGAAGTAACATGCCCTGTAAAGTTAACTTAAGTCTAATTTTTTTAATCAATTGAAGTAAACTTTGACTTTTTTTGTCTCTTTCAGAATAAATGTCAGTATTTCTCTGATGCTTGAAAAATTGATTAGAAGACATACCTTCTTGATTTTTCTTTGCTCTAAATAGACCATCTGAGGCATATTTTAAGGAATAAAAATAGAAAATGTTCTTTAGAAAATGTTATCATAATTGCTGATTTTAGTTGTGGTTGAATTCTCAGTTTCTCATTGCTGTATTCCTTTTGAACACACACCTACCTTAACATAGCACATTCTTGTTTAGAATGAAATTCAACAGTTCTGATGTAGCATAGAAGAAGATTGCGATAACACTGATGAATAGCTTCCTGTTATTAAGAAGTGGATCTTAGCTACAAAAAAATTATACATTTATTAATGTGATGTGATTTTGTTTCCTGACAAATATTTTTATCAATGTCATGTTTCTTTTAAATTGATTTAAAATATATTTGTAAGTATTTTATGTACTTCCAATGAGTATTATTTTAATAATCTCACATAGTTTGGTATATGAATATGAAATTATTTTATTTTGTGAATAGTTTTAAATAATATATCAATGGCCAATCTCTCATGTAAGCAGTGACCAGATTATATTTGAGACTAGTATTTTTTTACGTTATCACATTATTAAATTGAATTCTTTATCTTCAGATATGCTCATTTAAAATGATTTCTTTGTCAATATGCTAAAGACTAGAGCTGACAAACAATTGCACACAGACGGGTGCACAGATATGAATTTGTATTTTCTGTTTATTTTTCTTTTATCAGATATATACACCTATTGCTGGAAATTCAGAGCATTCCTAGAAACAAAACTCTGAAAATATAAACTATGAGAAAACCAGAATGCTATATGTGCCGAACAATCATTTCAGATTTATATTAAAACAAACAGCAAAAACAAGATAGTTTATATCACCTAAAGTGTGGCTTCATTTTTAAATTAGTCACAAACTTTTTATTTTTTAAAAAATATGATATACAATGTAAACTGCCTTTTTACCCATCTATCAATAAAAACAAATCTTTGTGACCATCAGTGTATCAGCCAAAAATCTGAAATTGTATTTATTATCTCAATTTAAGCACTGATCAAATATTCAAGAAATGCTAAAGATAGAACATCTGTAGATGTCTAGGTAAGAGGATGTGAACCAAATATATAAAGGCTATAAGCAGATGAATGTGATTTCTTATTGTGAAACGAAAATAAAATTTCCTTCAGAAATCCAAATTTTAATATGTTACATGTTTGTGATATCTTAGTATTTAAACACATACTACTTTACTGTGCATTTCGGGCAGAGTTTCTTGTATGGAATGCTAGGATTGTTGTGGAATGTTGAGGTGGAATGATGTGCAGAAAAGGAAACTATTCCAAGGGAGGGTTAAGAAAGACTAGGATATTATGAATCATTTTTGCCTTTGAAGTATATTACCTTTAACAAAAGTTTTTGTTTTACATTGTCTTTCTAGTGCATTATACTTTGGCTTAGTGGTTACTGGCAAATCCATCTGTCATTTTTTTTTCCTGAAATGACTTAGCTGTAATAAGAAACTTGTTTTTCTTTTCTCCCTTTTACACTTTTTCTCTTTTCTGCACAGCTTTGCTTTAGTGTTTAACCTTCCTCCCCAAATTCAAATGGAGTATCGCAACCTAGACTTCAAAGCCCTTTGTAAAAAGTCCAGTAACTCACTTGAAAGAAGGGGTAACTCTCTTCTATGTTGTACATGCTTTTGTCTTCTAAATAAGAGACTCTAGCAATTTGAATTTGCTTCTAAAATGTGAGTGGAAAATTGATTTAAAGTACTTTAACATTAATGGTGCATTAACGTTTCTCTATTCTCCTTTATCTAGACTGGTTTAAAAGCCCTGCATAAAATGTGGATGCTAAGATCAAAGTTTGTTAGGAATATAAAATCACTAAAAGTCTTTGAATTTATTTAAAAACAAACAACAATCAAACAAACAAACAAAGTTTTTAAGTTTATCAGGATGCCCTGTAAAGAATGACTAATTATCACATACGATAAAATATAAACTAGTAAGGGTGATTGCTTAGAAAGGATTCTGTATGTGTGTGTTTTATTGTCCACCTGCTTATTCCAGTATTAGGCATGCAAGAAACCAATACTTACTATTGGTGTTGCAGTTGGTTATATCTGAGGAAAGTTGAGCTTATGTTGGGTCTCCATCACCACAAATAGTCTCATATTTGAAAACTCACTGGTTTCATATAATAAAGAAGCTCTAGGGAATTGAATTCATTTTTCAGTAAAAATTTAAACTTTTGATCAGCAACCCTCAAGAGACTGATGGATATTACTAATTAATAAATGAAAGCAAAAGAATGTTTAGCATGAGCTGGTATGTTTTTATCTTCATTACTGTCACCCCAGAAGCAGTTTTCTTTTCTTTCAAAATTTAACTAGAGATTGTATGCTTTTGGAGAAAGTGTTCCACAAATCTTTTAATATTGACAACCTCTAAATGATCAGAACTGAGATATGTTATTTTCACAAGCAAAACAAAGCTATTGTATTTCTATTATAATTAGCTACTATCACTTACTATTTTCTAATAAAACATCTATTCATGGGCAAATTACAGAAGAAAACACCTGGACTTGTATTTTGTCTCTATAAAGACTAAGTGTTGCTTTTGTTTTAATGTTCAGCAAAAATGCATGCATACAGTAGTAATTTAGTAAGTCTGTGATAAAAGCATACAATTAATTAGTACAAAAGTTATGTTTCTGACAATAACCAGAAGGCTTGAAAAATAGAGAATTCCATAGATTCCATGAGTGGATGTACTTTAACTTCAAACTCTACGAATAATTTTAAAATCTTTAAAATAGGAATCAATTTTGATTTTTTACTCTGCATTCTATGTTAAAGATGCCACTTTAGGAGATGTCTACAGATACAGACACACACTACACACACTACACACACACACACACACACACACACACACACACACACACAGATTGTTTTTCTCTTCTGACAAGTAGACACATTCTCTCCCCTCTCTCTTTCTCTCTCTTACACACACACACACATACACACACATACACACAAAGTAAATCATAGTTTTGATTCACCTGATGGCTCCATCCACGCTTTCTTTTCTTCATCTCAAATTGACCTCCCATTGGCTATGTTTCCGAGCCCTTGAGCACTAAGTTTCTCTGTCCCCAAAGCCTCTTTGTCAAGTAATTAGTGATCTGCAAACAAACTCTTAAATAGAGAATTCCCTATTGACATGAAGCCATCTGTGAATTCTGCCATGTGAACAATCACATCCTAATTTATCTGTTTTCTAAGTTATCTGGCTTTCTCAAAGAAAGATCTTAGGGTATTATACTTGTGGAAAATGAAAACAAACAAACAAAAGAAGAAATTGTCTCTCAGGCATTCCAGGGTTTTTAAAATCTTGAAGCAAAGGCTACAAGGTTTAGAACCACTTTTGATGAAGTAAGATAGACGTAATTACTTGACAACATGGAATCATTAGTTTAAACCACCCAGATCCAAGCCCAGAAGAAAGTCAAAACTAAGAGAGGCTTAATATGCAGTAATTTATAATTGTTATTATAATGGATGATATGTTTTTATGAAGATTTGGTCAAATGGGCAATAGTCTCTAATTTTGGGAAATACCTTATGTATTATAAAAGGAATTTATTTCTCACATCTCTCTATCTATAGAAAACATGCTCATTCTTAAAATATATCTATGGATAATCAGTGTAATTTATTCTACCATTATCAGCATTAGAAGTGCATAACATTACCAACCAACCTGAAAAAGGTTTTTTGTAAAGACCAATGGTTAGAGTCACTATGGCTTGCAAATACCTCAAGTAGTTTCTATGCAAACCATAAAAATTATGCAGAGATAAATTCAATAATTTGTTTACTTCCTTGATCATAAACATAACAACCTAAACATTTCAGGTTATTATAGTTTCTCCCCATCTGCTCTCTTAAATCCTTTAAGATATGCAGATAAAAATATGGATTAAAGTACTGTGTCCCTATTTTGAAAAAGGGACCACACATACAGTGTGGGCTGTGTGAAACTGAACCTCCAAAACACACTGGACAAACATTGCAGAAAAACTTGTAGGGAAAACTGCAGAATTTTGTTAAAATTTTAACTCACTTGTCAAATATAAGTAATAAATTAATTCTATAGGATATCATATTAAAATCTATAATTTTATAGATTTATCACTTTTGTCCTAGATTCTTGGAGGGCAGGGATTGCTTATAGAATGTAAGTTTTGCTCTAGGCATGTAAAGTAAGTCAACTAATATTTGACTAGATATGTGATCACTATTTACTTTGTGTGGACAAAAATATGTCATATTTAGAATAGTTAAAATATTTTGATGCACAGAGATCCATGTCATTTGACATGGCCAAGTGGACATGTATGTGTTAAGATTTTTTAAAAAAAGATCTTCCATGAAGGGCTTAAACACAATTTTAGAGAAATATGAAATTTTCTTTTCTGGGCTTGAATTTTATTTTCTAAGGACGCTGTATAGCTAATGGAGCATCTTTGGAAAAGTTAATCCCTAATAGTTATTTTATAAAGTTTTGTAATATTTTAAAATGTGAAATTCCTCAAACCATGTCACAACTAGGTGCAATTTGCTTTGTAATTTAAAAACAAATACTCTCATTAATGACCCAATGATATTTCCTAAAAAGTCATAAAATATTTTAAAGTGGGAAACTTGTGATATTGTTAAGGTTGAAGCATTATTTTAACACTTATTTTTTTTTTTTGTCAGTCGTGGGGCTTGAACTCTGGGCCTGGGCGCTGTCCCTCAGCTCTTCAGCTCAAGGCGAGCGCTCTACCACTTGAGCCACACCACCCCTTCCTGAAGCATTATTTTAGTGTATTTTTCCCTGTCCTATTTTGTTTCATATATTCATGGGTTGTATAAGCAAAGTTTTATAAGCTTATACTTCTTCTATTCCTTTAATTAGCCAGGGGAAACCAAGGATCCGTTAAATAGTGTTTGGGTTGGTAATAGTACACAGTGATCTGAGAGCAGAAATCAAGGGAGGAAATGGTCAGAACAATACATTGTTCTTTCATGCTTGCTACCTTGATTTCACTATTTCTCCCTATCAGATCCCTGATTAAGGTTCACTAAGTCCCATTCCACCCTGTTCAAGAAGTGTCCTTCACCTGAAAATACTGGGAAATACCAACAAATTAGATCAGCAATCTGGATTTACTTCTAGGTTTGAGAAAGTTATTCTTAAAACAACGAGCTCACAGCCCTTAAGTCCCCATTCTGAGTGGCGCAGGGCCCAAAAGGTTTAGAAGATCTCTCACGATTTCAACCTTGCGATTCTCAGTAATAAGGTCGGTAATGCTTTACTTCCCTCATTTCGGTGCATAATAAATTTAATGTTTTCAAAAGTGAATATTTATTTAGGGATAAAGGAGAGCCCGTACCTGATACTTACAGTGTGCCAGCCCCTCTGTAAAGAATAGAATGGTTATCTAGTATTAGTGCAGCTAGTTGGAATTCTAGAAGTCTGTCGGGTTCTTTAAATAAATGTTAATATATTTTACGTGGGAGGTGGTATTCACACATCTTCTTTGGTACTCAACGTGTTTCCGAAAGGACGACGGTAAGGACAAGGCCGAGAGACAATCAGGGGCTTGACAAGAACGCAGTGGCTTTAAGTGGCCATAATGCCAATTCACACAGTGTAGAGATTAAAACAGAACCCGTCCTTTGTGCTTAGGTACTGGAAATTATGGAGCGTCTCATTTGGCCATATGTACGGGTTAGATCGGTAAGTGAACAATTCTTTCTGGTCTCGCATAAACTCCTTGCTTCTGCTTCTGTTGTGAGGAGAAGCTCTTGGAGGGCTGTCTAGCAGTTTCTCAGGATGCACCGATCTTGACCAGGGCTGGCCACCTTTGCAGAGCACTAGCTAGGAACCTCTGTCTTTAGTGGGGTTCTCTTTAAAGAGATTCTTTTGGAAGTTCATGGGTTAAACTGTAGTTCAGTACGCCGGATGTATATATGTTCTTTTGTGAAAATAAATGTTACCAAATTTCACACAATTTCTCCAGTTCGAAAAAGCCCTCCAAAAGGAGCGAAATTACCATTTCAGAAAAATGTGCTATTAGTTAACAACATGAATTCCTGGGTCACAGAACACTTTGATGTGTGTTCTGGGTGCGTTGACTTGTTAAAAAAAAAAAAAGCTGTTATTTAGCAATAGGAATTTTTATGGCTAGCAATTCAAATTGACTATGCAATAGGATAATATTTGTTTCTGATCCAATAAACAAAAGGAAAGCTTCTGTTTATTTATTTGATGGAAGTGCACAAGGACTAGTGCATTCGGGTTTCTGTTGTATAGAATTGAACTTATTTTATCAGCCACTTGCATAACCTTTAAAGATCCTTAAATAGTACATATGAAAAACACGTTCATATCAGGTTCCTCTTGGGGATTTTTTCTTTGGTTTAAGAAAATTTTATTAAAAATCGGCATTGCAAATAACATTTTTCATAACTATATGTAGACCTGTTAAAATTTTTATTAAAACTGGAGTTCGGCCTGTTCTTTTTCATCATTCTATCAGATATTAAACTGCGGCTTCAGCTGTAGGAAATAGAGAAAGGGATTTTCAAAGGGATTTGAGTCTCCCTGTCTCTGTGCCTTTAGTGATCATATTATCATAACTATCACACATAACAAAGCTCTAAATCTGTAATTCAGATAAAGTAGTCAAGACTCTGAAATACAAAAACCAAACATATGCCGTAACATTTTTTTTTTCTACAGTACAGGCTTCCTTTAACATGGATTTTGAAAAGTTGGACAGGCATTCAAGACATTTTGTATACTAAGCTAAACAACATTGTTAGTGGTATATACGACAGAGATTTAATGAGAGGTGGTTTTTTTTTTTTGTACAACTAAATAGCTCCAATGAAAGCTCATGCTTGCATGCTGTAGCAAATTATCATCAAACCCCAAAAGGTTAATAAGAATGAAACTAGAAGCTTGTTTTGAAGCAGAATCTGTACAAATCTGTCTACCTCTGCTGAGTCTTTTCTCAAGAGAGCCACATTCCTTAAATGCTATGTTAAAGATGGTGTGACCACGTAATTCTTTTATGAATTAAGGAAGTAAAAAAAAAAAGAGGATAATAAAATTGTGAATGGGCTGAAATCCAAATTTAAAAAAGACACAAAAGGAGTTAGACAATGAGTTTTTAAATTCACATTTGCAGGACAAACTTAGAACTTCGTGTGTTCCTGAAAAGAGTATTTATGCTGCGTAAAGTTTGTAGAGCTCTTATCAGAATTTCTAACCAGCTTGTAAATGAGCAGGGCATGAATATATTTATTGTAACACTGCCTTCTACTGGTCACACTATTTTTTTAAATGATTCCAGAGAATAGACTGAGTAGTAACACAAACTCATGTTTATTCTAAATTGTTCTGGGTTATATTTATTGGCTTGGCAAAAGTATTTCTGTGAGTCACAATATAAATGCAAAAAATATAGTGTGTTAGGGATTAACACATTTTATTTCTGTTCTCTTTTACCTGAAACTGGATCTTCTAAAAGTTTCTCCTAGAGAGAAATAATGCAACTGAAAATGTGGAGTATTTCCACCTGTTTATTTTTTATTGTCTTTTCTGATTTTGAAACTGATCTTGTTCTACTGCCATTTTTTTCTTTTTTCTTTTCCCGGTCATGCTGTATTTAATTAAGACTAGTGGAATCCTTACATTTTATCAATATCTATAAAACTTGAAAGTCATGAAATTTACTTGTAAGTTGAGAAATAGAGCAGAATGTAAAATACAGCTTAATGGACTTAAAATGTTTAATTATAGTTCATGAGAATTATGTAAGGCTCTTCTTAATATGAAGCCATATGGAAGGTGGTTGAGTCTAAGATTATTCTGAAAAAGAATCGATGAATTTAAAAGGGAAGCACATAGAATCGTAAAGACAATATTTTTCAAGTGGTGCATCAAATTTGACAATAAAGTATGTAATTTGTTTCTTAATATATAATAATGAAACTTTATTTTCTCATTTCAGTTTTAAATAGTATTTAAGAAAGAATGGATAGATGACTATAGAATAACTGTTTTATTAAAACTGTTCCAATTAATCATAGGCAGGTATGATTTACATAAAATGAGTTAGCATGCTGAAATAACCTTAATAAGAAGGGCTGAAGGGGGGGGGGCGGCAGTTTGTTACCTGAAATAAAATTAATAACTGTGCTGTAAAAAATATTTCACTTTTGGTTCTTAAATCACCAAGACCTGCTTTTATTGACAGAAGTAACATTTTAAGAGATTTTATTGCACACGAACAAAAAGTTAAGTATCAGATAAAATTGATTCTATTGAATTAGATGGGACCATTTCTGCTTCTGTAGAACTAATGTATAGCAGAAGAATCTTATTCTTCCCTATCACAAATCATTGCACAGGACTAAAATCAGAGGCACTTCCAGAGAAATAAATCCCACCAGGAGCACATTGCCAGGCTATTCACTTCAGAATTTGGAATAATTTGCATGATCCTAGCAGCTGATAATAAAACACCAACTTTTCCTTCCTCCTAAACTATTTCAAATAATTGTATTTTCTAGAAATGAATTAGGTCATTAGAGTTAGATCATAACATGCATGAGATAAAGGTAAGGATTAGAAATATAGGTTACAATACTTTTAAGGTAATTATGTTTGCATGAGATTTTTAACTGATGCTGTATGGCATATTTTTTAATGGGCAGAAATGTAACAAAAGTTATCAAAGATGCAAGAAATGGGCTTTCTGGTTGATTCATTATCTTCCTCTTTCAGGTGTTAAGAAATCCCTCTGTTGCTTTACAAGAATGCCTGTGTTTGTTTATCATGTGCTATTTGTAGCAAGGATGGGGTGTTCCTTGTTAAATTTTGTGTATTGAAATGAAGCATATCTACCTTTCCATGCAAGTGTCTAGTTGTTATTTTATCCATATGTGACTGTTTTCACATGGTATGTGTACATCTACGCTTCCATAGATATCAGCGTGAATAATGAACTGTGGAAATGTATGCACAAGGACATAGGAAGAGACAATACATGACAGTGGGCAGTTAATGCACTTTCATTTCCATGAGTTAGGGATAATTGCATAATTCATGAATGGCAAAGAAAAGTCACAAGTGCGAATTGCATAAGGGCAACTTAATATATGTTTAATAGAGTCACCATGGTGCCAGTTAAAACTTACATCATTTCTAGTTTCAGATTGATTCCCATTAAATGGTTTAAAGTAGGAGTAAACTATCTACTGAAAATAATTTAATTCTTTTAAAAATAAGGATAGACTGTTTATGAGCAGTATACAATGTTTCTCCTGAATTTGCTGCTAAACTGAGTGGTTTTTTTTTTTTTTGGTAATTGGTACCAATTCCTACTTTATTTTGTGCAAGCTATTAATAGAAACAAAAGTATCCTTTTATATTCCTGGTGTTATCTTTGCCATCATGCTAGCTGTTAAATTTGTCAGAGAAGATGCATGGGTCACATTTACAGGTTGTGTAGCATAGTTATTGTTATGGTGTCCTGCATTATGAGAAAAGTGATCTCTATGCAGAGCTTTAGGAATCTCAGTAGTTTCTTGAGAAGTATAATGTCATTTTCTATCCATTTAATTTTCTTGGTTAGTAGATTTAAACCATAATACTTGCTAATTAAATATTTGTCGAGAAGCAACAAATAGATAATAGATAATAATGTAGGTAAGGCATTTCAGGAGGACAATGGATTCACAAATAAAAGCTTTCCAATGGAAAGTGTTGTCCTATTCAATAATAACAATGAAACATTATTCTACGACATGGGTCCTTTCTTATGTACATCTTTTCTCTGTGTAACATGGAAATACCAAATCCATGTGACAGCTGATAGAGTTACACACTTCCACAGTGACTCCGATGAATTAAATTTAACCTCATGATTTATAATTAAACTTCAACATGCAACAAAGTTTCAATGCCTCATTCCCTGAGCTCCTTGTCTGAGCAACTTCATAAAGGTAGGTTTATTTAGTTGCTCACATTTGTTTAGTTGTTCTCATGCTCCTACCGCAGAGTGTGGCATGTAAAACCTGGGAGGAAGCAGAAAACATTTGCTTTACAGCTACCTTTCAGAATGTGATACTCCAGAACTAAAAGCATCCAGTATTTCAATAGAGATCTGTGGATATTGGGTTTCTAGGATCCATGGCACTTAATGAAATAATAGAATTCCTCCTATAGGAAAAAATAAAAGTTGAGGTTCAAATCTATATTAACTCACAGTATGTAATTGTGAGCTGTATTAATGTAAAGTATCAGAGAAGGAATAGTATCATAAAGACGCATAAAACAGAGCAGAGTCTCTGTCAGTTGGTTGCCTGCAATTTGTCAGCATGGTAAAGCAATCTTTTCCTCTTCTATTAACTGGAACAGACTAATTGCACATTTTCAGGGTAGTTGTTGGCGGTCCCATAGGCAATATGATTATAATCATTCCTGGGCATCAGGCAGGTATTTAACAGCTTGGTTCAGGTTGTCTAGGACAACAAGAATGCTGTTATGCTGCATCTCCAAGCGGCTGGGATGAAATCAGTTGTGACAAAGCAGTGAAGATTAAATTTGTAACAGATACAACACCTTTGAAGTACTAGCTTATGATTTCACAGTGGCATTATAAGTCTTACTGCAGTATTTAAGCAGTTAGAAAGAATGCTGCTTATTACCAGTTGAGTTTTGTAAAATAGGATTTTATTGTCTTTAAATAACCATGGCAGCAGTTCGTATTATCCTATGACATTTTTATTGCCATGGACTAGATTGGGGAGTGTTTTTCACACTCCTTTTTTCCAGGTAAATTGATGACTAGATCCTATGTTTCATCAATACATTAATACATACATATTTATGAATATGAGTGCATGTAAGATGTATTTCAAAATTTGCCATGATTTTCCAGAAGCCCATAGAAGAAGTCCTTTAGTTCTCTCAAGTAGTATTGTAATGAACAGATAGAAAATAGCTCAGATCTCACAGAAGAAAAGTATCTGTAAGGTAAATTAAGATACATAATACCCTAAACCTCAACTAGTCCTTTAATAATTTTGAAAGTTCAGCATTGGCTATATGTACAGTAATTGTGCTTTGTTACTAAATCTGATCACATCTGAATTTCCTGTATTATCATATGTCAGAAAGAGTCTGGTTCCTAAAAAATAATGTCTAGAAATCAGGATATGGGCAATAAACTGCTTCTTGACAAGGGAATGTAAGCATTCTCCAATCATTTTTATTAGGTTTGGGTAGACATATTTGAATTCCAAAATTTTATTTAAGTTGCTTCTATTAAACTCGTGTAATTCCACTTGGTTTTAATGACCACAGAGACTTCAATGGGTTAACTCTGCACACGGGTCAGGTTTTATATGTTTATATTTTCTTAGCCTTGGTCAGGAGAAGTGGCTTCGCCTGCCCTGGTGAGGAGGGGGAATGGTAGGGTTTCACTGCGTTTGAAAACCTAGCACATCCCCAGAGGTTCGGTTGGTGTAGATTTCTTTCTTTCTGTATTAAATCGCTCATGGTCGCAAAGTGACTAGCGCTGCTGTGCTTTGAAAAAGAACTTCTAAGAGGTTAAAAAAAGCTTCTGTATGAAAGGCTTTCCCCCCCCCCCCCTCCTACTTCTGCGGACAGAGTCCAGTCTGCAGCTGTTAGACTTTGCGACAGTGATACGGGTCTGATGTACACAGAATAACAGAAGCTGTGGATCAGCTGGAAGAGAGGTTATAAATTTTAAAAGTGATGCAGATTTTTTTTTGGCCATTTAATTGGCTGCTAATAAAAGCGAACTCAATGGCTCCTAACTGTGGGAGCCTGTGGCTCTGTATCTGATATCAGGAATTCATACACATTACACAGGTTTAGGGGCTCGGACCACGACTAATTGAAATATGAGGCATACTGATCAAATTTAGCATTACCAGCAAGCACTAGGGTTTGGGACTGTATGGCGACAAGGTAGCATTTATTACTTCTTCTCCATAACACGACTTGATTGAAATATCTAGCTATGTTGTCAGCCGAGGCCCAGCTGGGCTTTAGCCCAGCTAATTAAGTCATTAAAACAGAGGTCAAGCAATCTAATTCTTGCATACTAAAGTACAAAAAAGAAGTCTTTTATTATATTTTTAATACGTTAAGATTTGAATTTTTAAAGAATTTTCTTTTTAATAATAAATGCATTTACTGGTTTATTTATGGAAGTCTTAATTTAAATATATAGAAGTAAAAAAAAATGTGTGAGCTTGTCGATACACACTTTCCAAAGCAGTTTATATGGCTTGATTCTTTAGTAAGTACTTTGTACGTATGTTTTTTTTGGAAAGTTGTTCATTAAATTAAATATTGATGTAGGGAGTAGAGCATCTGATTATTTTCTACTGATTATTTTAGCAAGGTGGTCTCTTTTCTCTCATAGGAAAAAAATTTCAAAGGTTCTCATTGATGAATACATTATACACCCTGCAAGTCAAAGCAAATATAGATTATGACATTGCTTGATTTGATGACTTTTGGCTAAAAGTGTGAGGTTTTTATTGTTTACTTTCTTTTGTCGTTTGTAAAATGCCTCTTCAAAGCCCCCTTTCCTTGAAAGTGCATGTGAGCTTGTTTGTGCCAAATGAATCACTGGGGATGAAAACATTAATGTATTTAAGTGGATATGTGTTAACACTGCTCAAAACTATTTTTTTTACAGGTGAATGTATTATGACACATTGCCAAAACACTTCTTGTCTGACATTCTAAAAGTGGCAAACTGTTTTGCTTACCTTTATTATTTTCAATAGGCATAATCAATGCTCATAAGACTTCTAAACATTGAACATAGTAAATATCACAAAAATTGTTAACATCAGATGAATGAATTTTATGATGCAGAATGTCAATTTTCTTAATTACTTAGTGATCATAGCTTTTTTTGTTTCATTCTCCCTTGTATAACCAATTTTATATAAGTCATATTGCTAAAGCTAGGTTAGAGAAAGCACAAAACCTAAATTTGTTCATTTTCTTATCATGCTATGAATAGACCTAAGGAAATGTTTAGGGAATGAAAGTGTTTAAAGTACATAATAAATTAAGCTAATTTTAAGTTGTTGTCTTTGTTACTTTTTCGATAGCTCTAATCATAAGTACAATTAGACATCATTGAGGTTTTGAACTTCATTTTCTACTATTTATTCTATGATTAAGAAAACGCAATCACAAAAAAGTGGTAAGAGAAGAATGATTGGAGTAGCTTTAAAACGTGTGGGCAAAATGATACAAAATAGTTCAAGTTACAAGGGCTGCCTTAGTTAGAAAGGGGTTTGAAATATCAAATGAGGTCTGCTTTAGAAAAATCCTAGAAGAGAACTATAAAGATGTAGGCCTTGCTCCAGATTTCATATCTGCTCAGGATCTGCTTTCAGTATGTGATTGACACGAAACAACTGTTACTAATTTTTTACACTTTTATTAGAGTAGAGCATGTGGATCAAAATAAGCTACTGCTATTTTGGCAGGAACTGTGCCTTTTCAAGTAATATGTGCACTGATGTAAAAAAAAAATCTCATTATGGTAATAGATTTGCAGAGACTGAGAAACTTTGGACTATCCATACAGCTAAGTGTTCTGCTGATGGTGCCTGAATATCTGTAGGAAAAAAAGTGCTCCTAGCAAGTTGTATATTTATTTGCCCCATCGGTAGCTCTTCTTACTAGTGTACTTAATTCTGTTGGAAAGTCATTATTATTCTTATCTAGTAAAGCCAAATAGTAAAGTCTAAGAAAGTCAGACTCATTGGACACCGGCCTACCTATTGTGTGATACAGAATACAGGAAACTACATATTTATCAATGAACTCACAAGAATAGTTCTTCTCTGTGCTTACTGGATAAGCTCTGTTCAAAAATATCCTTGTGGTGAACACACTAACAACTATTCTGTATCTATTCTACCACTGCTTGTTAGGTCCCAAACCATGTATTCAGAATCATACTAACAAACCCCAGAGTAGTTTATTTTGGTTCTAACGGATAACAGAAATTGATTGTACCAAAAATAGTTCTGTAAGCTCTTATAAAGGGAACTTTCCCCGCAAAGTAAGTTTGGTTAATAATAATAGATCTTACATATGACACATTCAATTAGACATATCACGATTATACCAAAGAATAATCGTATCTTCTTACTATGCTCAGTTACAAAAAACCTTGTGCAGTCAGAAGAGACAGACAAATTCCTTGTCACCCCTTCTCCATGAGCTCGCTCATCTCCATCAGTGGAGATCTTTTCTCAGGTTTCCTGCTGTTAATCAGTGAGAAGAATGATACCTGAGAACCTACTACCACCCACCACCACCCATCTTCCTAAGTGAAATGAATGCAAACGAAGATTTTACCTGTCCTTAAAATCTTCTGAAATTCACATTTGTGAATATCTTGTCTAACTGAACTCAAATATCAGGTAAATATTTTTAAGAAATTTCTGGCACCCTCAGAAAAAATATTACCATTTTACTTTTTAAAACATACTATTTTGTTAGTCATCTATTTTAAGTAAATGCTTGATTCCCTCTCCCCCCCAACCTCGCCTCAGGGATCAGAAAGGTTAGAATTTCTTAGCCTATCTTTTTATTCTAAAGGCCATGAGCATGGAATATGACTGAAGACCAAAAGTCTAGGCTCAAAAGAATTCCACCTCCGTTTTTAAAGTCAGAAGTTATGGAAGGTTTTGAATAAGCCTGGGAATCTCTGGGCACCTGTCCAAAATGAACCTCTAAGTCTTTTGAAGTCTACCCATCACTAATACACACAGAACAGTCTAATCCAGCTGTCTGCCCCTTTTCCTGTTTCTCTTTCTCGTTCTTCAATCTATCCTAAGGTACCAAAAGCTACATACTGTGGGAGATGTTGAGGAGAACGGATTTTACCTCTTGAAAGTCTTCCTACACAGTGAATCGAAGGTTTTGTTGAGAGGAGATGGTGTTGGACCAAACAGGCAATAGGTTAATCATTTGTCTTTCTCACTGACAGACATTTACACAATAAGAATTCTTACCTCACTTTCAAGTTACAGACTCTCTGAGGGTGACCAGAAGGAATGTCTTTGCAAGATTTATTTTCTGTTTCAAAGATCAGACAATTTCAAAAAGCAACATTTATTAACAGGTGAAAGTAAACAAACAAATAATGTAAGTCAATTTAATTCCCACCTTTCAATTCTACACGGCATGTTCCATGGTTGAAGTCAATGGAATTTAAGTTCTTTTTGATATTTGCAATTTTGTTTCCTACCTTTACTATTTTAATGCATGCTTATACAAAATCTTTCTCTTTAAAATAATGTTTGAATGGAGATGGAGCTAAGCAAATGATAGTAATGGTAGTTAAAGCACAATAAAACCCGAACCTGCTGTCTAAAACGGCTTTGTGAAATACACTTTAAAAAATTCAGACTGTGGTTAGAAACTATTTTTTTTATCAAGAAAAACACTCAAAATAGCATGGTTTTTTTTTCAGAATCTCTCCTTTCTTGGTCATCTTCTGTTTGTAAAGTTCATTAAAATATTCATCCTATGGAACTGTTTCTGAGACAAAAAATTCTTTAAATATTTCTGTGCATATCTTCCAAAAACAGTAGCAGAGTCAACTTTAAGAAATTTATGTTGTTGTCACAGCATCACACACAGTTAACTCAAAACACAGCAGAGATGCCAGCTCCATCTCTACTCTGCCCTGTGTAATAAAGGCTTCATTTTGTGTAAATAAAACACTGATAACTTGGAGGGAAGAGAGGCCAAGGCCAGACTGGAAAAAAGACCAACCAACTCTCCAAACAAACAAACAAAACTCCTACAAGTTCAGGTAAAGAAAATACTGCCATCTTTTTTCTTCTTCTATCTTCTGTGTACTTCTCTTCTTTATTATGAAAATCATAAAGCATTGATTAGCACAAAAGCCTTGTGTGAAAATCACCACACTAAGGACTTTGAAGAGCAGTTGATGCATATAAAAGGGGTAATCACAATCTTAAAACAAAATAAATGGATAAACCAAACACAAAAGTCAGCACCAGTGGACACTGGTGATTCATCTAGCTACTCAGGAGGCTGAGATTTGAGGACTGAATTTTGAAGCCAGTTCAGGTGGGAAAGTCTGTGTGAGCCTTACCTCTAACTATCAAAAAGGCAGAAGAGGTGCTGTGGATCAATGGTAAGTCAACCTTGAGTGAAAAAGGTAAGGGATAATACCCAGGTCCTGAGTTCAGGGCCTGGTACTGGCATATACAAAAAAAGTCAATGCCATTTAGAAATCTGGGTTCTTAGTTCAGCATTGCCCTATATTAGGCAAATTGCTAAATGTTTGTAATATGTACTTTTATCTCATAGGATAAGCTTTCTTTTTGGGATTGATGGAAAAAATGAGAAGGAAAAAAATATCTGTTCCAGGAACTTGAAAGCTGCAGTTTCTTTCAAAATTCCAGTAAGGGTTTGGAGAACCATCAGGAACGGATCCTAAAATTTGTATTGAGAACCAAAAGACAAAGAAAAAATAAAGCAGTTTCTGAAGCTGACAGATCAGCATTCATGGTGCCATTAGTTTGCAGATGAAGTATGAAGAGAAAATATAAACTAAAGCAGAAGTAGACATATAGACTGGAATGGAGACTTTAGGCAGAAATGTCTTCATAAATGGAGATGTGAGGGAGAAGAGACCTGCTCTGTGCATCTGTGAAGGAGATGTTTAACTGCTCCTCAAGCAATAGTAGGAAAGTACTTTAGCCACATTGGGGAAAAAAACAACTGTGAACTTCTAGATGAAGAAATATCTTAATGTGAAAAGCAAAAGTTTAAATCTTTCAAAAATATGGAGGTAATTAAAAGTATCAGTCCAGAAGAGTACTTCTTAAAAAATCACTTATTATACAAGAGTTATTATATTTGATCTGAATATCAAGAAGGAGAGAGAATGAAGTCAATAATTCATTATATATAAACCACAAAATTAAGAAAAATAAGGGAGGGTGGTTTGAAAATGGGTGAAAATGTTGGAAGGGAAGACAGAGATCAAGATGTATACATAAACTGCTTTGTTAAATGGCAAAAAATTCAATAAAAATGGTAGCATATATGTGATAAAGAATTAGTCAGCATTTCAGGAAAGAATAGAAAATGGAGAAGTTGATGAGAAAGCAAAAGAAAAATTCTTTGCTGACTTTCATATAAAAGAGTTTCATATGAAGAATTGGTACAAATTGAGAAGAAAAAAAGACAGCTTAACAGAAAATAGGAACTTAATAAAGAATTTTTAAAAAGAGGCAAATTACTATGATTAAAGAACAGATAAAATATGCTTAGAGTATAAAATGTAGATTAAATAATTATTTTACAGAATTGACAGAAATTAACAATCTGGTTGATACCAAATGTTGAGAATCGTTGGGGCAGTGGAAACTTCTAGACACTGCTTGAGTGAAGTCAATTTGGCACAAGAACCTTAGAGAATAGTTTGGCACTTGAGCAAACTGGAGAGAGCACATACTTTGAAACACATTTCAGGAACCAATAGAAAAAGGAGAAGGTGATGAGAAGATAAAAGAAAAATTCTTCTCTGGCTTTTATATAAAGGACGACAGAGGTGTTTGGTCCAGCATTCTCTACAAGAGGAAAACAATTGAGACATCAGAAAGATCCATCAGCAATCATTGGCTAAGTAAAAGGTGATAAAACCATGAAAGGCAATCTTACAAACAGGCTCGGATCAGTGAACTGGAGGCATAGTTATTGACAGAAGCATAACTACAAAATCTAATGCTAAGAAAAAGGTAGTTTGCATAATCATATAAAATACGATATTTCACAAATTAAAAAAATAAATCTATTACACAAATGTGAAATTTTTTCTTTCTTCTTTCTCTCTTCCTTTCTTTCTTTTCTCTTTCTTTCTCTTTCTTTCTTTCTTTCTTTCTCTCTCTCTTTCTCTCTTTCTTTCATTCTTTCATTCTTTCTTTCATTCTTTCTTCTTTTTGCTTTTTCAGTACTGGGGTTTGAACTCAGGGCCTTCATTGCTGTCCCTGAGCTTTTTTGTTCTACCACTTGAACTCCACTTCTGGCTTTTTACTTGTTAATTGGAGATAAGATTGTAACAGACTTTTCTGCCCAGGCTGATTTTGAACTGTCATCCTCAGATCTCTGCCTTTTGAATAGCTAGGATTACAGGCATGAGCCACAGGCATCTAGCAATATTTTCTGTAAAAATGTTGATGTGGCCACATGCTAAGAATTCTTGTTAAGCTTTCATTAAAAAAATTGACGTATATCTTTACACATATTTAAATGGTACTGTATGATAATTCAATACATACACACGATGTGTATTGATCAAATCAAGGTAATCAGAACATTCACCAAACATTTATCACGTTTAATTGTGTAATTGTTGGGAACCTCCAGATTTTGCTGGATGTTCTGAAACACAGTGTGAGTGGTTGTAACATAGCTGCTCTATCATGTCATAGAACACTACACAGAATTCCTTCAATCTAACCATGCGTTCTATCTCCTTCTCCTCCCCTCTAGTGATCACTGCTGGACTCTTTTGTGATTTCTTTCCCTTCCCTCCCTTCCTTCCTTCCTTCCTTCCTTCCTTCCTTCCTTCCTTCCTTCCTTCCTTCCTTCCTTCCTTTCTTCCTTCCTTCCTTCCTTCCTTCCTCCTTCCTTCCCTTCCTCCCACCCTCCCTCTCTCCCTCCCTTCCTCCCTCCCTCCCTCTCTCCCCCTTCCTTTCTTCCTTCCTTCCTTCCTTTCTTTCTCCCTTTCTCCCTTTCTTTCTCTCTTTCTTTCTTCTCTTTTTTTTTTTGTGCTGGTCCTAGGGCTTGAACCCATGGTTTGGGCATTGTCCCAAAGTTTTTTGCTCATGGTTAGGGCTCTACCACTTGAACCATAGTTCCCCTACCAGCTTTTGTTTTGGTAGTGTCATGGACTTTCCTGCCTGGGCTGGCTTTGAACCATAACCCTCAGATCTTAGCTTCCTGAGTAGCTAGGATTATAGGCTTGAGCCACTAGTGCCTGGCTAAGATTTCTTTATTTTTTTATACTTTATAAATGAGCGAGAACACATGGTATTTGTATTCTTGTGCCTGGCTTATTTCATTTACCATGATGCCCTCTAGTTTTATCCACATTGATTCAAAGGATTGTATTTATGCATTTTTATAGCTGAACAATACATATGTATGTACACATATAAGTACATATATACATATGCATATGTAAATATACATGACATATTTCTTTATTCGTCTTTGGAAGGACATCTTGCTTAAATTTCCATCTTATCTAATTGTGAATAGTGCTTCAATAAACATGAGAAAAAACATTTCTTTTCTATAACTATTACATTTTCTTCAGATATAGATTCACAGTTGAGATTGCTAGATTGCTGGTAGTTCTTTTTTAGTTTTTTGAGGAACCTCTAGATTGTTCTCCATGATGGCTGCCTAGTTGACATTGGTCTTCACAATGCATGGGAGTTCTTTCTATCCTTGGCAATATTCGTTATTTTTTTAAATAAGTTTTTTATTGTGAAAATACTGTACAGAGGGGTTACAGTTACATGAGCAAGGTAATGAGTACATTTCTTATCAAGCATTGTTGCCTCCTCCTTTGTTTTTCCCTACCATCCCTTCCCTCCTTCCCACCTCCTCAACTACACCCCTCCCCCCTCTCACCCCCCCCTAAATTGTAAAGTTCATTTTTCAACATAGTGTCTTGGACATCTCATTGTTGCAGTGAGTCAACCTGTATCCCTATTTAAACAATTTGTTTTTTCCCTTCCCCTCCACAAATTATACCAACAGCAAATACAGTGAAAACAAGCATTATACTGTTGGGGAGGGATATACAAAGCAACAAAAAATCACATGATACCTTATAAATACATTAGAAACAATAGCAAGAAAGAAACTTCACTAGCCATACAACGGACAAGGGTCTCATATCAAAAATATACTTGCAAAAAATTAAATCCTCCAACAATGAATCCTCAAAGAAACAGCTGCCTGATAAATAAGTGGGCTAAAGACTTAAAGAAAAACCTCTCTGAGGGGCTGGGAAGGTGGCTCAGTGGTAGAGTGCTTGCCTTGCATGCACGAGGCGCTGGGTTCAATTCCTCAGCACCACATAAGCAGAAAAGAAAAGAAAAGAAAAGAAAAAAGCCGGAAGTGGCGCTGTAGCTCAAGTGGTAGAGCGCTAGCCTTGAGCTGAAGAGCTGAGGGACAGTGCCCAGGCCCAGAGTTCAGGCCCTACGACCGAACCCCCCCCCCCCAAAAAAAAAAAAAAGAAAAGAAAAACTTCTCTGAAGAGGAAATAAGAAAGGACAATAGACACATGAAGAAATGCTCAACTTCCCTAGCCATAAAAGAAATGCAAATCAAAACAACTTTGAGATACCACCTCACCCCAGTTAGAATGGCTAAAATCAAGAACTCTAATCACAACAGATGCTGGAGGGGATGTGGACAGAAGGGAACCCTACTGCATTGTTGGTAGGAGTGTAAACTTGTTCAACCACTTGGGAAAGCAGTATGGAGGTTCCTCAAAAGCCTCCACATAGAGCTCCCCTATGACCCAGCAATCCCACTTTTGGGCATTTACCCAAATGACCACAAACAAGACTATATTAAAGCTACCAGCACAACTATGTTTATTGCAGCATTATTTACTATAGCTAAGATATGGAACCAACCCAGATGCCCCTCAATAGATGAATGGATCAAGAAATGGAATTCTATGCCTCCATCAGAAAGAATAACATTGCCCCATTTGTTAGGAAATGGAAAGACTTGGAAAAAAATTATATTAAGTGAAGTAAGCCAGGCCCAAAGAAACATAGGTTCCATGGTTTCCCTTATTTGCTATAACTAGTATATGTCTGAGACAAGCAGAAAACATCAGATAAGATGATGTTAAGCATTTGTTATTTTTAGCTTTTTGATAACAATCAGTTTAACTGGAGCAAGATGATTTCTTTTTGTGGTTGTACATTACATTGCCTCAATGATCAGTAATATTGAATATTTTTTCAAATACTTATTAGGCATTTTTATGAGTTTTTAATTCTGGAAATATCTGTGCAGATCTTTTGTCCATTTTGGAATCTGACAACTAGCATTAATATTATGTTGGCTGTTGAATCTGCCTTCTGGATATGATTCCCATTTCAGATGAATAGTTCACACATTTTTTCCCCCCATTCTGAGGTAATCTTCTCATAAGACACTGTATGAAGAATTCCTTAAGCTTAACCATAATCAATGGGATTTTGTGTTTGCTCAAGACATTTAAAATACCAAGAGGTGTTACTCTTTTAGAGGTAATTGCTAGCTATTAGTCATGTTTATTAAAATGCTAAAAATTAATGCCATAAAGCACAATCAAGTGAATTGCAGTAAGAAGCTGAGGTTGTGATAGTTTAGAAGCTTGAAGGACATCCTTGTCAACATGGCCTTAGATCTGAATGGAGGAGGCCTTGGCCAAACACTGGGCTCTGAGTCCAGCATAGGCACTCGTCTTAGTCACCTGCTGCCTTGTGAGGTTAAGGTGGCGCTGTGATGGCCATGCTGGAGAAAGGAAAAGGACCCAGCCACTTCTTGGCTTGCAGGCTTCCTTTCTTGCTCTTAAGACCAGAGCTTCACAGGAAACAGTTGGCAAAAAAGAAAAGCCCTTTTCAGAATCACAAAACAAAACAGAGAAGGCTGTTTTTTTGTAAAGCTGAGAGACAAGAACGTAATAACAGGCATATTTCCCAGCCACTTGACAGGACTTCCTTCTTCCCCCTGAATCCCAGAATCTCACTCTTTAATAGTGAAGGGTAAAGCTGCTGATATTTCCACCTCATGAGATTCGTGTGAGGCCACCAGATGCCAGCAGCGTGGCAGCTTCTCTTTGCTGCTTTTTTCCCCTCCTCTTCTTCTTTCATTCTGGTAATGGGGCTTGAAGTCAAGGTGCTGTCACTTAGATTTTTTCCCACAAGGCTGGCCCTATTCTACCGTTAGAAACACAGCTTCACTTCTGGCTTTTTACTGACTAATGGGAGACTGGAACCACTATCCTCAGAACTCAGCCTCCTGAGTCACTAGAATTATGTCAGCCACTGGCACCTTGCCCTTTGTTGCTTCTTGACAGGATATTCTACCTTCAATCTCAGACAAACCCATGTCAGCGAGTAGCCCTCTGTCTCTTTTTCTGAGCCTCACACCAGTTCCATTCTCAAATGCAGAAAGTGATTGGGTGTTCTCTGTAGCTTGTGTTGTGACCACGAGAGACATCATCAATGTGAAAATGCAAGAAAGACCCAAACTCCCAAGCCTTTCTTCTCTGGCCTTCCATACTTCCAACTTGACTTCACATCAGCATCTCAAACCAGGGGCTCACCTTGGAGTATTTTTGTGATTCTTTGAACACCTTCCAATGATCCAGTCTTCAGCTCTCTACTGTTTCCTGAATAACCACAGAGCCTCTTTTTTTAACCTCCTAATTTCTCTTTCTTATTTTGTTTGTCGTCTAACGTGTAAAAACACAGATGTCTTTAACTCCATGTGCATCAGTGCTGGCCCCAAATTCTACGATCAAACTTTGATTTATGTATGTATGTATGTATGTATGTATGTATGTATGTATGTATGTATGTATGTATGTATGTATGTATATATGTATGTATGTATGTATGTGTGCAGGTCCTGAGGCTTGAACTCAGGGTTTGGTTGCTATCCTTGTGCTTTTTTTTCCTTCAAGGATAGCACTTTATCACTTGAGCCACACCTCTGCTTTCAGCTTTTTGGTAGTTAATTGGATATAGGGGTCTCAGGGACTTTCTTACCCAGTTTGGCTTTGTACTACAGTCTTCAGATCTCAGCCTCTTGAGAAGCTAGCTTCTTTAATGGTGTATTAGAGTTACCCTTTTGTCTACCTCTTAACCAGATCACAGGGTAGATTCTTCACAGAGACCCAGGATTGTTCCTGGGGCCACTCTGCATTTTTGCCTTTCAAGTTATTCTTCTTGAAAGTCAGCCCTATCTTTGTAACTCTCCTTGTCTTTATCTCAACCTGCTGTTCTCTTTCTGCTACTTGGATGAATCAATCTGCTTTTGTTCAAGGTTGAAGGAGACATTATGATTTTACAATCAGTAGCAGCTTTTCAATCTGTATTGTGTTTAGACTCTGAATCTTGAAAAACATGGCCTTTTGCATTCTATCTACATTTGGTTTCTGTGGCATTATCTTCTGATCTTCCTACATTCTACTCTTCTTTATCAGTGCCTTTTAAGCTTTAAAATTTCAACTGGTATCTCAAATCCTGACATTTTTATGGCACTTTCTCATTTTATAAGCTTTCCTACTGAGTAATGCTTTCCATTCCTGAAGTTTCTGTGATCACAGAAACACAACTGATAACTATGTTTCCCAGCTCCAGTCCTGCACATTGTCCACATGTCTAGCCTACTAGCACTTTCTTTTTTTTCTTTGAAGTACTAGGATTTGAACTCAGGGCCTCATATTCATTGGGTGAGTGCTCTATTACTAAGTCACGTGTCCAGCACTCAAACTGCAAGCCATCTTCTTGTCCCTGCCCTCATCCATCCTGCTCATTTTTTGGATTGCTACCCACTCAGTTTATTAGGCTAGGAATCTGAGTGGTGCATTCAATTTCATTGACATTTCCCTCTTTTACAATCTGCCCATTTACAGATCAGCAAGTCATGATCTGCCTTCTGAAAACTTTTTAAAATAAGACCCTTTCTCTTTAGGTTCAGGCATTCATTCATCAAAATGGTACCAAGGACTTCTAAGTTTACTTCCTTCCTCTTCCCTTGTTTCCTATCTTCTGTAATGCCATGAAAACAATGTTTTCAAAAGTAGAATTGAATCTTTTTGACTTCTGGCTTGTCATCTTCTTATAGTTCTTCATTTTGTACAGAACAAACTTCTGTCTTCTTTTGCAAGGTGTGAAACTTTCTTTGGAGGGTATTGTGGCATGAATATAAAATATTCCAGGCTCATGTGTTGAATGCTTCGTTCTTAGCTATGGGCACTATTTTGGGAGGATCTGGAAACTTAAGGAAGTTGAGCTCAGTGGTGCAAATAGGTCACTTCTGAGCCATGGGCGTACTCTGTCCCTCTCTCTGTATTTCCATGAAGTGAAGACTATGCTACAGAACCCTGCAGCTATGACATTCTGCCTAGCACACATGGTCAAATAACATGGACTGAACCCTCTAAAAATGTGAGCTAAAGTAATTCCCTCCTTAAAGTACTTTTTCTGAAGTATTCCCCAGTATCCCGTGATGTAACAAGAAAGATTACGAAAAGAGTGTGTGATCTCTGCCTCAAATGTTACGCCCCAGCCATTCTATGCTATGCTAAACCCCAGTCTCTGTTTTCACACTACTTTTTCTTTTTGTGCCATTTTTGGGGATTGAACTCTGCCTGAGCAATGTCCCTGAGCTTTTGTTGCTCAAGGCTAACACTCTACCACCTGAGCCAGAGCTCCACTTCTGGCTTTTGGGTGATTAATTGGAGATAAGAGTCTTTCAGACTTTCCTGCCCAGGCTGGCTTCAAACCATGATCTTGAAATCGCAGGCTTCTGAGTAGTTAGTATTACAGGCATGAGCCATCGGCACCCAGTACACATTTGTTTTCCTTTTATCTATTTGTTTATTTATATTTTTAGTAGTATTGGATCTTGAACTCAAGGTTCCTTGGCAGATGCTCCTGCTGAACTCTGCCTTCAACTCTGTTTTTTTAAATTAATGTTTTTTTAATTGTGAAAATACTGTACAGAGGGGTTACAATTACATGAGCAAGGTAATGAGTACATTCCTTATCAAGCATTGTTGCCTCCTCCTTTGTTTCCCCTTACCATCCCTGCCCTCCCATCCTCTCCACCCATAGAAGGCTGTGGTTATTTTTGAGATACAGTCTTACTTCTTGCCCAGTCAAGCCTCAAGCCTCAACTGCAATCTTCTTATTTATAATTCCCATCACAGTTAGGATAACAGATACATGTTAATATGCCCCCTGTTTCCCCCTATTGTAATGCCTAGGCTAATTTGCAAGTACAGTCATTTACATCTCAACCCCCACTCCCACCCCTCATAGCTGAGATGGGAAGAATGGGTTCTTGCCAACTTTCTTCTCAGGTTGGCTTTGAACTGTGACTCTCAACCTCTGTCTCCTAAGTAACTAGAATTACAAGTATAAGCCATGGGGGAAATTTCACATTTCTTTTCTTTCTTTTATGATTTGAGATTTTCAGTTTTATTTATTTATTTTAAAATTTTCTATTGTTATTATAAAGGTGATGTACAGAGGGGTTCCCATTACTTAAGTCAGGTAAAGAGTACATCTCCTTTTTGACAATGTCACCCCCTCCCTTGCTCTCTCCCAGGTTTTCCCTCCCACCCCCACCCACAAGTTGTATAGTTCATTTTCAACATAGTGTTCTGTGAGTTACCATTGCTGCTGCATTTGTTGACCCTTTGTCCCTCCATTTCATACCTCCCCTTACACTCCCCCAAACATAAATGAACAAAGAGAACAAGAGGAAAAGAAAACACAATCAGCAAAAAAAGAACACAAAACCTTTTGTTCCTATTTCGTTTTGATAAATCTCATTTTGTATGATCAGGTGCACATAGACATTGCTCCTGTTGGTTCCTAAGAATGTGTCCTCCTTCAGTCTCACTGGGTGTGAATGTCTAGAGATCTGTGTAATTTATTATGTCCCCATATATTTTAGATCTAGCATTTTCACATTTCTTTATGTTTGTACATGCTGTTCCTTTGATAAGAAATCATTTCTTCCTCCCCCGCCCCTTCCCTATCCCCACTTAGTCTTTCTTTGGAAACTTTTGACATTCCTCCTCAACCTTTTAAATCTCAGGCTAAACATTTTCTTTTGGAAGCTTTATGTTTAATGATGAGGACATGGGCTTCAGTGTTGGCCTGTATGCCAGGTTTTAAGGAGCTCTGCCCCTGACATAGCTGTATAAGTAACCTTGTTGAGCCTTCAAAGTGTGATGATAATATAAACCTCACAGATTTATTAGGTGGGATTATGTACAATAAATGATAAAAGAGGTAACTGTAATGAAATCCCCTGCCCAGTGCAGAGCCCAGGGTAGATATACACTCGGTGCTTCCTACCACTGTGGCTGTGATTATTAATGATCATAGTGACACTCATAACTAACATTCCAGGCACAGAATTACACACTGCATCCTATAGATCCTCACAGTCCATCTGAGTTTTTCATTTGTCACTTTTCTCCAGCGGACTGTGAACGCCTTAACAGTGGTCTTCTTGTTCAGAATCCATCTAAAGATGTCAAATGCCCAGGAAGTGAAACCGTTTACAAAGAGAGCTACCTAACAAAAGGATAAAGTGCATAGGTGTAGATATTATGGAAAATATGGGTAGGAAAATAAAACTAAGGTAAGTTAGCTCATAAAAAAGTGTGTATCTAATTATCTTCTGCTGTTTCCAGGATAGGTAACATATGTATTTGAACTTGCTAGTTGTGTTGGTAAAGAGGGCAAGGAATTTATAACAAATACATAAGTAGTTTTTTAAAGAACCAATTACTAAAAAAAGCATTGACTTTTCCCATGACAGAGATATTTCTAGGGTGAATTCATCACAAGGTGATATTGTAGTATGTTTAAATTATGGATGTTAGACCCATTTTACTGGTGGAATGGTAAGACATGTTGAATTTCAGACCATCCTCATAACAGTTAAAGTCAAATCTACAATTGAGAGACCCTAAGCAATTTTTATGTATATTAGAATTCGAGAAGTACTGCTGTGAAGTCAATTCTTTCAGTAACTATCTTAAAATAAACAAGTTTATTTTTACAGTGGTTTCTTTATATGTTTAAATTTGAGATTTCAAAATTTGAATATTTCATCAAGAATCTCATATTATTTTTGTAACTTATTGGTCTCTTTAAGTAGCTGTGAACAGAGGTTTCTTTTTTCTTTTTTTTTTTGTCGGTCGTGGGGCTTGAACTCTGGGCCTGGGCGCTGTCCCTCAGCTCTTCAGCTCAAGGCGAGCGCTCTACCACTTGAGCTACAGCGCCACTTCTGGTTTTCTGGTGGTTTATTGGAGATAGGAGTCTCACGGTCTTTCCTGCCCGGGCTGGCTTTGAACCGCGATCCTCAGATCTCAACCTCCTGAGTAGCTAGGATTACAGGCATGAGCCACCAGCACCCGGCTCAGAGGTTTCTATGTAACCAGGCAGTTTACAAATACAACTTATCTTGATCAATGTCTGATCAAGAATCCTATAATGATACTTCACATAATAATTCAGTGCCAACATCTGACATATTATAAATGCCTTCCTAATTATATTTCAATTTTTTTTCCTTAGTACATTAAGGTCTGAAGTCAGGGTCATATACTTGCTAAGGTGGTGCTCTACCACTTGAACCAGCTTGCAGAATTCTTTCAGATGAACAAATAAATCATAGCTTTCTCTGTCTCCCTCCTTGGAGGCAACCATTTTGACACTAGAGCACATCTGCTTGTGAAGTCTTTCTTCACTTCCCATCTATGCACGTATTAGTAGCTGGCTGTTATTATAGGATCCTATTTCTTAGCAAGATCCCCTTGCTGATGGAAATCCACAACAAAGTAGGAAAAGTTAACTCTCTAAGCACAGTGAATAAAAAGTACAGAATCTGTGGGAAAGAAATGCTTATCTTTCAAACGGTCTGCCTTAGTCCAAAGGAAGAATTTAGGTATTAGAATGGTAAAGATGAGTAGAACAGAAAAACAGATTTGATGATCAATAACATACTCTAGTAATACTGCAGGATTAGAACGGAGCATGTGAGAATTCAATTTTCTATCTGTTGGCCACAGGATTGGGATGAAATGACAGTACTCATGGATCAGCACTACATTCCAAAGCTTTATCTTCTGTTTTCTTATTTAAGAAGGAGATGTTTGTTATCTTTTGTAACACTCTGGCTTTAGAAGCTGTTGAACCTTGGAGAGAGAGATGGGGGCTGGCATTGAGCTAAGGGAAAAGGCTGTGGTTAAATTATCTCAAGAGTAAGTGCCAATATCAATGAAGAAGGGGGAAGGGTGAACAGAAGAGAAAGGAGTTCAGACAAGGCTACTAGGACTGCTACTGCCTGTCCTACCTCAACTCCTCTCCTTGCTCATTCTCTGGTTTCCTTACTCTCCCACTCTCTTTACCATTCTTGGGTATTCTTCTTTCCAATTCCAGACACCATCAAGATCCTATGGAAGTTCTTAGGAGCCTGAATCAGTTCTGGAGGAAATTCTAATGACCAATAAACATCAAAATTGTGTTCAAGACCAGTAGCCCACACCTGTAATCATAGCTGTTCTAGGAGCTGAGATGCAAGAATTGTGTTTGAATGCCAGCCAGGGAGACAAATCTGGGACATTTTTTTATTATATATATTTTTATTGTAAAGATACTGTACAGAGGGGGTACGGTTACACAAGTAAAGTAATGAGTACATTTCCTATCAAGCATTGTTACTCCCTCCTTTGCTTTTCCCCTACCATCCCTTCCCTCTCCACCTCCCCAACTCCTCCATCCCACCCCCAAAGTTGTAAAGTTTATTTTCAATGAAGTGTCTTCTTCATCTCATTGTTACAATGGGTCAACCTGTATCCTTATTTCAGCTTTTTGTTATTTCTCTTCCCTTCCCCAAATTCGAAAAATGTATATACAAGATGCAGGGCACTGGAATCAAATACAGTGAAAACAGGGGTTATACCACTGGGGAAGAACATATGAGAGAAACAAAAAAATCACATAGTACATTATAAGTACATTAAAATGACACTCTTATCTTCAATTAATCAGCAGAAAGACTGGAGCAAAAAAGCCACAAGGGATGTGTGAGGTCCTGAATTAAAGCCTAAGTACTGGCACACATACACACACACATATACACACAACACAGACACAGACACACACACACACACACACACACACACAAATTGACATTTGTATTTAAAAATAAGGAATTCAAAGTTTCAAGAAATGATGATGAAACACTCCTGTGTTTCTCTGGTCAGAACCTAGAATGCAGACATCTGTAGCACAAGCAAAGGCACAATGGTTGCTCTATTGGGTATATTTAGTATTTCCAAAAGAACCATGAATGTTGTATGTTTATTATAAAATTATGTAAGATAAAAGTGATGGCTGATATAATCTACGTTATGTATTTGCTGTATTATTGCTGGTTTTTAGTTTTTTTTTTGTTTGTTTGTTTGCAAGTCAGGGTGGAGGCAAAGTGGGAGAAAATGAGGGAGGGGGTAACAATGTTGGACAAAAAATATTCTCATTAACTTATGCACCTGTAACAACCCCTCTGTACAACCCCCTTACAATAAAATAAGACAACATTTAAAAAATAAGCTAAACATTTTAAAATTTCAGGGCATTATCTTCGCCCTCCATTTTATTGATTCTTTCAAGGAAATTTTACTTCCTGGAAAAGTGAAATTGAAATACAACAAAGAGAATCCAAACATAGGAAACCTTCAGGATTTTTGAGCTTACGGAAACAATACCTTCTCTCTTAAAATGAGTGTCCATGAGAGTCCCATTCTGGTCCATTCAGTAGTGAGGAACCATTTTGGATGGAACCCTTGGAGGATAAGAAAAAGTCACAAGTTGTCCTAAGCTGCCTTTATGCTTTAAATCTCTCCATGAAAAGCTATGTTTATTTTCATTAAACCTCTGCTTTTTTAGCTCTGGTGATGTATTTGTGTTTAGAAATGTATAACTTTGGCTTACTTGGCTATTTTCTCCCTCATGCAGATTTTATGCTGGTGCTTGTGCACCAGAGGGCATTTGTATAATTACTTGTTTAATCTGGAAGCGCAGTGCACTTTGTATGCTGTGCAGCACAGTTCTCAGCTCAGGTATTAATAGTGTTTTGTGATGACTTGATGAGGTTGATATCGACGGCAATGAAAAGAATATGAGAATAAAATTAGTATAGGGAGATATAAGAGCGTAAAGTCTGCCCCCCTCTCTGCCCCCTCAACCTTACGCAGTGTGTTTCGCAGGACACCATGTCTCATGCATCTGCAGGAACAGAATATGTTTGTTGCACATTCAGAGCTATAATCATTCATAGCTACTTGCTTGCTGACTAAAAGTAGGTCCCTACTTGATTCTAGATTCTAATATTCTAGCCATTTTTTTTCTTATAAGACATGAGAGGAAAAATTATCTTTCTGTATCATTTGGTAGTTTAAACATGAAAGAATCACTTCGTATAGGGTGGGCAAATGCTGTCATCATATTCAATGTAAAATATTCAGTGTAAAAATGGAGCTAGAGAAATTGAGGGTAGGGGTGGGTGGGAGAGACGGGGAGAATTACCAAAGGGGTGACATTGATCAAAATTCATTGTACTCTTAAATTGACAGGTTGAATTTAAACCTCTTTGTACAGCTACTTGACAGTAATAGAAAACTAAGAAAATAATTTTAAATAGTTTATAGATTATGAAGGGCTATGAAAGTTTATTTGGTTGTATTTGCCTGTAGATCAGCTCCACACTATTCTGAAAAAAGGAAATATGTTTTGCTCTTAAATCTACACTAAATACTACTTTTGGACATTCCATGTCATAAAAAATATAAGATATATTGTTTTTTCTGTTTGGCATATCAATAACTCACTATAAATGTTTGTATTTTCATAAATATTTTTGTTTCAATGCATTAATTAAAATATGATATTGCTGCTTTCCCCAAAAGGATTTATAATAGTGCCTTTTATTTGATTAGTATTTATTTATTTACTATTGTGAAAATACTGTACAGAGGGATTAAAATTACATGGGCAAGATAATGAGTACATTTCTTATCAAGCATTGCAGCCTCCTCCTTTGTTTCCCCTTCCCATCCCTTCCCAGCCTCCCCCCAGCCCCCCACCCAAGCCTCCCCCCAACACCGAAATTGTAAAGTTTGTTTTCGACATGACAACTTGTACTTCTCATTGTTGCAACGGGTCCATCTGTATCCTTATTTAAATGACTTGTTTTTCCCCTTCCCCTCCACAAATTATACTGACATCAAATACAGTGAAATCAGGGGTTATACTGTGGGGGAGGGACATACAAAGCAACAAAGAAATATTGATTAGTATTTTGAGTGTACATCTTTTAATACTTCTCAGATTTTTACCATGCTCAATCCTTACACACATTTTCATAATCCAGTTTTTGTATCAATTATTGCTCTCTCCTCTTTCCTCCTTTTCTTCCTCCCCTTCTTCTTCCTCTTTTTCTTTCTACTCTTCTCTCCTCATTGATACAAGTTAATAAAAACATTGTCTACACTGTTGTCTCACTTTGACATACTTCCTTTTATCTCTCAACTCACAATAATTTGATTTCAAAGGCCACAGAAGTACCGTAAAACGCTCTGTCTCTGTCCTGAAGTATTTCTTACTTCAGCAGCATCAGGGGCTCTTCACATTCGCCATTCTGGTTCTTCCCAGCCTCAGGGCCACATCACATTTATTTCAGTTCAGAGCTCAAGTTCTTTCACTTGGGCCTTCTTTTCAATACTCCATCCTCCGGAAGTCTTTACTTCTTCGACTGAAACCTCTCCTCTAATTCTCCTTTCCATCTCCTCTGCTCTGTTTCCTCAAGTCAACACTCTTCATTCACACCCTCAGAGTACTTCTTGTGATCACACTTTTCACTGTATTTTATGTCTTTCTAAATTCCTCTCTAGAGGATCAACTGCATAAAGCTTAGAGTTGGGTTCATTGTATTTACTGATGTTTTTCTCCCCAGCTGAGTAGGAAGACAATCCATGTTTATTGTTGAAATGAATAGAAACACACGCGCACACACTACCTCCACTACTGTTGTGTACACACCCTATCTGGAGCATCTTAAGGATGCTGTGTTAAATCAAACAGAGGGTGTGACATACTGTATATGTTTTGATTGGAAAGGTAGATTTACAAATGATTTTTGGAAAGGACAATAAATGTTTCCTACCAAAGAGATGTTATGGACAAATTGACATCTTAAGAACTAGGTGGTTGTTGGGCACCAGTGGCTCATGCTTGTCATCCTAGCTACTCAGGAAGCTGAGATCTGAGGATTGTGGTGTGAAGCCAGTCTGGCCAGCAGTCTGTGAACCCCTTATCTTGAATAAGCTACCCAAATGCCAGAAGTGGAGCTATGGCTCAAGTGGTAGGACAGTGGCTTTGTGCAGAAGAATCTCAAGGACAGGACCCAGGCCCTATGTTCAAGCCTCAGGACTGGCACACGAAAACAAAACACAAAAAAGTAAAGAAAGAAATATGTAGTGACCCATTTAGCTAGGCTGAAGAGTATATAGAGGAGGGAAAAACCTAATTGCTTTCCAATCTAAGCTTGAAGGGTGACACAGGATTTCTAGGGAGTTAGAGGAAGATGAAAGAGATGAGAGAGTAGAAATACACCAGGTAAAATGGAGAGAGTAACCAGCTAATTATTCAGCTAGAGCATAAAGGCTCATGTGTCTAAAGTTTTAAAAAACACTGGACAGGTTGGCAAACTGTGGAAGTTCATGAAAGGAAAAACAGAAGTATAGAGTTTAAGCATTCTTCTTTAGTAAGTGGGAAATCACTAAAAGATCGAATCTCACATTTTTTTTCATGTGCATGAAAGTATGAAATTATTATTAATCATCTTGATTTTATCCTTTTAATTAGTAGTCCATGATATATAGTCAGTTTTAGACAGTATGTAAGCACTACTTCTAAGGGGGGTGCAAACCTGGGGTCCCCTTTTCTGGTTCAACTTACCACCTATTTCTTTAGTATATAAAATGATGGTTCAAGATGATCTATTGTTTTACTCTATTAAAATTTCATTTAAACTTGAATATTAGAATTAAAGAAATTACTGTGAGAACTAACCACTTACAAGTATCTTTGTAATAGATTATCTGTTTCAACTATTACTTAGTATTATCAAAGAATTGAATTACTAGAAAACATATCACTTCAGATAATTAGGAAAATGGCAAGCAGTATAAATCTAATTATAATCTCCACAAACATTTTTCTATAGTAACTTTTACTAGAGCAGTGGTTTTTGCTTTTCCACCATAAGTGTCTAGTATATTTACATCCTTTTGAATTTACTTTGTAACATAATATATTATTTATGCCTATTGTTTACCTATTAACTGAGTTTAAAAAATAAGCAGATAAAGCTTATTTAGAAGTGAAAGAAGAACAGTTAGTGAAAACAGACTCTCCGATGAGAGGGGGATTCCTATTTGGATGTGTCTTAACTAAACAAATGGTTACATTGCATATTTTTTATTCTATACTTTGCTGGTGTCAGTATCCTGTTTATGAGGCATAACCTGAAATGCAGCTAAATTGCATTCATTTTTTTTTTGTTTTAGTCTGTTTCCAAGAGAAGTAGATTCAAGCCATCTCAGCTTTCAATGTCATGATCGAGTTTCTGCACTATAGGACATACTTCTGCATTACTAAGAAGTTTGGTGCAAATGTTCTGTTGGGGTCTCCCAAGAATAAGGAAATGTGCTTTTTGGAAGCCTAGTGTTTGGGTGCCTCCTGAGGCAGAGCTGGAAAAACTACTAACTGCTCTGGTTAAATGGAAATGCATTTTCTTCACTTCCCTGAAAATCCCCATCCCCTGGTCATTCCCTGGAATGTCCGGAAATGGAAGGAGAGCAGACATGGAGATATAAAAACATAGTTGCCCATCTCCTTTCCCTGGGCTATTGCTCAGGCCTGTTTGGGAGATTGGGTGGTGGTTATTAAAATTTCAAATTAGATTCACCTAAAATCTGACACACCTGAAAATAGCTTGTCAGTTTCCCCATGTTTTCATATGTAGCTTTTTAAGGTTTCCTGTCTTACGATAAGATCTTTGATCCATCTGGAGTTGAATTTTGTACAGGGTGAGAGGGAGGTGTATAGATTAAGTCTTCTGCTTGTAAATCGACAGTTTCCCTAGCACCATTTCTACAAACAGGCTGGTTTAGTTATTTATTTTTGTTCCTTGAAGGTATATTTCCAGTACTGTTGCTAAAACTGTTAAATGGAGTAGCTGTGTGGTTTTATTTCTGGGTCATCTATTCTGTTCCATTGATCTCAATTGTCTGTTTTTATGTCAGTACCACACTAATTTTGTTGCAATGGGTCTATAGAATATAATTTGAAGTCCAATATTGTGATACTACACCAGCATTGCTCTTTTTGCTCAGCAATGGGGTCGTTTGTGCTTCCATATGAACTTTAGGATTGATGTTTCTATTTCTGCAAAGGATAGTAATGAGATTTTAATTGATATTTTTAGCCAAGAGGAAAATGAAATCATAGCTACATGAAGATTTTAATCTCATTCTAATCAGAAGGGTGAACATCAAGAAAACAAATAATACAAATGCTGGTGAGGATGTGAGTACTATGGATATCAGTATGGAGGTATTTGGAAAACCCCAAACTAGATCTAGCTTATGATTTTAGCATGCCACTTTTGGGAACATATCCAAAAAGGTGACGGGAGAGAAGATGGAGGAAGGGGAGAAGGTGATGTCAGACTTTGTGTCTTCACACTTCATTCTAAGTAGAATGAAAAGCCAAATGGTTTTTATCCAATAAGAGATAATCTTTCAGTGAAAACAGTGGTTATACCATGGGGGAGGGACATACAAAGAAATCATCTCAAATATTTTAGAAACAATAGCAAGAAAGTAAAACCATTTGAGTCCTTATATTGGGGTTCATTTTGCCTAACATCAACTTATGTGACTGTTTCAGACAAATACTAGTTATTGCAAATAAGGGAAACCATGGGACCTATGTTTTTTGGGGCCTGGCTTACTTCACTTAATTTTTTACAAATCTTTCCATTTCCTAACAAATGGGGCAATGTCATTCTTTCTGATGATGGGGAGGGGAAGGGAAAAAACAAATTGTTTATAGGGATATAGGTGGACCCACTGTGACAATGAGATGTACAAGATGTTATGTCGAAAAACAAACTTTACAACTGTGGTGGAGGGGGCGGAGGGGGGAGGGGAGGGAAGGTAAGGAGAAACAAAGGAGGAGGCTACAATGCTTGATAAGAAATGTACTATTACCTTGCTCATGTAATTGTAACCCCTCTGTACAGTATTTTCACAATAAAAAACTTAATAATAAAAAAGATAACATCTTTCATTTTATTATTAAATGTAGGTTATGTCATAGGGAGATAAGAATTGGAGCTGGATGATAAATTATAGCGCTAGAAAAATAACTCAAAGAAGAGAAAATAGATGTGTTTAGAGACATTGAAACATGATTAAATTCTAGTCATAATTTTAAGACAGAGCTGAGAATTTGCTCTTGGGCTAGATGCAAACCATACAAAAAGTAAAGGAGTCAATAGCTCTTCACAGGTTGTTTGTTTGATTGCTGTATTGATTGGCTTGCTAGGATAATTCACAGAACCCCTGTTATTTCCTATGATGAAAGAGGGAGCAGCAAAAGTAGATTTGGGTGGAAAAATCAAGAGTTCAAGTCTGATAATATTAAATTTGAGATTTGTAGTGAGTATTTTACTTAAAATACATGAGTTTAGAGTTTAGAGACCAGATAGGAGAAGATATATATATATATATATATATAGATAGATAGATAGATAGATATAGATATAGATATAGATATAGATATAGATATAGATATAAAACCAGATAGGAGAAGAAATATATCTATCTATATCTATCTATCTATATATCTATATATATATATGTGGGGGTTATTAGTATTTAAAGCTAAGTGATTGGAGTTGAACATCTAAAGGAGGGAGAAGAGAGAAATGAGGCTCAAAGAGTGGAGTCTGGGTTACTGTTCCAGTTGAGGATAGAAACAGAGATTAGGAGATACCCTCAAAGCATCAGAGAGAAAGGCCTTAAGCACAATGTTCACTTTTAGCAGTCAAATACTGCTAAGGCAATAATTTAGATGAAGACTGAGAACTGCATTCTATTCCATTTCATAATAGTAGACGTCATTGTTGAGTGACTTGTATGAGGAGATATTAACAGAGTAGTAAGGTTGAAAATCTTATTGAAGTGTGTTCAAGGAGAAATGGAGATAGAAAGATAAGGAGAGCTCATATGAACTTGTAGAGTTAGGGTTGCTGTAGAAGATCAGAGAAAAGAGTGCTGGCTGCTTCTGGGTGAAGAAAGAAATAGAAGATTTGGTTTTAGGTGGCTAATAGTTAACAAAGTTTGAAACTGTTAGGGATGATCAGTAAAGGGGGAAAAATCATGATTTATGAGAGGAAGAGACAATTGCAGACATAAAGTAGGTAACTAGGTGAAAAAGAGATTGAAATATGGTAAGTGATTTGGTCTTAATAAGAACAATAAAATCATTTATTTTCTGCATAAATAAAACAATTAAGACAACTTCTCTTCCAGTTGGAGAATAATTAGGTCCAATAGGCCATAGGTAAACTCTTTGTAAATGGTAAACTGTTTAGGAACATCAAAGCTTAGATTTAGTTGGGTGATTTTGACTGAATTGAGAGGGTCAATCACTTGCTAGTGGTAAATCTATTGATAGGTGGATCTCAGAATTTCTAGACAAAGGCAGCAGGAGTCTATTTCTGTGTATTTATTTGAATACATAGCTTGTCTTTAAGTAGACCAGCAGCAAATAAGTAACTGTGACAGGCCAAGTACCCACATGCTGTAAATGCCAACCAAAGAAAGAGTCATTGTGGACTTTAAAGATCTTACATCCTAGTGAACTGAACAATAGCATGAAACATGAAGAAATAAAGAAGACATTTTCTGCTGACACTTACCACCACCCCTCCTTCCCAAACTCTACAATACAGGAGATGTGATGGGGACCCCATTCTTTTGAGATTGAACTTTGTTACACATGATGTCACAGAAACACAGGGGTAATAGTAGCTACCTCCCGTACAGTCCTCTGGGACAGATGTTTAAGAGAGGAAGTGGAGACTCAAGGATTTGGAGAACATGGTTATAAACGAAGATTCAAGCCAGGCACAAGTGGCTCACACCTGTAATCCTAGCTACTCAGGAAGCTGAGATCTGAGGATTGTGGTTCAAAGCCAGTCCAAGAGATTAGATTTTTTTTTTAAACCAGTCCTGAGGCTTTAATTCAGGGCCTGGGTGCTGTCCCTGAGCCTCTTTTTGCTCAAGGCTAGCGCTCTACCACTTGAACCACAGCACCACTTCCAGCTTTTTTGAGTAGCTTATTGGAAATAAGAGTTTCATGATGACTTTTCTGCCTGAGCTGGCTTTGAACTGAGATCCTCAAATCTCAGCCCCCTGAGTAGCTAGGATTACAGGCAAGAGCCGCCCATGCCTGGCTGAGATTAGATGTTTTAAAATACAAATACCGTAGCAATTAGGAAAAGAGTAAAACTCTGGATTACAGGTCAGTATTTGAACTGCCACCCTTTAAAGTGTGATAAATTGTTTTAATGATTTCATTTTACTACAGTTACTCTATGTTTTGCATCTTAAAAATGTTTTCAAGGGGAAAATGTAAAGTGATTTTTAAAAAATTAAATAGAGAGATTTTCCTAAACAGAGATAAATATTTTAAATGAATACCCTCTACAATTTCACTTTGGAAACCTGGGGCCATTTGGGGAATATAAACGTGCCATTCAAGGCTGTTGGCTAAGCAATCCTAAAGCCCGGATTCCTTGTTAACTAAATGCTAAAGCATTGGATAAAAATAGTATGATTTCTTTAATACCCTCTTTTGCTCTTGTACTTTAAACTAGACAACAATCTGTGTCTGAGAGATCATTTTATCCTTAAGCTTCTGAAAATTTCAAGTCATTTGTGTTTGTGTTCTAATTAGATGCCATAAAAATCAGAAATTTATTTTCCAATCCTTTTCACAGTGTTAACATGAAACAAAATGTTATCCTGAAAAATGTAATATTTCTACAAAAAAGAATACATAGTATTCTGGGAGGCTTTTCTTTCTCTCTGTTTCGTAGATTTGAAGTCTGGCTTTTAAAATGCTTTGACAGGTGCTACAATGGATAGCGTTTATGATGATGATGGAGAACAATATGGTAATTTTTATGGACATGAAAATTAAGAATCAAATGTCTCAATATTGACTTTTATTTTGAGGTTTCCCAGACTGTTGGTAATCTTAAACATAAACTTTGGGGAAGTCACATAGTACCAGGAGTGTCTGAAACCTTTGTCTGAAAGCCTTTTTGTTCTTAACAGTCAGAGAATAAAAAAAAAAATCAGCTGTGGTATTTTCAGAACTATCCAATTTCAAATGCCCTTTTATTCAGTGCTTTTATGACCAGTTGCTTGACAACATATAGATATAGTTACTTCATGAGAATGGTCTGTATTATTAGTGTTGGTCTATTTTCCTGGACATATGTTATTATATAGTAAGTTTCCAACCTGTGGATTTTAAAGTAGTTTTCAGTTTTCCAGACTTTAGAGACTTTTGTAACTGAAAAAAATCTCCTTCCACACATTCTTTTTGAAGCTGATCAGTTATTAGATGTGTGATTTGTGTTAGGTTGCTTTAGTAGAGTTGTGGCATTTGCTAGATAGTAAATGTATTACCAACTTAGATTCTTAAAAATCTGTGTATGTATTAACTTGAATAGCTGAGAGTGAATTTCTGTTGTTATAAATAAGCCATGAGTTTCAAAATATAGTTATTCTAACATAGGTTATTTTATGAATATTTTATAGTTTTTAAACTTGCTTATTGATTCTTCCCTGTTGATTGTGATAACCATTTTGTTAATTTAGGCAGTGTTGGAATAGCCAAACACAGACACACTTTTGAATGGTTACTTTTGCTTATCAATTTCCATAGGATATTTTATAGCTGTGAACATTTATATAATGTGGTCACATCATAAATCCAGTACTGTATTAGGAGTCCATTGGAAAAAGATAACCATATTGGCATTTAAAAATTTTATTTTACTCATCATGTGGTCTGAGTGAGTGTAATAAGGGAGAATAGATTATGAATATAGTAGATCAAAAATAGGAAAAAAGGTAGGACCGCAAAACATAAAAATTGTGTCTATGAATGAATTAAAAATAACCACTCAGTAACTCCACTAGATTTAGCAAATACTTTAAAGCCAAAGGTTTAGACTATTAACGTGGAGAAGTGACTTGGAAGATAGCTCCAGGTTATGGCAGTTCTATGTCTGAATGAAAACCAACAGACATAGAGATCTTATACAGTTGTATGGGATGGTCATTATTATATTCTTTTTAAGAGAAACATTGTCCTGTGGATCACCAAGTCCAGATTTGTACAAAGGAAGACTAGTTTAGGGTGGAGACTGAGAGCTGATACATTTCCAGGAGGCCTGGCAGGCTGCACTTGTGAGCGGTGACAGATCTCTGTGAAATATAATCCTGATTAAAAATGCATGTGTGAAACCTCTTCGAATAAAGCGCTGTGTCCAACAGCATTTTTGTGAGCTCCCGCATGTGAGCACGGAAGACTGATGGAACCGCTCTCGAACTGTGCCCTCCATCACTTGCTGGCTGTTTTACATTTCTGAAATGACCTCTTGCTTTAAGTATGAATTAAGTAGAACTGTACTGTTTTGTTACAAAGTTACCAATTCAAGCAGCTTCAAGAAACTCAGAAAATTTATTGTTCATAAACAGTCATTTTTTGTTTTTATAAATATGTTTCAATTAAACCTAAGCACTAAATGATAGATGGATGAGCCACCAACAACTATAATGCATATTTTGGTTGCCCTCTAATCCTAAATCATGTCAAATAAACACAGACATGTGGATAACTGTTTACCACAGGTTAGCAACTCTGTAAGTCTATTACTCTTATGGGGCCTGTAAGTAACTATTGAACAATTTAAGATTACATGTGTGAACCAATTTTTGTTCATTTGGGATCCACAGATTTATCTATAAGGCGTGAGCAGTTAGTTATAGAACCAGAGAGGCTTCTAAATTAGAGATGAGATTAATCTGTCCTGTTAAAACATTAAAATAACCAATTCAACTGTGGAGAAATCTGAACAATCTAAGTAGCCCAATATACAAATGATTGTAACTGTGTGAGTTTGATCTGAAAATTATGGTCTATAATGATTCACTATGGTGATGTCTATTTTGGGGGACCTAAAAATGATCATAAACCTCATATATAAGTCTATCTGTAAAATGTTAAAATTAGCGTATTAGGGAAGAAATTACTACAAGTGATCCAGTAGATTAACAGAGTATATTTTTTTTACCTGTAATTACACGTATCTCTCTAGCTAAGTGAACATAGACATATTTATAACCAACAAGTACATCAAGTATATTTATTGAGTTTCTTCTACGGGCTTTTATGGCTTGGTAATCTGGCTGTGGGTTTATGAATCTGCTCCTTCTGGGAGGTGTGAGGTTGGAGGGGCCTGGGTGGGTTCATTTGTCTCCTTTCCTCTCCTACGTCACTGTCCAGCATACTGTTCCTGTGTGGGTGTCTTACCGTAATAGGACCAAGTTTCTTTTTTAATCATGAAAATATCCAAGATTAAAAGAATCCTGGTTTTATCCAGCCTTGTGAGCAGGTGGGAGGAATGTATTTACTTTCTCTTAGGCCTCACAATAATTAGGAAAACATTGTTAAGTCAAGTTGGATCCTCTTCCCCTCTTTTGCACTCCCCACCCCCAAACTCGGTGAGCTTTCTGTTGATACAAGCACAGTTTTAACTGGGATTTTAAAATGAGTAGATTTTGAGGGGTAGGGCCAATATTTCCTTGCTCTAAATTTGAGATTTAAACTAATTTTGATTTAAATTTTATGACTTCCCCTAATATTTGTCTGCATTTTAATAACATGGTTTTCTTATAGTAGGAACAATCCAGCAAAACAACTTTTAAGTGCATTTATTTATCGTCTAAAGTGAAATTTTGGTGTGCATTATGATTTTCTTAAAACAAATGTGATTTGTTTTGAGGAGTATAGTGCATGTAGTTAAGTGCAATATATTGCACATGAACAGTGGGTGGATTTCACAACAAAATGTGTACAAAATGAGGTACAAACCAATGAATAAAAATTACTGCTATTGAGAATAACAACAAAAAGCTTCCTAAAACCCTTAAGGCCCTGGATTTATTTATTTTTAATCCCTTGGTGCCTTCTAACAACTGAAATTATTCTTTGAAAAATAAAATTGTCAACAATCTTTCTTCAGAGTTATTGGGAGCCCTACTTAGCTGAAGTGTCAGTCTTTTGTGTTTTAACAGTCAACAAAGCTCTAGTGTATTATTTTGCACACACACACACACACACACACACACACACACACACACACACACACACATGAAAAGAAGTTCATGTGGATTCATAGCCTTCATGTAAAATATGATCTGCTGTCTGATGCCTGATTTTCATTGATGATAATCCTCTTCATGATGAATGTGTGGATATCTGTAAAAGTGAACTGTAATTTATCCTTATCATTTGGTATATTTTACTTTATTTGCGGTTAGCTCTCTTGCTATATTACATCTATGCTAATGCGTGTTTTCATATACATTCTAAGGAGAATGCTTTCTCTAATTCATTTTTCATCTTGCAGTTAATTGAAGCAGGGGGTTTAATACCAGTGATCTTCTTTCTTAGTAACAAGTATACACAGTGAGTGTTCTGAGATTTATATAGGAAACAAGAATTCAGAAAGGGGTGTTCATTAGTCCTTGTGATTTAAAATTAATTACCTATTATTAACATAAAAATCCACAAGGAGAGTTAGTTGTCTCAGATTGCTATTTAGTGATTCCTGTACTGTAAAACTCAAGTTAGCATTATTTTTATGCAATCTTTCCAGCACACAAACAGCTTTGTAAGATTCATAGTCTGAAATCACTTTTGTATGCATATAATGTGCATAATGTGAAATGTGTCTAAATGTGCGAAAAACATTATATGATACCAGTCACCCAAATGTCATTAATATATAAACAATAGTTTTCTTTATAGCTTCAAAAATAAAAATTAATAAGATAAAAATTACCTAGTGAACTCACTGACAGGAACTGTCCTTGAATGTTCTTAAAAGTCCAATATTTGATATTACAATTGTCTTCATCTTCATTAGGAAATAAGAATTCATCACTTTTCAACTGTCTTATGAGAGATAAAAAAATCTATTATGATTATAAGACAGTGCAGGAGTGATAGGGACATGGGAGAGGTTAAAGAGATGAGAAAATATTTCAAACTCTGGAAAAAGCTTCATTTCTTATAATCATATAACTTGAGTGCTTCATTTTGAAGTGAAATTTGCAAATAATGCCTGTTGTGATCATTTCTGGCGAGAAACGCTCTTGGGCAGAGAGCACATGGCATACCTAGCTATGGCTTTTATAAGATCTGTGAAATGATCATTCTTTTCAAGGTAGTTTGGTATTCTCAATGATAGCCCCGATCAGTGATATTTTGCTCATTGAACTGTATAGGGGTGATGTGATCATTATAGTAAACAAAATGTAAAAGATCCAAGAATCTTACATCAAAGAATGTAAATGCTGACCCATTTTCTGATTGACCTTGTTGATACACCTTCCATCTAAAGCAGCCATGGGTCTTGAAAAGCTTTAAGTGACTTTTATTTGAATAACAAATGTTGAATGCAGAAAAATATATTTCTTCTTAGCATTAACCCACAGGTACCTACAGCAAATGGTAACAGCCCTTCTGACCCACAGCCCTTCGTTAAATCATCAGTTGGTTAACTGCTCTTTGCAAGGTAAACCCTCCCTCTGGAATGAACTTCTTTAAAGCAAAATGAAATAAAATAAAGGTAAGTAAAAGTAAATAGATTTTCCTATTGAAAGTTATTACTTCAGGAATGAAGAAGATGGGTATTGATCGGCGCCATCCTTCGCTATTACTGTTGGGCCCACGTAGATGGCTAAGACACTTTATTCTAAGCAAACAGCCATTTTCTCTTCTGACATGGGATTCCAGTGAGAATTGAAAAAAAGTAAAAGGTTTGTAAAAACATTTTTCTGTCCTTCTTACAGGGACAATTTGTGTTGAAGTAACAGTTTCTGAGATATTTGCACCTGTTATTGATTTATTTCTCCTTTGTCATGAGCAATCTCCGGTTTTATCTTACAGTTACCCTTGTATACTGCTCCTACGTAGTGATTTAGAAATAATTTTCATCACAACAATATCCTGAGGGGCACAAGATATTGGAAGCACATGAATAAAATAGTAAACATGTGTATTCCCTCCCTATGTTTCTTGGAGACATAGTGAGAGTTGTGGCATTCGCTTATAGCACTCATAAAGACGTGCTATGATGAGCTATTGTCATAAATTGAGAATGGAGTTTTAAACCCATGAACTCCCTATGGCTTCTGGTCAAATAACTGTTCAGTATGACCTTGGGAATCCATGAACTGGAACACAGAAAAGAGTGTGAATAATGCAAACTTAGCCAACTAGGGTCATCATTTATTATTATTAAAGACACGCTGTCTCTGTTGTTAGGAAAGCAAACCTAAGCCAAAATCCCCAGCAAATATGAAGAGAAACTTCTGTTTAAACCAATAAGTATCTTTAAGATATGAAACTATGAATGTACACACTAGGACATGCATAAGCATCAACTTTCCTCTCTGCCTACACAGTACACGATTGTTTCCTTCTGGAAAAAATATTCAATATGGCTGTGATTTCTCTGTAATCCACTTTCTTTTTATGGACAGAGACTGATGTTTGACTTTGCATTGCCTTCTTGACTCAGACTAATTGCTTCAGAATAACTTCTGCGAGCTAACTTTTTATCACATTTTCTACATGTTTGTGAATATCAAAACATCTGTACAAGTTATTGTTATTATAAGTACTATCACTATTTCTCAGGAGAACAGATTATACCATGAGATAGTCACACATATATTTTTTAAATTTTCAGTAGAGATATTCACTTAGTTTGCTTTCGGAGTGGCAGAATGTTTTAAAATGGATAGAAAAATGACACCCGGAGGTGGAAAATATGTTTGCATTTTGTATAGGGGGAGCCTCAAAGTATTTATTTTTCATTTAGGAATTTTATGTATCATTGTTAGGTACAAAACAGATTTTCATCTCGCCTCTCCCAGCATATTATTGTTTCTTAAATGAATAAAACCGAAATCTTCGGAAACATTAACAATGCAAACTAGCTTTACGCATCCCTAGGTTTGTAAGTAAATTCTCACTGAAGTATTTCATTTTAGTGTTCTAATTTCTTATTCAGTGTGCACCCTGGGAAACTGGCATTATCACCCTCTCCTTGAGGAAAGCAATGAAGAGAGAAAATGCAGTTAGTCATTTATGTGCATATAACAATATAAATCGCCAAGATTAAGGGGAATCATTTTGGGGAGCACCACAATTTTGCAACCAAAGGCACTTAAATAATTACCTTTTTAAGCAACTTTTATTGACTATGCAGAAGGATAAAGAGTAATCTTACTTGTTTTAAATGGCATAAAACAACCAAATGCCATTAACAGAGTGTTACATTTCTTATTTCGCTAAGATTGCTGAAGCTTACCTGAAAGAGATAAAAAATGTATAAATTCAGGAACACTGGCTAGTAATATCCCAAACCATTGTCAGTGGACTGCTGCTTTCTCCTGCCAAAATATGTGGAAGCATGCATGGATTGTACTAGATTAGTAAGAGGGGCTCGTTTCCGTGGCATTAGCCAGGTATCTTAGCAACAAGACCATACCAGATTCTAGCAGTGCTCTGTGGTGGTGCATGTAATATCCTGGACATAATCTGTCTTTTAATTTTCTTTGGATTGTAGTGATATTACAGATACATGTGTTCAGTTATAGATCTTTATTTAATAAGAAGAATGCCTTAGCTGAAGATTTGTAGTATGCCAGGAGTGGGCAACTCACAATAATGTTGCTGGTGTTTTAGCCCAGGTACTGTCTTGTCTCACATTGCAGATTGACAGGAAAACTTACTCCCTTCATTAAGATGTGCCTCCTAGTTCATATCTTTATGCTGTGCAGATGAGGATGCTGCTGGAATTCATAATACCAAAGAACGTTATTTAATGTCAGATAGAATGCAAATTGCTCGTACAATTGAAATGTCATCGAAAACATGCCACCGTATGCAACACCACTTTATTATAAGTCACTGAGAGCAATATCTTAAATTTGGAATTGCACTAATCCCTCATCTGCTTTGTTTACCTTTCATCTATAATAGAGATGTCGAATTTTCTCCAAACTGGATTTGCATGTTTTAACTGCTTGCTCACACGGCTGAAGCTGTGCGGGAGGGCCCTATAGGGGTACTTCCTTTGATTTTTTTCCTTGTCTTTTGGTTGTTTGTTTAATGCAAATTAACAGCAAAAGATAGCTTTCAAATACAAGACAAAATGCCATGTCAACCCTTTGGGGGAAATAAGCTAAAGCTTATAAAAGAACATTTGATTATTTAAAGGATGAATTATAATACAAATATGCTGTCGGTTTATTGGTAATTGATTTTCTTGGTAATTTAGTTTCCTGTGGTATTTTCTTGCATTTAATTGAAACAATAATAAATTTTATAAGATTTGTTTTGTTCTTAACACTTTCGTTATGCTTGCTAGGAGAAATTGGCTGGAACAATTGCCTTGAAAAATAAAGCTATCCCGATGTGAAAAGAAATCTTTGTTTATAAGGGTCCTTAAACTCAGTATCTAAATATTCATTCAAGCTGATGTCTTGTCTTTTATAAATCACTTTTCACTACCAAAGAAGGCCTAGGACACCTCTTTATCAGCATTTCACATGTTTTTTCATAAAGAATTACAAATTACAGAGAATTGTACAAAGGAAATTGGGAAGCAAAATGAGAATCCTCAAAACCACGCTCAGTATACCCTCTTCCCACAATACAGCCTTTCCCAAAGAATTTTGGCTTCCTTGAGTGCCTGGTGCTTAGTAGCTGTTGGTGTGATGTGATGCAGATTCTATTTTGTTTGGTTTTATATCACATAATATTTTTATATTTTATAATATGGTGCTCTAAACTTGTATACATATAGCACAAACATATTTCTTGGTAAGTATACTGATGTAAAACTTCCACCAGAGGGCAAGACCTCTTAAATTTAGTATTCTTTTAGTTGGTTATATGTCTATATATTATTTGGCATGGAATATGTACATAAGTCTAAAAATCAATTTGCATTTATGAAGAAATGTTTTGACTTCTAAAGAATGATCTAGAGTAATCATGTTGATATGATTATTAGCACAATTTTGTAATATTCACTGGTTTTTAAAAGGTCTTAAGAACTGTTTAGACTAGTTTCTCAAAGGTATGTTGGAAGATTTCATGCCTTAGAATTACTTAATATAGTTGTGGAAAATTTGGATTCCTGAATTTTGGCTTAGGTCCATTGTATAAGAATCAGTAAATATATTGACATATGTCCAGGTTTTTCTTCTGGCCCATTAGAGAAGACCCTAAATTTAAACAATGAAGTATGATGAATACAAAGTTTAATTTTTATAATAAAGGTCAGTTTTGGCAGATCAGATCATATTATGCTACCTATTCTATATTATCTAACCCTCATAAGTTATAAATATTATTCATATAGTAACTCTCTCTCTCTTTCACACACACACACACACACACACAGATAGTATGTGTGTTACTATCATATTCATGTTACATATCTATGTAAAATTTGTGGTTGTACGAAAAGTAATTCAAAGCATTGAATTGGGTATATTTTTAAATAAATCAAGATAATAAAATATGTTATTATGGGCTTTTTTTTGCCTAGGTCTTTTCAGTGAGAATATTGAATTAAAGTTTCCAAATATCTTAAAATAGTAAGACAAAGAAGATATATATTTTTTTGATTTTTTAAAAAATTTTATTTTATTTTATTTGAGAACATACTGTACAGAGGGGCTACAATTACATGGGCAGGATAATGCATACATTTCTTACCAAGCATTGCAGCCTCCTCCTTTGTTTACCCTTCACCTCCCTTCCCCGCCTCCCCCCTCCCCCCACCCAATTATACCCCCCTCCCCCCAGAAGATATATTTTTTCACAGATAGAATTTTATATAAAAGAGGTTGTATGACTTCTTTCCCTGGTGGTAAATAGATGTACTTATAAGTAAACACATTAGGCAGTACGCAATGGTTACAAATAATTTCATTGAATATACTTTAGAGTGATCAAATAGTATAATTGTTTTAGAAAGAGTAGGTCAAAGTCAAACAAAATCAGCATTAGGAAATGGATACATAGAAAGGGAGAGGAGCAGAAGAATGAAGGGAGAAAAGGGCGGAGAATGCAGTCAAGAACTCTTTATATATACCACAAAATTAAGAAAAATAAAGGAAAGAATGACTCAAAGAGGGAGGAGTGAGAATCTTGGAAGTGGTGACAATGATTAATATGCATTGAATTCATGAACTGCTTTGTTCAATGGCACCTCCTTTGTAATAATTTTTTTTATTTTTTATTTTTTACTTTTTGGTGCTACTGGATATTGCTCTACCATCTGCGCTGTGACTTTAGCCCTTTCTGTATTAGTTACTTTTTAAAACTAGAATCCCATGTTCTTTTTTTTTTTTTAACCAAGACCTGTCCTTGAAATATGATCCTTCCAATTTCTGCCTTCTGAATAGCTAGAATTATAAGCATGTGCCACCATGTATGGTCCCTAAAATATATATTTTATAAATATATTATATATGCAGTGTTGCTTTCCTTAATAATAAAGGAGAATTAATTTCAACTATTAATGCCTTTTAACTTATGACATTTGTTTTACCTGTTGTGACTATTGTAACTTTTCATTGTCTTTCATCTGAGTGCTAGCTTTAATTCAAGTTACATTCTTGTTGCTCCTTGACAAATTTGTGGTGGCCAGCCTTGCATTTACCTGAATTCTGGGTCCAGAAGAGTCCCAGAAGAGTTCAGAAGAGTTTTTTTTTTTTATTGTGAAAATACTGTACAGAGAGGTTACAATTACATGGGCAAGATAAAGAGTACATTTCTTATCAAGCATTGTTGCCTCCTCCTTTGTTTCCCCTTCACATCCTTTCCGCCCCCCAACCCTCCCCCCTCCTACCAAAGTTGTAAAGTTCGTTTTCGACATATGACTTGTAAGTCTCATTGTTACAATGGGTCCACCTGTATCCCTGTTTAAACGATTTGTTTTTTTTTTTCCCTTCCCCTCCACAAATTATAACAACATCAAATACAGTGAAAGCAGGGGTTATACCGTGGGGGAGGGACATGCAAAGCAACAAAGAAATAATCTTATAAATGTGTTAGAAACAATCACATGAAAGAAAAAAACATTTGAATACATATCTTAGGGTTCCTTTCCCTAACATCAACTTATCTGACCTTTTCTGCTTGTCTCAGACATATACTAGTTATTGCAAATAAGAGAAACCATGGAACCTATGTTTCTTTGGGCCGTTTACTTCACTTAATATAATTTTTTCCAAGCCTTTCCATTTCCTAACAAATGGGGCAATGTCATTCTTTCTGATGGAAGCATAGAATTCCATTGTGTATATATACCACATTTTCTTGATCCATTCATCTACTGAGGGGCATCTGGGTTGGTTCCATATCTTAGCTATGGTGAATAATGCTGCAATCAATATAGTTGTGCTGGTAGCTTTAGTGTGGTCTTGTTTCAGAAGAGTTTCATATAAACTAAATACAGAAATCGATTTAGCCACCTGTGAAGTATCATCACCTCTTTGGACTAAGGTGAAAAAAAAAAGCAACATGAAAAAGAAGCTGAAATATAAAGACAATTAGAAAGGAATTTGGAGACCACGTGACCATGATGACCTTTGCTGGTTTATAATATGTAACTAAGTCTCTCAAGGACACACTGACAGAGACAATTACTGGCAGGGTCCCCTCAAGGTAAAGATTTGTCTTTCTGGGGTGGAGACGGAGAAATGAAAGAACCAGTTTCTTAATTTTTTTGATATTTTTCCTTTATTGTCAAGATGATGTACAGAGGGGTTACAGTGATGCACATAAGGTAATGAGTACATTTCTTTGCTACCCCTTCCATAGTTGTTCTCCTACTTTCCCTTTCTCCACCCCTACCTCCAGATCATTTCCAACATATTGTCTTGTGAATATCGCTGTTGCATTGGTTCCCCCTTGGCCTTTGTCTCACCATTCTGTTGTTCCCCTTCCCTTCCCTAATTCCAATAAACATATATACAATACCAGGGCACCAAAATCAAATATAGTGACAACAGGGGATATGTCATAGGGGGAAGAATATGTAATAGGTACAAAAAAACCACATATTACATTAACAACAACAACAACACAAACCTCGTGTCGATGTCTTGGAGTTCATTTTACTTAGCAACATCTTATATAGTCATATGTACATTTAGCTTCCTAATTTTAAGCAACTTTGTCAAGTTTTGAGGAATGGTGGGAGAATTTGAGAAGTCAAAAACATTCTTCTCCTGCTCCATCTCAGATTCCATCTTGGGTTGAAGACATAATAAACACCAAACAATAATGGCTGCTGTACAGATGTGTTTGAATATAAAGTAAAATTGGATATAAAGTAAAATGGACTATGTTACCTTTCTCTTTTAGAACAAAGGGTTAGCATTGGAGACATAGTCCTCTTCTGGATGGAGTCTTTTGGGTGTAAGGGCTTTTACTCTGGTGGTGTCACATTGTACACCATGTCCTCCTATAGGAATGTTGATCAAGAAGCTCAGGGAAGAGACAATATGGAGTAGATATGGATGGGTATGAATTTTGGTAGAATTGATGGTTACCCCCGAGTGACATAATAAGTTTGATTAATTATTACTACTTTTTATTCAGTTTCAATTGTGTGTATACTTAGGGACTCTACTCGGGGAATATGTATATCTCTTATTCTATAGAGTAGACTTGACCTTTCTAGTTTATCATAGTTTCCATATAGGAGAGGCAGAAAGGAAGTTAGAACTAAGTAGAAAATCAGCAAGAGTCTAACTTCTAGATAATATGTTGTAGACCTACTGCTAGACAAATGGTGTAATCTCCAAATTCTGCTGCTAAAGTCTGCAAAGCAATCCTGCACATGATCTACATACAAAGGACTTGCCTGGTGTTTGACAGGACTTGTCTTTCCACACTTATCACAACCCTGTGAGAGCCAGACTGTTGCCATCCCATTTTTAGAATGGAGAAATAGCTTTAAGTTTGATAATTGAGCCAGTCATGAATCATGAGTATATTATTAATGCAATTGTCCTTTGGATTGTGGAAGAGATTTGTTTCAGGATCCCCTTGGGATCCAAAATCAAAAGATATTCAGGTCCTATAAATAAAATAATGCAATATTTTCAGAGTCTACCTGTATTTTATCTCTAGCTTCTATATGATACCTAATACAATATACATACAATGTAAGTGGCTGTCATGTGTATTGTTTAGGGAATTAGTGATAAGAAATGGGCAATACATGGGCAATAACATACAGTCACCATGGGCCTAACTAGGGCACAAACAAGAAAATAGGTGAGCACTGATTACACCTGATAAAGAAGGACTAAGGGTCTGCTAAACAATGGATTTTATGGCAAAGTGTCCATAGCTCTTTAAAACTGTGGGTTCTGAATAATACTCCATATGTGGCAAATTCAAGTGTTACCTTTAAGAACTTTCTAGGAATTAAAAAAACCCTATTTTCCATCAATAATTGGGTGAATCCTCAGATGTGGAATTTGCAGACAGAAGGCATACTTTATACAAGTGCACTTGTAATGATGTAGCAAACTCTGGCATAGCATCCGCATGAGCATCCTACTGCTAAATGCTTAATAGATGCTAAAAAAAAGTTTAAACTCACAGCAACCCCTTGAGATAGGCACTGTAATTATTCTCATTTTTATAGATAATTCAATTGAGATGCAGAAAGATTAAGTTCCTTTTCCAAATCACAAATCTAGGAGGGAGAACCCGACTTTTAAAATTAGGCATTTATGCTAGCTAGGCTTCCAGATTGCAAGTTTAGGTTTTAGAATCTGTGTTCTCTACTACCAAGCAATGCCAAAATGGCAACTGAGGCTTTGATCTTTGTCTTCTAAGTTCAAGCTTTTACCACCACTACCCAAATGATTTGAGTTGTTTGTTTTGTTTTATGCCAATATTGGGGCTTGAACTCAGTTTGGGTGCTGTCCCTTAGCTTTCTTGCTCAAAAATGGCCCTGTGCTACTTAAGCTATAGCTCTACTTTGGCTTTTTGCTGATTAATTGGAGATAACAATCTCATGCACTGGGCTGGCATTGAACCACAATCCTCAGATTTTAGCTTTCTGAGTAGCTAGGATTATAGACCTAAGCCACTGGCACCCAGCCCATCATTACACAATGGTTCCTCTTGAAACAAAGCTATTATTATGAATATATTATAGGTAATTTTTTACTTTCATAGTTTTCATATATGAATATTCATACTAAAGGTATTTTGTTGGTATGATAGCTTTTCAACAGTAAAGAGATTTTAATTAAAGCACAGAAAACAGGTACAAAAAGATTTGTGCAAGCAAGTACTTAGATATGTTCATATCTTTATTATTATAAAAAGTTTACCTTTAGTGAACTTTATTTGAATGTATAGAGATTAATATGTTTAGTGAACTATAGAAAATTATAGAACTGAAATTTTTGTGGTTACATTATTAACAAGCAAGTTGTCTCAAAGAAAATCAGTTCTAGTTTAAAACAGTTTTAAGTAAACTAATACTGTGTCTTTACTATTGTGGACAATAATGAATATTTCGCTAATCTTTAAAATTATTCCAGTCAGCACCCAAGAAAGCATCACAGATTACCCACACAACTTAATGTGTACTTTTAATCTGCAATTGATTTTACATATCTAATCATTGGCCTATTTGTGATTTAGTCTTTTTAGCTATGCAAAACAATAGCTTGAGACTTGGAGATACTTTAATCTTACTAATTTTTATCAGTATTGAATGGTAAAAATATGTCACCACTTTTAACGATGTCATTTTAAACTTGAATAAGCTTAGACCACTTACTGAAAAATCCAGGGTAATTTTAAATTGAGGTTGACATTATATTGGATTGCCTGTAATGATAGTGTCTTGTAGCTTTAAGTAGCAGTCAGATGTAAACCTAGTAATAATTATGGTTATATCTTGATCACTTGCCTTTTCCTGTTTATTAGCCTTGTAAGGAAACATATTGTTAGAGTCATCTTTAATTCATATGAAAAATTAATCCCTTTCCATTCATCTGACACCTTAAAACAAGGATGGAGAATTTAAGTTCAGTACTTGAAGTTTTTCCTGGTAGGATTCCCACATTAAAAAAAAAAAGACAAAAACAAAAAACGGAAGCGAATCCTCTAAAAGCTAAGTACCTTTATCACACATCAGTGTTCAGTGTTCAGAGCTTCCAAACACAGTTTCTACGTCTCTCTGTAATGCAACCCCCAAATAGAGAACCAACCAGCTTTATCCCAGGGCTTGCTGGAACCAGCTAATGGCTCAGTTGTCAAGATCAGCCCGTTTGCAAAAAGAAAATAATGAGAAACAAAATCTCACTAGCTAGACTGAATTGCTCATCCCCGGAGGGTAACTCTAAGGAAAGTTGGAAAAGATTATGTAAAATAGCTCTCAGATGTTAGACAGGAAAAATTACTTATCTCCTCTAAACAGGAAGATGGTAAACAAGGTCGCCCACTTTTTTTTTTTTTTTATTTTCAGAGACAGATCAGCTTCATAACCTCAGCTTTCCAAATCTACTCAGCCGGATCTCTGCCCTCAAATGCAGCTTTCATAGAGTGCCATCTGGTTCAGGTGTAGCCACTTGTGTGAGAAACAAGGAGAGAATTGAGAAAGATCCATCTCTTACTTTTGAGCCTCCTTCTGTGTTGGACAGAGCCCAAAGCTTAACTAGATAAGATGTCTTTATCCAAAATCCACACGTCTGCCTTGTCATCCTACACGTGAAACAAAACAATTCAGATGTGAAATTATAACCAAAAGAGAAAAAAAAAGGACAGTAATAGTTTGTAGAACTGGCACTAACAATGGGAGCCAAAGCAGGGTTTGATTCCTTTTCCCCCTTAATATTAAGAACATGCATTCAACGCCTAAGTTCAATTTGTGTAATCTCCATTTTATAGAAGTTAGCAGTAAATAGATGAGGCCTACCAGGGCCTGGGAAGGTGGCTCAGTGGTAGAGCGCTTGCCTTGCATGCATGAGGCCCTGGGTTCGATTCCCCAGCGCCATATAAGCAAAACGGAAAAAAAAAAGCTGGAAGTGGTGCTGTGGCTCAAGTGGTAGAGTGCTAGCCTTGAGCTGAAGAGCTGAGGGACAGCGCCCAGGCCCAGAGTTCAGGCCCCACGACCGAACCCCCCCTCAAAAAAAAATGAGGCCTACCATGCAGTTATTCATTTCAGCTGTGTTACAAGTTGATGGCTTATACCTATAAATGTGATTTTTAAAAAGTACTGGCATTCTTCAGCATACCAGGATAGCTAGAGTTTACAATAATCTCATATATTTTATAAAAATAAATAAAACAAGCAGATAGGTGTTTAAGGTTCCCAAGGCAAAGAAATAATAAATGTTTAGAAAGACAGAAATTATAGCTAATTGCTCTGACTTGATCACTATAGATTATAAACATGTATCATGTACGTATATAGGTGTACAGACACCTATCATATATACACAATTTTTCCCATATATATTTTTATTGTAAAAATACTGTATGGAGGGTTTACAGTTACATGAGTAGAGTATGAGTACATTTCCTATTGAGCATTGTTACCTCCTCCTTTGTTTTTTTTAAATAAGTTTTTTATTGTGAAAATACTGTACAGAGGGGTTACAATTACATGAGCAATGTAATGAGTACATTTCTTTTTTTTTTTTCTTTTTTTTTTTTCTTTTTTTTTAAATTGTATTTTATTTTATTTGAGAACATACTGTACAGGGGGGCTACAATTACATGGGCAGGATAATGCATACATTTCTTACCAAGCATTGCAGCCTCCTCCTTTGTTTACCCTTCACTTCCCTTCCCGGCCTCCCCCCTCCCCCCACCCAATTTTACCCCCCTCCCCCCACCCAATTATACCCCCCTCCCCCCCCCCCCCACACCGACATTGTAAAGCTGGTTTTGACATGACATTTTGTTCTTCTCATTGTTGCAACAGGTCCACCTGAATCCTTAAACGACTTGTTTGTCCCCATCTCCTCCACATGTTATACTGACATCAAATATAGTGAAAGCGGGGGTTACACTGTGGGGGAGGGACATACAAAGCAACAAAGAAATAATCTTATAAATGCGTTAGAAACACATGCATGAAAGAAACGAAAACATTAAAATACATATTTAAGGGTTCATTTTCCTAACATCACATTATCTGACCTTTTCCGCTTGACTCATACCTATACTAGATATTGCAAATAAGGGAAACCATGGGACCTATGCTTCTTTGGGCCTGGCTTACTTCACTTAATATAATTTTTTCCAAACCTTTCCATTTCCTAACAAATGGGGAAATGTCATTCTTTCTGATGGAGGCATAGAATTCCATTGTGTATATATACCACATTTTCTTGATCCATTCATCTACTGAGGGGCATCTGGGTTGGTTCCATATCTTAGCTATGGTAAATAATGCTGCAATAAACATAGTTGTGCTGGTAGCTTTAGTGTGGTCTTGTTTGTAAACATTTGGGTAAATGCCCAAAAGTGGGATTGCTGGATCATAGGGGAGATCTATGTGAAGTCTTCTGAGGAACCTCCATACTGCTTTCCAAAGTGGTTGAACAAGTTTACATTCCTACCAACAATGAAGTAAGGTTCCTTTCTGTCCACATCCCCTCCAGCATCTGTTGTTGTTAGAGTTCTTGATTTTTGCTGTTCTAACTGGAGTGAGGTGATATCTCAATGTTGTTTTGATTTGCATTTCTTTTATGGCTAGGGATGTTGAACATTTCTTCATGTGTCTATTGGCCATCCTTGTTTCTTCTTCAGAGAAGCTTCTCTTTAAGTCTTTCGCCCACTTATTTATTGGGCAGTTGATTCTTTGAGGATTTGTTGTTGGGTGGTTTAATTTTTTGAGTTCCAAGTATATTTTAGATATGAGACCCTTGTCCGTTGTATGGCTAGTAAAGATCTTCTCCCAATCGGTGGGCTTTCTATTGATCTTGCCAGCTATGTCATTTGCCCTGCAGAAGCTCTGCAATCTTATGCAATCCCATTTGTCCAACCTTTCTTTGATTTGTTGTGCTTCCGGGTCTCTATTCAGAAAATTTCGACCTGAGCCAAGGAGACCTAGGGTTTCTCCTATTCCATCCTGTAATGTTTTCAGAGTGTCTGCTTTGAGTTCAAGGTCTTTGATCCATTTGGAGTTGATTCTGGTACAGGGTGATATATAAGGATCTAGCTTTAGTTTTCTACATGTAGTTAACCAATTTTGCCAGCACCATTTACTGAAGAGGCTGTCTTTCTTCCATTCTATTGTTTTAGCTTCCTTATCGAAGATTAGATGGCTATAGGTCTGTAGGTTCATTTCTGGGTTTTCAATTCTATTCCATTGGTCCTGAGGTCTGTTCTTATGCCAATACCAAGCTGTTTTGATTACTATGGCTTTATAGTAGAGTTTGAAATTTGGTATTGATATTCCTCCAGCAGTGTTCTTTCCGTTGAGGAGCGTTTTTGCTATTCGGGGTCTTTTATTGTTCCATATGAATTTTTGGATTGCCTCCTCTATTTCCTTGAAGAATGAGGTTGGAATTTTGATAGGTATCGCATTGAATTTGTAGATAGCCTTGGGAAGTATTGCCATTTTCACGATGTTAATCTTGCCAATCCAGGAGCATGGGAGGTTTTGCCATTTTTTAAGTTCTGTGTTGATTTCCTTTTTCAAGATTTTAAAGTTTTCATCATAGAGGTCCTTCACTTCTTTGGTTAAGTTAATTCCTAGGTATTTTATTTTTTGTGGGGCTATTACAAATGGAGTTGCTTTCCTAATTTCAGCCACACTTTTCTCATTGTTGGCATATAGAAAGGCCATTGATTTTTGGGGGTTAATTTTATAACCTGCTACTTTGCCAAAGTTTTGAATCAGCTTGAGTAATTTGGGAGTGGAGTCTATGGGATTCTTTAAATACAAGATCATGTCATCTGCAAAGAGGGAGAGTTTTATTTCTTCTTTCCCTATTTGGATCCCCTTTATGTCTGCATCTTGTCTTATTGCTGTAGCTAGGCATTCTAATACTAGATTGAAGAGAAGTGGAGAGAGTGGGCATCCTTGTCTTGTTCCTGAGTTAAGAGGAAATGGCTTTAGTTTTTCACCATTGAGTATAATGCTGGCTGTAGGTTTGTCATATACAGCCTTTATTGTATTGAGGAATGTTCCATGGATTCCTAATTTTTCCAGAACCTTCATCATAAAGGGGTGTTGGATCTTGTCAAATGCTTTTTCTGCATCTATTGAGATAACCATGTGGTTCTTATTCTTGCTCCTGTTGATGTGGTGAATAATATTAATTGATTTGAGTATATTGAACCAGCTTTGCATCCCTGAAATGAATCCTGTTTGATCATGGTGTATGATTTTTTGGATGAATTGTTGAAGTCGATTGGCCAAAATTTTGTTGAGAAGTTTTGCATCAATGTTCATCAAAGAAATGGGTCTATAGTTCTCTTTCTTTGATGAGTCCCTGCCTGGTTTTGGGATGAGGGTTATGATGGCTTCATAGAATGTGTTCGGTAGTGAGCTTTCTCTTTCAATTTCATTGAAGAGTTGGAGGAGTATTGGTGTGAGCTCTGCTTTGAAGGCCTTGTAAAATTCCGCTGTAAAACCATCTGGTCCTGGACTTTTCTTAGCTGGGAGGTCTCTTATTGCTGTTTCTATTTCAATGCTTGATATGGGCCTGTTAAGCTGGTTTAACTCATCTTGGTTTAGTTTTGGCATGTCAATATTTGCTAGGAAAAGGTCCATTTCTGTCAAGTTCTCAAACTTATTAGCATAAAGTTTTGAGAAGTATCCCCTAATAATGTTCTGAATCTTGGTTGTTTCCGTGGTGATGTTTCCATTCTCATCTCTGAGTTTATTAATTTGGGTGTGTTCTCTCCTTTTTCTGATAAGATTTGCTAAGGGTCTGTCAATTTTGTTAAGTTTTTTGAAGAACCAACTCTTTGTTTTGTTGATTCTTTCTATAGTTTTTTTGGATTCTAATTCATTTAATTCTGATTTAATTTTGATTATTTCTTTCCGTCTACTGGATTGGGGTTTATCTTGCTGCTCTTTTTCAAGGAGGTTTAGATGTGTCATTAAATTGTTAGTTTCCGATCTCTCCAATTTGTTGATGTAGGAGCTCAGAGCTATAAACTTGCCTCTGAGTACTGCCTTTGCTGTGTCCCAGAGGAGCTGGTAATTTGTGTGTTCATTTTTGTTGAATAGCATGAACATTTGAATTTCCTTTCTAATCTCTTCCATGACCCACTCATGATTCAACAGTGTGTTGTTCAGCCTCCATGTGATACCGGACTTTCTTTGCTGGCTTTTGGTGTTGAGATCTAATTTTATTCCCTTGTGGTCAGAGAGTATGCAAGGTATAACTTCAATGTTTCTGAATTTAGACAAGTTTGCTTTGTGGCCTAAAATGTGGTCTATTTTAGAAAACGTTCCATGTGCTGCTGAGAAGAACGTGTATTCTGTTGCTGCTGGGTGAAATGTTCGGTAAATGTCTGTTAAGTCTAGTTGATCTATGCAGCTGTTTAGATCTGCGGTTTCTCTGTTGAGTTTTTGCCGAGTTGATCTATCTAGTGGGGAGAGTGGTGTGTTAAAATCCCCAACAATTAATGTCTTTGGATCTATATGGGATTTGAGGGAAAGTAGTGTTTCTTTGATAAATTTGGGTGCTCCATTGTTTGGCGAATAGATATTTAGAATTGTAATATCCTCCTGAAGGAGAGATCCTTTAATTAGTATGTAGCGACCTTCTTTATCTCTTCTCACGAATTTTAGTTTGAAGTCTATTTTATCTGATATTAGGATTGCAACTCCCGCCTGTTTATGAGGGCCGTTTGCTTGGTAGATTTTGTTCCAGCCTTTAACTTTGAAAATATGTTTGTTTTTACAGGCAAGATGTGACTCCTGCAGACAGCAGATAGAGGGGTCTTGTTTTTTAATCCAACTAGACAGTCTATGTCGCTTAATTGGAGAGTTCAGTCCGTTAACGTTAAGAGATAGGACTGAGAGGTATTTGGGGGTTCCTGCCATGTTATCCACCTTCTTGGGGGCTGTGAAAACTGGGTTCTTCCTAAGGTTCTTGGATTCTCAGTTTGGGTGCAGTTTCTTGGCCTTTGTTGCGTTCTTGTTGGTTTTCTATGTGTAGGACATCTTTAAGAATCTTTTGCAGGGCTGGTTTGGTGGAGATGTATTGTTTCAATTTTTCTTTGCTATGGAAGGTTTTTATTTGGCCTTCAGTTATGAAGGAGAGTTTAGCTGGGTACAGTATTCTTGGTTGATAGTTGTTTGTTTTTAGGGCATGGCATACGTCATTCCAGGCTCTTCTTGCTTTGATTGTCTCTGCTGAGAAATCTGAGGTAATTCTAATTGGTTTCCCTTTATAAGTGATAGACCTTTTCTCCTTGACAGCTTTAAGGATCTTTTCCTTGGTCTGGGTTGATCCTGTGTGGATTATAATGTGACGGTGGGATGTCCTATTCTGGTCTGGTCTATTTGGGGTTCTAAAAGCTTCTTGTATCTGAATAGGCCTATCTTTTTGTATGTTTGGGAAGTTCTCTGCTAGGATCCTGTTAAACAAATTTCCTAGACCATTAACTTCTGTTTCTAGGTGCTCCTCTACACCCATTATCCTTAGATTGGGCCTTCTGATGGTGTCTTCCAGGTGTTGGATAGACCTATCATATTTCTTGGACTTGTCTTGGATGGTTGTATGTTCTTTCTCTATAATATCTAGGCTGTCTTCAATCCCTGAGATTCGATCTTCTGCATGGTCTAACCTGCTGTCAAGACTCTCTACTTTGTTTTTTATCTCTTTTCCTTCTAATTGGTCAGCTTTGATGGTTTCAAGTTCTTTGTTGAAGCTCTGTTTTAGGTCTTGTATGATTTTCTTTACTTCCTTAATTTGGTGTTCAGTGTTTGTTCTCAAATCACTTAGTTGATTGGTTATGGTTTCTTTGGACTCCCATTCCTTCTGTTGGGTTCCATTCAGCATTCCCTTTGTGGTCTCCCTGACTTCCTTCAGCTCTTTGTTAATGGATTCCATGAATGTCTTTAGTGATCTTTGTGTATTCTCTACCTGGTCTCTTAATTCGTGAATTACTCTTTGATTAGTTTCCTCCCTTCTGTGGGATTCCTGCAGTTCTCTTTGAGTGTTCTCTGCCTGCTCACGCCATTCCTCCCTTTCTCTTTGAGTATTCTCAAGTTGTTCACGCAAATCCTGTATCAGTTTTTGAGAAGCTTCCTCACGCTTATGATATTCCTGTATAAATTTCTGGGATGCCTCCTCTCTCTCCCTATCACGCTCATACATAGTCCTTTGTACATTGTCAAACTTCTCATTTATCATGTTTGCTATTAGTGTTTGTAGAGCTATTTGGGAACTCTCCTCTGGATTATTCTTTATCTGTTCTAATCCCTGATCATCAAGGTTGGGAATTGAGATACCCGAATTTGCCATTTTTCTTGTGTTTTTCCGGCTTACTCGGCCCATTTGAGATAAAGATTGCACCAGTTTTGTGCTAGAACCCTATCTTAAGGCAACCATCAACCAAAGTTTGCATTTGTACAGTCAATAGTCTACAGATACAATCTAGTTCAACAGATACATCTATTCAACATCAAACGACTATATGTTAAAGGACTTCGAACCGCAGAAAAGAATTTGGAAAACCAGAAATTATTAGGATTAGGGAGAGATGTGGGTAAAAAATAGGAGTAGATTGGTGTGGGGAGGCACAGGGAGAGTTAACTATGTCGTAATCACAGTGCAGGAAATGAGTTGGGTAGGATGCAAGTAGAGAGAGAGAGAAAAAGAAGAGACGGAAAGGGGAATAAAGAGAGACCAGAAAAAGAATAGAAACGTAGAAATTAATGTTATTATAGAGGTTAAAAGACCGTCTATTTAGAGTGGAATGTGAATATGTTCAGAGAAGGGGAGGGACATAGAGGAGATGTGAAAACCTTTAAGGATGGGAACGGGAGAAGAAAAGATCAGAAGTTCAGTAGAGCTAGATAAAAAACAAAAAGATAATTAAGAAAGAAAGAAAAAGAGAAAGAAGACAAGAAAAGAAAGGAAAACTCTTATTCACGTATTCCTAAAATAAAAATTATAAGATGAGAAAAAAAAAAAGGTTACTGGAAAACAATTATTTTTTCAGAAGAGGCAAAAATTAAAGATTAATAAAAGTTTTAGAAGGGAAAAAAATTTATATATATATATATATATATATAAGGTAACAAAAAACAAAAAACAAGCAAAAAAAAAAGGAAAAGAAGAAGAAGAAAAAAAGAAAAAAAAAGAAAAAGAGAAAAAAAAAAAAGTCTTTTAATTTTTCTTTTTTGGTGGGGGGGAGGAGTGGGAAGAATCCTGTATCTCCCTTTTGTCTGCAACCAGTCTCTTGTTGGAGTCTCTGGTCAGCTTGAGGTCCTGTGGCTTGATTGGTTTCTTAAGTCGGTTGGTTGGAAGAGGCAGAAAAATGCTCTGCTTTACCCAAGATTTTGAGATCCCCCTCCCAGGTTAGTTTTCTGGGAGGGTGGTCTGCTTTGAGAGTCACAAAAGAGGGGGATGTGGTGATGAGGCTAGGTTCTGGGTAGAGTTGAGGCCTTTCAATAAACAGTAGCTTTTCCCTGGGGCTATTTTGTGATAAAGCTCACAGCGCCCAGCCTGGAGCCATTCTCAGGGTTTCTGTTTTTCAATTGATTGTCGAGGCTGCTAGAGGGAGGGGCAGCCTCTGGCTCTGGTTACCCAGTGAAGTAAGGCACTCCGATGGCTGGCGCCTGAGCTGGGTGGCTTTTCCCTGGATGGAGCTGAGTCTGGCAGGTCACTTCGCCGTTAAGTTCTTGTGACCTGCTAAATGACTCATTTTATTCCAAGGCCTGAGCTGGAGCTAGCAGCTCCTCCGAACTTTGTCGGTATCCAAGATGGAGATCACCGGTGCTGGGGGGGGAGGGGTGGCCTTCCCTCCTCTGCTCCCTGAGGAGTGAGGATGTCGGGCTTGTACTCACGCCGAGTCTTGGATCCTGGGTCGTCTCTGGTCTGCAAACAGCAGGATGAACATGTTCGCTCCTTGTCGGTTCTTGTTGGTGTTGAGTAGAATCCGCTCGTCCGCTGCGTCTGGCTCCTTCGTCCCCGACTCTCTGTGTCTCAGGTATGTCTCCGGGGCGGTGGTCGCCGCCGCCGCGGCCCCGCCGCCGGAGCGGCAGCTGCTGCGTTTCCTTGGCTTCCCCTCTCTTGTCTAACTCTCTGTCCTGTGATGACACACTTGGTGTGATTCTCTGGCTTAGGACTGTTCACTGGAACTCTAAAACTCCTTTCTATGCGAGAGCTTGTTCAGATTCCAGCTTCTCCTCCGCCATCTTCCCGGAACCTTGAGTACATTTCTTATCAAGCATTGTTGCCTCCTCCTTTATTTCCACCCTACCATCTCTTCCTTCCCCCCCATTTCTCCCCGCTCCCCTCTGAAATTGTACAGTTCATTTTCAACATAGTGTCTTGTACATCTTATTGTTACAATGGGTCAACTTGTATCCTTATTTAAGCATTTTTATACATAAAATTTTAAAGGACACCAATGGAAAAAAGGTGAAAAGTATATCTGGCATCTATGTGGCAATTATTTACATTATTAGATGTTAAAATAGTTTCTAACTAATCATGATAACCCCCGAGTTTCTATCTCTTTTCTCAAAACCCTCTTTAGCTTAAGTCCCCTCTAGTGGACTCATTCCTAATAGCTCTGGTCCTTTGAGGTCTCTGGGTAATAAAGTTAAAAACCAAAAAACACAATAGTTTCTAAACATATTACTTGGAAGGAAATTCATTTCCATCCATGTGGACCCTGCATTTCCAGATTTTGTTTACCAAGGATGTAATTACTTAATCATTTCTTTCTTGACTTTCTACTCTATTTGTACTCTTAACCCACAATAAACAATAGTGGCTTTGATCTGCCAAATTTGATGAGAGAAGCCAGGTCTAGGATTTGTACTGAGTAAATGCGGGCAGATGTGATACAGGTACTTGGAGGAGTCAGATACGCAGCTCCTGGGACTTCCTGAGTGATGCCGAGCCGAATGGATTAGTACTTTTGGACGAAACCCGTGGGAAAGCGGATGCCTGGAAAGGTGTGACTGCCGGGGAAGAGGAACGCTACAGTAATTCCAGAGCCGGTCAAGAGCTGGATAACCCAAGGTCAGAATTGAATGGCTGTTATCAGGAGTCCAAGTTCAAGGTGGACCAGCTCTTCTTGTTTCTTTTTGCACCTGTATTCTTTTCTTTAGACATGATCACACTAAGATAAATTAGAAAATACTTTGTCGCCAGATGATAGGGTTGCCTGATCAACTACTTAAAATTTTGAGCTCGTAAAGATATCTTGATTTGGGATTGTAGGGAGGACTAACGGTTGTTGTCTTGTACTGTTTCTGGAAACCTATAGGCAAGTTTAAGGGGGAAAATATTCTAGAATTAACAATATACCGACATTCTAGCTAGGTTTTGGATTTTATCCATATGATTTTGGTTAAATGATTGACTTGTTGTTGTTGTTGGTTGTGGGGCTGGAACTCTAGTCCTGGATGCTCTCCCTGAGCTCTTCAGCTCAAGGCTAGCACTCTACCACTTGAGCCACAGTGCCACTTCCAGTCTTCTGGTGGTTAATTGGAGATGAGTCTCCCTGACTTTCCTGCCTCGGCTGGCTTTGAACCGCAATTCTCAGATCTCAGCCTCCTGAGTAGCTAGGATTACAGACATGAGCCACTGGTGTCCCGCAAATGATTGACATTTTTTTCATGCCTTAATCTTGTCTTATGGAAAATGGAAGTTATGATAAAAAATGATCATGATGATGACCACAGATGAAACATTGACAAACTGTCCTAAATATTGATTTCCTTTAACCTCTCTGCTTCCAGTGCTACTCATTGTTCCTGATGCAGCTTTCTCCCCTCCCCTCGTCTTCTCAGCTTTTCATCCAGTTATAGCTATCCATTAACTTTCACAAACCAATTAATCATTCCTCATATATTCTTGACACCATTTGCCTTCATGTGCTCTCTTTCTGGGCAGGAGGTTTTTAATTTGTATTTTGTCTTCTGCTTTTACAACACAGAATGGACAAGTCTGGTGAGATAGAAGAATGACACTACAGACTTTGTCCTGCTCAGAGGTCTTTATATTGGTATTTGTTTTCTATGTTAGTGGATATAATGTAACTCCATTGGATTTTTCCTTCAAACTCTACAAGGGCTATTCATCTCCTTGACACCAGTGATAACAATCATGTCCCCTTGTACCAAATGAAAGTTCATTTTCATGGAGAAATAGTATTTGCCACAGTCAAAATTAAAATTTGTATGATTTTAATAAAATTGGGGGGGGGAGCAGGATTTCCATCCAACAGGGTTTAGTTCTTTTTTTTTTTTTCCCCCCAGTTCCTCCAAGGAACATGACCAAATGTGTTAAGCAAATAAAAGGACTTGTTTTCTTTTAGTGGCATGATGATGATTACTTACTATGGGGTATTTTCATTACTTACACATGTGTGTTGATTTTTGATTTGGTAGATCCAACATCATTTTCTCTCATACAAGATGACGAGAAAACCCTCAAACCACAATGGTTTTTGTTGGGATATCCTCCCAAGCTATCTGCATTTGTCAACCAAATGTGGTGCATGAAAAAGAGAGAAAAAAAAAGGAAGAGAAATCTCAAGTAAAAGTAAATATCTCCTAAAAGAAGTAACAGAATTCAGGTTTCCATTGAGAATTTTATGTGAAATTAAAGGAAGTTTTCTTCATTTTTCCATATTGTTCCATTTTGTGACTTTAGAAATATCATCCCATTTGACAATGTTTATTTAGAAAGTTAGATTTACTGAAGTCATGGCATATGATTTGTACTACGTCCCAATTTTTTTTAAATTTAAGCTTTAATAATCTCCATATTCTCATCACTGGGTAATGTGAATAAATCAGAGAGAATGCCACTATTTTATATAATTGATTATCTGTGTCAAAGGAAAGTTCATAGTTAGGGATGAAATACATGTCCTGTCCTTAAAGGAGCTGATTGGAGATCCAGGGATATATTTTTATTTTGGGTCCAGTCGTGAGGCCTGAACTCTGGGCCTGGGTGCTGTCCCTCAGCTTTTCAGCTCAAGGCTAGTGCTCTACAACTTGAGCCACAGAGCCACTTCCGGCTTTTTTCTTTTTGCTTATGTGGTGCTGAGGAATTTTGTCTCTGCTTTTGGTATAGTTTTCTATTTCACAACATTTCGATGGCTCCTTCAAAATTATCTATCTGGAGGCCTAGGGGCCTTAATGAGTTCATGGAACTCATTAAGAAAATATTTGCCTATCTAACTCAAAATATTAGTTTTTGCCATTTGGAATGAGAGTCACTGTGTGGTTGAAAAGTCAAATAAACTATTTCTTGTAGGATATAGAGATTCAATGCTTTCATGTATTTTTCTTTCAAGATATGGTCACTTCTCATTTCTTCTCCTGGAGAAATGATAAAATGGTATCAGATGAAGGTGGGAAGAAATGCAGTCCAGGAATTCATTGTATATACTACAAAATTAAGAAAAGTAAAGGAAGGGTTGGATTGACAAGGGTTGAGAATGTTAAAGAGGTGACACTGATCAAGAGGCATTGTAAACATAAACTGCTTTGTTAAAATGGTAACTTAAAGATGATATAAAATTTAAAAAAACCCTGAAGCTGGAATTATTTCAAAATATTTCCATAATAATTTACATATCGTTGTATACTTTTGATGGTGGTGAGGTACAGTGTGATATTCTGGTACATTTATACAGTATATAAATGATCAATGTAAGGAATATTTTCATCATCTCAAAAATCTGTTGTTTCTTTCTTGGTGTAGGGAGCATCCACAGTTCAACTGTCCTTTTTCTCTAGTATTTTGAAAGGACAATGTATTGCTGTAACCTGCTGTAACCCTTGCAGGCTCTAGAACACTTTCCTCCTTTTAAATGATGAGGAAGGAACCTTTGAGAAAAGGAAACCTTTTATAGTGTTCCCAATCAGTAGCTTAATGGACTATAGACATATACTTTTATTTAAAGAAAAAAGAAAGTCTGGAAGATTCTATCGAAGGCACTGGAATATTCAAACACACATTGACAGATGTCTCCCTAGCACAGTATTGGCACCTCAGCGGCAGAGTTATACTTTACAAGAATGGTTATTTTGCGTATTCTCTATAAATTATAGATATAATGTGATTGTAATGTGGAGTTTATTATTTTATAGTGGTTACTACTTAATATTTATGGAATCTGAGTTGTTGTTGTTTTTGGCTGGTTGTGGGGCTTGAACTCTAGGCTGGGCACTGCCCCTCAGCTCTTCAGATCAAGCTGAGAGCTCTACCACTTGAGCCACAGCGCCACTTCCTGTTTTCTGGTGATTTATTGGAAATAAGATTCTCATGGACTTTCTTTCTCCTGGCTGGCTTTGAATTGCGATCCTCAGATCTCAGCTTCCTGGGTAGCTAGGATGACAGGCATGAGCTACTGGTGCCTGGCTCAAATCTGAGGTTTTTTTTTTTCCAGATTGTAAAGAACTTTTTTTTTAGCTTTTCTTCCCAAATCTTCTTTTTGTAGTTGCATTGCTGAGAGAGAGATGAGGGCTGTGGACATGTTTACAGAGGTACTGGCAAGGACTAAGGCTTTGACTGTAAGGTTTTTGTTTTTCTATCTATGAAATCAATGGGTTGGCTGTTCTAAGTGAGCAGAAATATGAAACAATACCATCTCAAAAAATGCTCCATTCTATAAACGTTTGTGCTTGTGTAAGATGCGTTTAGAGGCGTGCCCATGGTAGATTTTATAATCTCATCCACAATAGAGTTAAGGTGCTTGGGTGTATAGCCAGAAGAAATGTTTTTGCTTAATCATTCATGGAGATGAGAGTAGGAATGGGGCACAAAGAGGAGAGAAAGTAAAGAAATGCAAGCTCACTATAAGCCTGCAGAAACTTGGAACAGTTAAGCAATCGGGAGAAAATAGAATCGGGGTTTTCTAAATCTCTCTTGCAAAGGCAAGATTCTAGTATATGTAAGCTTCAAAGTAACTAAACCAGAATGGGATATGGAGAGGAGAGAGCCAAGGTACTGTGCTGAAGAGAAATGAAGAAGCACTTGTGGCTACACACTAATTCTGACGACTGATTATTAATTTAAACATTACAGGAAGAATTCCCCAACGTCATTGAAGAAGATGGAAACAGAATAAGTAATGACATTTCTTGAATACTTGAGATGCATTAGAAGTGTGACCATTAGGGTGTCGATGGAGATCCTTTAATCTGTTATTTCTTTGAGGTAAGACTCTCCTTCAAGGGCATTTATGTGTCACCATCGAATGTAAGTTACAATTAGGGTTGTAAAGATATATGTTACTTGTTTACTCTCTTTTCCTCTCATTCCCTTAGAATGGTAGCTATCCTTAGAAATATCAATAGATTTCATATGTAAAAGAAACTAGAGCATTTGTGGACACAAATAGATGTTCGTCATTGTCCTGGAAGATTAATTCCAGTATAGTCAAAATGTAGAAACAATCCACTCTATCACACTAGAAATGGATGAACAAAATGTGACATAAGAATAAAATGGAATATTATGTGGCAATAAAAAGGCTGTAGTGCTGATACATGTTACAGCATGACTAACTCTTGAGGGTGCTATGTGAAGTAAAAGAGGCCAGTTACTAAAGAACCCGTTTTGGATGATTCCAAACCTGGGTGGCTTAATAATAGAAATTTATTTTCTTATAATTCCACAAGTTTGAAGTCCAGGAGTGGTCTGCTTTGTTTCTCTGGAGTCCTCTGTCCTTGGCTACCTTCTTGTTGAGTTGATGCCTGCCTAGTCTTTTCTCTGTGCATTCACGCCCCATAATGTTTCTTCTTCTTCTAAGGACAAAAGTCTTATTGGATCAAGACATCATTTAAAGTTTGAATTACTTTGAAAAGTCCTTATCACTAAAACTAGTTTTCAAATATAAGGGAGGTTAGAGTATCAATAGAGAAATTATGGGAGAATAAAGTTCAACAAATAGCATGTTAGTGGCATAAATGGTATGTGAAATATCAATGGCATAAATGGAATATAGACAAACCTAAAGCTTAACCAATAGACTCAGACGAGTAGGCACCAGGGGCTGAGGAGAAGAGGGGGAATGAATGACTAACCGCTAATGGTTCCTTTTGGATGTGGGAATGTTATGGAATTAGTGGTGATGGCTGCAAAACTCTAAACTATCAAATATTGTAGAATGATTTACTTTAAATGAGAAGGTTTTATGGTCACAACATATTTTATGCTCAAAAGAAGGCTAAAAGAATGCAATCTCCATGTGACAAAGTCCCATCTGGAGATAAAATAATTTAAGTTTTTTGTTGTTGTTGTTGTTGGTCATGGGGCCTGGGTGCTGTCCTTCAACTCTTCAGCTCAAGGTTAGCGCTCTACCACTTGAACCACAGCACAACTTTCTGCTTTTTCTGCTTATGTGGTGTTGAGGAATCGAACCCAGGGCTTCATGCATGCAAGGCAAGCCCTCTACCACTGAGCCACCTTTCCAGTTTCTTAAGTCACTTTTAACAAAGAGAAACCTAGTAGATATTAAAAAAATGAAAAGACAAAAATTAAAAATTGAAATGTTACAGAAGTAGGAACTATAGAAAGAATAAGTACCTTGCTTAGGTCTGGGGGGAAAATGATGGAGATAGGCACAATTTAAATAGGAAAATGTCCTCCAGAGGCTCATGTGTTAAACCCTTGGTTCCCAGCCAATGGTACCATTTGCAGAGGTGTTGGAAACTTTAGGAGATGGAGAGACTTAGCTGGAGTAGGTCAGGAGGGTTATGCCTTAGGGGCTCTATATTCCTTAGATTCCTTCCTGTCATCTCCCTCTCAGCTTTCTTCTCCATGATCTTCCTCCAGGCTATTCCTCTCTTCCTTTCATGACTTGGATGAAAGAGAGAGAGAGAGAGAGAGAGAGAGAGAGAGAGAGAGAGAGAGAGAGAGAGAGAGAGAGAGAGAGAGAGAGAGAGAGAGAGAGAGAGAGAGAGAGAGAGAGAGAATCGGTGAAATCTGCCACAGGCATATGTATGGAATGCCATGGTGAAACCCTTTTGTTCAATTCACTAGAAAAAGAAAGGAAGAAAAGAAGGGAGGAAGGAAGGAAGGAAGGAAGGAAGGAAGGAAGGAAGGAAGGAAGGAAGGAAAGCAAAGAGAAAGGAAAAGACAAGAAAAAATTTGGTTGGAGCCAGGTGCCTGTGGCTCATGACTGTAATCCTAGCTACTCAGGAGGCTGAGATCTGAAGATACCAGTTCAAAGCCAGACACTACGTTGAAAACCAACTTTACAACTTCAGGTTGGGGGGGGAGGGGAGAGGGGAGGGAGGAGTTGGGGAAATGGGGAGGGAAGGGATAGTAGGGGAAAAACAAAGGAGGGGGGTAACAATGCTCCATAGGAAATGTACTCATTATCTTACTCATGTAACTGTAACTCCTCTGCACAGTATTTTTACAATTAAAAAAAAATGTTCAAAAAAAGCCAACCCTGGCAATAAAGTCCATGAGACTCTTACCTCCCAAAAAACCACCGGAAAACTGGAAGTGGTGCTGTGGCTCAAGTGGTAGAGCATTAGCCTTGATCTGAAGAGCTGAGGGACAGTTCCCAGGCCCAAAGTTCAAGCCCCATGACCAACCAACAACAACAAAAAAAAGTAGCTTGGAAAAGTTGACATTTATACCTCTGAGAAGAATTCTAATACTACTCTCTCTGAGGAAGTAGAATATAAATTCCATGAATCTTAGAAATTGCAATCCGGGGGAACGAACTTCTCCTCCATGACAAGGCTGTGAAGACAGGAAGCAAAGAGGAAGCCCCAGCCAGTCAGTGTGTCTCTTCCCTCTCTGGCCTTCAGCTTCCTTCTAGACCTCCTGTAGGTTGATCCTACTATTCTAGCCTTCTCTAGACAAATGGAATCAACTGTATATACAGATTATAGAGATCAGAAAAGAAAAAAACAGCTTGGAAAAGTTGGTATTTACACTTCATATCTGGCTGACCCAATAGAGAGGCTAAATAGTCTTTTAATGCTTGTGTGCACACTGGAGAGCTGGGGAATCCAGAGGATTCTCAGTCCTAGAGGCTAGAGGTCTTAGAACAAGAGCAAGAAACTAATGAGGCAGAAAGCCTTAAAAGGCTCTGGAGAATCTCTGGTACAAATACACATTCTTTTTTCTTTCTCTTTTTTTCCATATATATATTTTATTGTAAAAATACTGTACAGAGGGGATACAGTTACATGAGGAAGGTAATGGTGAGCATTGTTGCCTCCTCCTTTGTTTTTCCCCTACCATCCCTTCCATCCACACCTCCCCAACACCTCCCTCACCTCCCCACCCAAAGTTGTAAAGTTCATTTTCAACATAGTGTCTTGTACATCTCATTGTTACAATGGTCAACCTGTAACTTTATTTTAGCATTTTGTCATTTCCTTTCCCCTCCCCAAATTAGAAAAATGTATATACAAGATACAGAGCACCAGAATCAAATACAGTGAAAACGGGGGTGGGGGGGTGGGGTAGGGGTGGGAGTGGGGGAAAGAACATACAGAAGAAACAAAAGAATCACATGGTACATTATAAATACATTAAAAACAACAGCAAGAAAGATAAAACCATTCGTGTCCCTATCTTGGGATTCATTTAAAGGCTGAAGAATCTTCAGTCTGATCTCTACCAGTGACAGCAGCAGCAACATACACGAATGAATGAGTGAATAAATGAATAATAAAAACATAAACAAACAAACCTGCTCAGGAAGGGTTGAACATAATGCGGAAGCTTCCTCTTCCTGTTCTTTCCATTTGATCAGGGATGGAGCCTATTGGATGATACCACCCACATTCAGGTTGAGTCTTTCTCATTCAGTTTGCTGATTCACATGTCAATCTTCTCTGGATCTGCCCTTAAGACACATGAAGAAGTATGCTTTACCAACTTTCTAAGCATCCTTCAACCTAGTCAAGTTGACCACCAAAATTAATGATCAGAATCCTTATGGAGAACAGCTGGCGTGATCTGTAGAGTTTCAATCTCAGCACCAGTAAGGCTAAATAAGAACTTAAACTACAGGGACACTGTATGTGATTTAGCAGAAGCTTAAAGAGTAACAATGGCCTTTTCCAACCTCAGTGGCTGCAAAGATGTAAAGGTTTCACCTTAAAACAATCATGGCCAAATACTAGCCCATCTGCAACTTAGAATATAAATGCTTGTATGTGGAAGTGTGTGTGTATGTGTTTGTGTGTGAGCGTGCATGCACACGTGTGTTACTGGAGTTTGAACTCAGGACTCATGTTCACTCCATTTCCATTCTTGAGTCATACCTCTGACTTAACTTACCACTTGATTCACATTTCTATCTCAGGCTTTTTGCTGGTTATTTTGTGGATGAAATCTCAAGAACTCTTCTGCCCTACTTGGCTTCAAACCATGATTTTCAATATCCCAATCCTCCCTAAGCCTCCAGTGCTCAGCTTTGTGTTTTAATAACTTATCTTACATAACTATATATATGTATATATATATATATACACATATATAACACTATATTTTACACATTAGTACAACAGATCAGGAACAGCTGAATTTTTGAGCTTCACTCTAAATTATATTCTAGCAAGAAGATACCATGAGGCCAACTTTTACACCAAACAATTACATGGAATGAGTATCGTAAGATGTATTAAAACATATAATGCCTGTTCATTCATTTGTTGCCATTTTCCTGCAGTCATACATTGAATACATTTGTTTTGGAAGTAAAGAGGATATATATTTATCTACCTGGAGAGGTACAGAGGACATTATTTTAATGTTCTTAACTAGAAGATGAACATGCCAAAGGCCCTTTTGTCAATAGAAGGATGACAGAAGTAGATTGTTTATTGTGGTACTATCATATGACAATACTCAAATAGTAACTCAGTATCCATCCGTTGTTTTATTCTTTTAATATGTTCTTTGCACACACGACAAAGTATGTATATTCTGATGGTCAAACTCCAAGAGACTTGGAGCACAGCATTCTGAGAATTCCTTCCTTGGTTGAACTTTTCTCCTACAGGCTAAAACAGGCATTAAACAGTCCCTTTCAGCTTTAGAATTTGCACATTATTTCTGATGGTCCTATTTGTTTGTCTTAAGTGACCTGGAGATTTGAGGACTAGGTTCGGTAGCATTAGTTTACAGGCTTGTTTGTTTAGTTACAGCCTCCCTCCCTCCCATTCTACTTTGACTTATAGTCTTTTCTATACCACCATCTTCATACTGCTTTTTTTCTCTTTTCCTCTAGGGGCATCAGAGTATCAGGAAACTATTTTCATTCTTTCACAGTGGTGGAGTCCTACACCGGTTTTCTTTCTTTCCTTTTTCTTTGTTTGGAAATTATTATTATCTTTAAGTAGTTGTACAAAGGAGCTGCCACTTAGCAAAGCAGTTTATGAATTCAATATATTTTGATTAATGTCACCCCTTTCAACATTCTCACCCATCCATCCCTACGTACTTATTCCCTTACTCTTAATTTTTCTCCTTTTCTGTTGTCTACTCCATTAACCTTAACCTCTACCCTACTGCTACCAAGTAACTGCTTCCTAGGTTTTTTTTTTTGCTGAACTTTGATTTTGGCTTTCTAAAGAATTACACTATTTGAGAGCTCTCTTGAAACTACTGTATTTTCAGTTAATACATTTGTATACACTTGCATGCCACCCAAAGTATTTACTTATTTCTTACTTCTTTTGTGGTGGTATTGGAATTCTAGGAGTCCAAGTAAATTACTGTAAGCATAAAATATAAACTAAAAAGGTTTTCCTTTATACTGAATAATTACTGGTCACATACAACTATGTTCTGCATTTATATTCAGAGTTATCAAAATAGGACATTCTATAGCTTAAACAAGAATTTATTCAGTTTCATAGCTCCTGCCAAGCAACTCGAACTTATTGCCAGGTCATTAGCTGGAACATTGATCTGTAGCTCAAATTTACCTGATTCAAAAACTCTTTGTGCAACTAGACTTGCTCTGAAGTCTTTGCATATGAAATTCTGGGCATGAATTAAGCCTCTTTTCCAGCACCGATCTTTATTTTTTTAATTTAATTTAATTTTATTTGTGAACATATTGTACAGAGGGGTTACAATTACATGGGCAGGATAATGCATACATTTCTTACCAAGCATTGCAGCCTCCTCCTTTGTTTACCCTTCACATCCCTTCCCAGCCTCCCCCCTCCCCCCAATCCTCCCCCCCCACTCCCGCACCGACTTTGTAAAGCTCGTTTTCGACATGACAACTTGTACTTCTCATTGTTGCAACAGGTCCACCTGTATCCTTAAATGACTTGTTTTTCCCCATCTCCTCCACAAGTTATACTGACATCAACTATAGTGAAAGCAGGGGTTATACTGTGGGGGAGGGACAACAAAGCAACAAAGAAATAATCTTATAAATTATAAATGCGTTAGAAACACATGCATGAAAGAAAAAAATGTTAAAATACATATCTAAGGGTTCATTTTCCTAACATCACATTATCTGTCCTTTTCCATTTGACTCATACATATACTAGATATTGCAAATAAGGAAACCATGGGACCTATGTTTCTTTGGGCCTGGCTTACTTCACAGCACCGATCTTTATATGATTGGGTGCAGTATTTTGCATTTATGGAAGGTTCTAGGTGATCAGCAAAAGACAAAGCCCTTGAAGTCAAGGAAGTTGTAAAGACGTGGAAGACTGAGGCTCAGGTCCATAGCAAAGTGACAAGAAATGTGTCCCCATTGAAGCCATTTGACAATTGGGGGGCTCTAGCGATTGAAATGTATACCCAATCTGAAAACCTCAGATAAGAAGAAAACCCTACTCTTTCACCTAGGATACTGGAATCGCCATTCTTGTTGTAGTCTGCCCATCACTCATCTTAGAAACTGATGAAGACTTCTGTCTAGGGAACCTAGTACATTTTCTCCAAAATTAGCACAAAACATGTGATCAAGTCAAGTATATAGTTTATTCATTTGCTGTTTCTGTTTCCTCCCAATTATATGACAGATACATGCAAATGCTTCCTTCAGGTGGGCAAGAATTATCACACAGGCAAAGGGAGTGCTTGTTTCCAAGACTTGTCTTATTTGTCTTTTCAAAGCAGTGAGAAATATTTGAGACAGGAATTAGGTTAACACATGTGGTGCTATACTACATATTTATCAACCCACTATGTATTTGGCAACCTTATGGAGAATTGCTGAGATGTGGTTTATAAAGTTTCAATCTCAGCCTGGGCCATGGAAAGCTACTAGCTCTCTCTCTCTGCTTTTAAGTAAATGTGTTTTATTATGTTAGATGCCCCCCCCCAATGGTATTATTTTCTGAAGACAAGAGAGATGCCCACAGAGCAGGTGAATTAAATGTTAGCAATCAAGACCATACTTCATTTCTTATAATCATCTTGGTCTTTTAAAAGTGAGATATATCATCAAAAGCAGAGATGGGAATTGAGTCTCTGTGAAATTATATAATTCATGTTGTCAAAGATTGAAAGTATAAATGTCTTTTGGTACTAGGCATGACTATTTAAAATAATGAACGGGGCTTAAGAAAATCAACCATGGACCAGATGATGACAATAATCTAACAACCTTCTAGGCTGCCAGGCTGATGCAGCATTATTCATATGGATCACCATGTATTGCTGATGGGAAATTATCTAGTTAAGAAGATCACTACTTTAAAAAGGATGTAATTACCCCTGAAAGGTCATAAAAGGTTCTTAAACATAAACCCACCAGTAGCCCAAATTTACTTTTGATGGGTACATTCTCCAGGAAGACAATTTCACTGTTTATGTCATGTCATAGCTCCTGTCCCTACTTATTCTTGGCTTATTACAAAATGTAATTTAGAGTCATTTGTATGTGGTATCAGAACCAGTGGGATATTGTTGTGTAAGAGCCTAATTCTTCTAACCTTCTCCTGCCAGACTTTGGAAATCAATGCTCATTTCACACCAACCCCCTCCTTCCCCTAATCCTGCTCACCAAAATACCAGTGCCAGGAGAGATGACCCCTTTTAATTCCCTAAGATAGCCCACAGTACTCTCTGATTTATAGAAGACTAGGAGTCTATTTATAAAATATGTATCTGCAAGATGCAGTTTATGAGAAACTTGGCTTTGGGGACACATTAATTCTAACGGCAGATACAACTTTCATGTTTTATAATATAACCCTGACAGCTGTAATTTCAGATTAAAGATTTTTTCATTCACATTCCCATCCTGATTGCTCTGCACGGTCCTTATATTACCTTATTGTCAATAGCAAGTGTTCACCCTATTGGGAGTCATTTAATAACCAGCTGCCATTTAAGGTGTGGACAGAACATTTGTCTCTGCCTGGCCATCTCAAGTAGACCTCCTTACCACACAGCGCTGGGCCCTTCTGAAGACAAACAACAGCTGGGCTTTACTGTTGTTCTCACTTTCTTTCTTTCTTTCTTTCTTTCTTTCTTTCTTTCTTTCTTTCTTTCTTTCTTTCTTTCTTTCTTTCTTTCTTTCTTTCTTCCTTCCTTCCTTCCTTCCTTCCTTCCTTCCTTCCTACTTTCTTTCTTTCTTTCTTTCTTTCTTTCTTTCTTTCTTTCTTTCTTTCTTTCTTTCTTTCTTTCTTTCTTTCTTTCTTTCTTTTTTTCTTTTTGTGGTGGCTAGTTAAAATAAACATGGACACTCTTGGCGAATTTTCTGAATGCATTTGTGAGTTTGTTATTTTAGTAAGCAAATCAATTCCTGCTGTCAGACTCTCTTCCCACTCCCTTATCCCTCCCTGACCCCATCTACTTTATATCTCAGGCTTTATTCTGTTCTGAATTTTATAAATATCTATCTCTTTTTGAGTCACTTAGTTTGATGAGGAAGAATTGAGGAACATGGAAATTGTAGGCTTAGTGGCTATATCTTGAGTCATCTGCCATTTTTTGAAGGCTGATATCAGCTTTTTCTTTTTCTTTTTTAAAAATTATGGCTGAAAATGAACAAATTATAATTAAGAATAATATTCATGATAACAGCAAGGTTACCTTCCAGAAATAACCTTATAATCCTGGTTCGTCTGTAAAAATCTTTTGAGATCTATGGTTGATATATGAAAATGCATTCATGATTGGAAATGTTTTTATTTAGTGTCTGCCTTTAAATTTTCTTAACTTGACAGCTGGGGATTAGCTTCTACAGCAAGCAGTGGTAAAAGGAAATAAAAATGAAAAGTAAAAGAAGGCTTAAAAATGGACTCTTTCATGGCTAATTAAACCAGAATACAAATCAATCATTGGAAATAAGTGATGAATTTATTATGCTGGTAAGCTTACTGTACCCCATAGTGTTTGCAATATAGTGAAATTACAATTCCCATCAGCTTATAGGGTAATCGTTTACCTTAAGCTTTATCTTTATCTGTCATATTGATCCGAGACTTGTAGGCAGAGAATGGAAGGTTGGTGGTCCACGTAAGTGCATGGAGTTAAAATGTCTCTACTAAGAAACATAGGTACCTGCTTAGTAGACTAAGATCATATTTTGATTCTCATTTTATTTTGTCTGAAATTGAAGTAACCCAGTCCCAGATCTACAGGCAAAATTAATCCTGATAAGTGATGGGGAAGAAAAATGGTTCTTGGAAAATCCAAGAAACAAGCTATCATTTTCCACTGGATTGTGTTACATGTCCCTTTTCCCTTTATTACAACTTAGGTTTGGATTGAATCATCAGTAGTTGTTGGGGAGTGGATTATAATATTAGATTTTTTCACTATATTTTTAAAGCATTATGATTGAAATTTTATTCTGATTACCTTCTAAAATTGTATTTCCTAGTGAGATACTTCTCTATCTAAATTTTTCTCAGCAAAAACTATAATGACAAATTTCTTCTTTTATCTCTGTCTCATAGTGAGTGTGATTTATTTATTTTTATTCCACAAATCTCACAAAAATATCACAAGGGTCATTTAGAAGTCTGAATTTACTCGAGTTTTGCACTGAAAGACCATGATAGCCCACACCAATATGTCCAAAATAAATATAGAACGAACTTATAAATATTTCTACAGGGGGTATGAAAATGTCTAAAATTTTGCAACAGGTACCCTTTCATGGGTATAACAGGATTGATTAAAGTGGCCAGGCGTCAGTGTTCACTCCTATAATCCCAGCTACTCAGAAGGCTGAGATCTAAGGATCACAGTTCAAAGCCAGCCCAGGGAGGCAAAGTCCATGAGACTCTTATGTGTAAGTAACCAGTAAAACACCAGAAGTGGAGCTCCTACTCAGGTAGTAGACCTTTAGCCTTGGGTGACAAATTTAAAGGATAGTATCCAGGCTCTGAGTTTAAGCACTAGTATACACACACACACACACACACACACACACACACACACACACACACACACACACACTTGACTAAAAGTCTAATGAATAGTAGTACAGCTCAGAATTTGATCACACCCATTGTGTAAAACAACTTGCTGACTTTTGAATTTGCCCTCTTGCCAATGTGTATTTTGCAGACTGACTTCTAGGAACAAATATTTTCTTCTTCTCCAGGGAGAAACATCATAACTAAGCAGCTGAACTCCCAGCCTTGTGGGGTACATATCTCCTGCCCATCCCCATCCAGCTTGGTGACCTTGTCCCAGGGTCACTGGGGCTCCTCCGGCTGTCTCAACACACCTCATATATTAGCCCCTTGCAGAACAGAAGAGTATCATCCGAAACTTGGCCCGCTCTCCTGTGTGTCATCATCGGAGAGCAGCAATAAAGAATTAGGCCAGCTGCATCCATTAGAACAGCGCATGGCCCAGAACATCTGCATTTACAGCAGAGCTCGGGATGAATAATAAATCGAGATGTCTCTGCTTTAGATTGGAAAAGGGGTCCCATGACTAATCACGTCTACAAGAGATCTGGCACTAGAGTGTTGAAAAAAAATATTCAGGCGTCTTTATTTTCTTCTTCTGTACTTCAGTGCCTACCTGCAGATGTGGAGAGAACAGTTGTTCTGTGAGAGGCCATGGTTATTTTATTTTACCTTCTTGGTTTTTTTTCTTCTTGTTTTGGCAAAAAGAGAAGTAAAAGCAAATCACTATTCAAACACAAAGAAGCCAGGTGTCTATGACTCAGGGCTCACTACTCAGGAGGCTGAGATCTGAAGAATAAGATTTGAAGCCAACTTGGATAGAACGTTCCATGAGACTCTTATTTCTCAATTAACCAGAAAAAGAAAAAAACAAGTGAAGAGGTGTCTCAAGGCTCAAGAGGGAGAGGTGCCAATGTTGAGCTAAAAAGCTAGGGGACAGGCCCTGAGTTCAAGCCCCACTACCAACACACACAGACACACAGACACACACACACACACACACACATGAGAAGGTGTCACACAGAAAAATGCCATCAAAGGCAGACTTATGATATCAAAATGACATAAAGTGTTCCAGAGGTCTGGCGTCTCACTATTTACTATAAACAAAACGGAGGCCTCTGGAGGCTAATGGGGCTGTTGATTGGTGTTTACCTATCCCAGCAGGATCTGGTTTCTGATAATCCAGAACTCCTGTGTATTGACAAGCATAGGCTGGTGGTGAAGCAAGCCCACTTAAGGGCAGGAGAGTATGGGGCCTTAAACTGTGTGTTTCTAGGTTGAGCTGAAAGTCATTGTTTATTTAGAATTCCTCTCTAGTCCTCAAGGACCCCAGTAAAGGCTGCAGAAGTCAAATTCCCCATGTCCTGTGTTTCTTTGTCAGAGTATCTGGTGGGGGAAAGACTAAATAAGAAATTGACAACATTCTTCAGAGGAGCCTGGCAAGTTTAGTCTGATATTTATTGGTTCCATTCATGCAGTCTCATTAGCATATAAGATAATTCAATCTGAACATGCACATAATGTATTTTTTAAAAGATTTGTTCTAATAGTAATTTTTCATCAGCAGCAAAATAAGCCACAAGGTTCCACATTCATGTATGTCATTTTAATTGTCTTTACTTTCATGATTCTTTGAGTTGTGCTATTTTGAGAAGTTCAGCCACAACAACTGGAGGCAAGGTATATGTAATCCCCCACCCTGAGGAAGTTTAGCCATCATGGTGGCTGGATAAAAATGGCTGTGCTGAACAAAATGGTGAGACCAAGCAATGCAACAGCGATACTCACAAGACAATGTGTTGGAAGTGAACTTTGCAACTTGGGTGGGGGTAGGGGGAAGGAAAGTAGGAGAAAAATGAGGGAGGAGGTAACAATGTTGGACAAGGAATTGTACTCACTGCCTTACATATGGAACTGTAACCCCTTTGTACATCACCTTGACAATAAAACTAAATAAAAAAAGGTTGCTCTGGATAAAAATGTAACTTCTGGATCCTTAGCCAACGGTGATTACAACCGCTGATTACATGACTTTTGACTGCGAAATGTAGAAATAGTCTGCGCAATAATGGCTCTGTACAAACTCCATGGCCCCACACTTAAGCCATAGTGACTGATGGTACCTAGTAGCTATTTGATCTTGTCAGAATCATTTTGTTTCTGCCTCCCACTGAATTCTCTACCAAAAAAAGTAAGACACTACTCTCCAGCTATTAAATTAGGCTTTGCTGAAGATTACATTTTGAAAACATATTGTTTTTTCTAAATCATTTCAGTAGTTTCAATCCATATATTTTAAGTTTGCTGTAGTTTAGGAAAAGATGATCTATCTTGTCATTTTATTACTAACTCTTTATCATTTGTCATGAAGACCTTGAATGAAATTTCCGATATTATTTATCTTCCACAATCTCTGTCTATAAAACGTAATAGCTTCAAAGTTGTTATATAAGCCGTAAGAGAATAAAGATGTATCTTAATCTGTTTCTAAATTTTCATCACAGGATGATGATTTACAGATTTCAGTGACTTGCATTGGCATCTCTTCTCTCTCAATGTGTTTTAAAAAATTTTATACCTGCCCTACATGGAATGTACCTAATAAGACTGGATGGACATATTCTTTTTTTTTAATTTTTTTTTGGTGGGGGTCCGGTCGTGGGGCCTAAACTCTGGGCCTGGGCGCTATCCCTCAGCTCTTCAGCTCAAGACTAGTGCTCTACCTCTTGAGACACAGCACCACTTCCGGCTTTTTTCTTTCTTTTTGCTTATGTGGTGCTGAGGAATTGAACTCAGGGCCTTATGCATGCAAGGCAAGCGCTCTACCACTGAGCCACCTTCCCAGCCCCTGGACATATTCTTTATAAGATGTTCAAAATGTCTCAATTCACATAGGAATTCAAAGGGGAAAGTTAAAACCAGAAAGAATCAAGCAATAAGTTGTTGCATTAAGGAAGTTCTAATATAATTCATTTTAATATAATTTACATGAACTTGCTTTGCATATTATTTTAATCAACACATTTATTCAACATCAAGAATTTACCCTGACTTTTTCCAGTAGCCTAACAGTCAACCTACACTCTAAAAATAAGAATTTTTAAAATTTTTTCTCTGTACTGATATTATTATTTTTAAATAGGTAACACAAATTATTTTCTGCCATGTTCTTATATAAGGAAATAAAGTTAACTTTATTTTCAGGAGGTAAATCATTTTCAGGAGCCATTATCTCATTGACAATGTCTTGGACATTTTCTTTAAGAAAGGAAAAATTTTTGATATGATGCCATGGATATTAGAGTTTGAAAATAGTTATGCCATGGTAGCCTTGAAACCATACATTGATGTGGCTGTTTAACATGCCTATTGGGTCTTTTTTAACATGCTTATATTTTGATACAAAAGCTATAATAATTAATTTCTACTCAAATCAAAAGTGGACATTATCATAATTACATTAAAAAACTTTACAATGGATATACATTATTGCCTTCAATAATAATTGTAATAGGACAAGGCACTGGTGGCTCACACCTGTAATCCTAGCTACTCATGAGGCTGAGAATTGCAGTTCTAAACCAGATAGGGCAGAAAAGTGCATAAGACTCTTATCTCCAATTACCGACCTAAAAACTAGACGTAGAACTGTGTCTCAAGTGGCAGAATGCTAACTTTGAGTGAAAATGCTCAAGGTCAGTGCCCTGGCCCTGAGTTTTAAACCCCAGAACTGGCAAAAAAACAAAATAAAAATAGGAATAATAATAATAATAATAAATATGATTATTTTGACCTGTCATTTATTTGGCTCTATGAGGCAAGGTTTGACCAAAACTCACATAAATGCCGCTGCGTTGAGCAATGGGATGATGAAACTGTCTTCATCTGCCTTCTTTCGGCTCAGTTTCCTTTCCCAGGGAAGTACTCCCTCTCCTCTGAAGAAAATTTGGCTGTAAAAGATGTGCGTGCAAATGCCCACAGGTGTTGAGCCTATAGTGTAATGTCAGGCATGCAAATGAACAACACAGGAGCTTAGGAGACTGCAGGAGCATCTGCAAATAATCGCTCATGGTTACTGAGACTGGGCCAGCAGGTTTCCTAAGCTCTATGTTTATGCTACTTCTAACTTGCTCCAGATTTAACTCCTGGGCTGTCCGTGCTTTCTAAAGGGTCAGGCAAGAATAAGGCCATCTATAGAATGTTTTATATGCGACAGCCCTCCCCCCTCACAAAATAAACATAAAGGCTCTGGAGAATCACATTTTTGTATATGCTTTTGGTTTAACGTATTCCTATGCATTAAAAAAAGATTGAAAAGAGAAATGCTTGTGTCTTCTGCAGAATATGTCTTTAAGACACTCTTAATGCTGGGTTCAGTTCCCTCTGGATGAAGACCAACGTGATGAATTTCTTTGATAGTTTAGCAGCAGTAGGAAAACAAAGTTTGTCTTGAAAAATTAACAGCTATTTTTCATCTCACTGGCCAATGAGAACCAGGCAATTCATTTTTCCTAGTTCTTTGGCGAGGTCTATCAATGAGCTCAGCATCATATACACAAACTATAGATGATACATAGTTCTTACAAAACACTTGGTTTTAATCCTTCAGTTTGAGTTTATATAAGATGATACAGATACATAATGGGAAAAACACGTCAATTAGGAAGATAGGTAACACATCTTCTCATGGGAAATGAAGCACTAATATTTCTATCCAAGAGTTAATTCCCGATTATTAACTATCATATGCTCAGTATCATCTTCACTGCCATGCTTGCTTTCACACTTCAGATATCCATTTTATTTTTATTCATATTATTATTATAAAGGTGATGTACAGAGGGTTACAATAACACAAGTCAGGTAATAAGTACACTTCCTTTTGGACAATGTCACCCCTTCCCTTGCTTTCTCCCAGGTTTTCCTTCTAATCCCTACCCACAAGTTGGATAGTTCATTTTAGTGAGTACAACTGCTGCATTTGTTCACCCTTTGTCTCTCCATTTCGGTGCCCCTTCCAAAGTTCATCTGTTGATAAACAAACATACAAGACTAAAGGAAAGAAAGCAAAAACATCGATGAAGAAGAAAATTTCTTATCTCCATTTCCTGGAGTTCATTTTTTTTAATTGTGAAAATACCATACAGAGGGGTTACAATTACATGGGCAAGATAATGAGTACATTTCTTATCAAGCATTGTTGCCTCTTCCTTTGTTTCCCCTTCCCATCCCTTTCTATCTCCCCTCCCCTCCCCTCCGCCAAAGTTGTAAAGTTCGATTTAAAGGTAATTTGGGTATTTTTAAAAATCCTGTAAAATTTTACATGTAATTTTTGAATCTGCCTTTTTATTTTTGTCATAAAGGCTGTAGGGTTATTGAAGGATTGCATTAAGTTTATAAATTGATTTGTGTAAAATTACCATCTTAATAATCTAAAAAAATTAAATTAATGACTACAGCATGTTGTTTCATTTATTCATGACCTCTTTAATTACCTTTATTATTGATTTGTGGCTTGCAGTGTACTGTTTTCTAATCCTTTAAAAATATCAGGCCTATTCTTAGCTTGCTAGCTATCAGTTAGATTTGGTTCACAGGCCACAGATTGAAAAACCCTTAAGTTACCAGAAAGGCTTCTGAGAACCTTAAGGCCATGCCTCTTAACTTTCTATGACAGAATGCAACTACTAGAAGAGAGAATGCTTCACAACTCTGATCTAGCAAGGATCGTTTGGATAAGCCCTCAAAAGCACAAGCAACAAAAGCAAACATAGACAAATGAGGCCACATCTGTACAGTAAAGGAAACAATGCATAGAGTGAGTAGACAAACTATGGAAGAGGGAAAATATTTGCAAAGTATACATTAATATCTATAATATATGAGAAGCTCAAACAATTCCATAGCAGGAAACACACACACACACAAAACCCAATTTGAAAACACGCAAAAGACCTAAATAGATATTTCTTAAAAAGATATACAAATGGCCAACAGGTCATAAACAACAGGAAAAAAAGGTTAAACATCAGTCATCATCAGAGAAATGTAAATCAAAAGCACAATGCAGAAATTAGATCTAAAATGCACTGTGGGATATAATAAATTATACAGAATTCTAGATATTCATACACAGTGAGACCAAAAGAGGATAGATATTCTTAGCAGAGAAACACAAAGGTGCAATGCCTCAGTGCCTCTTCATATTTGTATAAAATAATATACATACTGAAATGAACTCCAAGATATAGAGACAAGAGACCTGTATTTTTCTTTTCTTTTTCTTGTTTCAGTTTCTGATGATTCTGTCTTCTTGATCTTATGTATGGTGTATTCAAGTGTACATTTTCGCAAGGGTTGCAGGGATGGTACACAACTCGAGGGAAAAAATGGAGCAGTGGAACTCACTGGACTTGGATGAAAGTGAACTCGTGGGTAGAGACGAGAGGAAGGCACCAGGAGAGACTAAGGGAACAGAAGACCCTGTATGAAAGGAAATGTACTCATTACCGTAATACTTCTGTACATCACTTCTATAACAACAATAAAGAAAATTAATAAAAAGAAAACAATAAAATGTTAACTTAGACTGGCAAATATCAGGTTAGAATGGCAAAAAAGATAAAAATAACAGGTGCTGGTTAGAATGTAGAGATAAGGGAACACTTGTCAAACACTTTTTGACCATTTGACTGGTTAGACTGTAAGTTATTACCACCACTACACAACAGTATGAATGACCTTCTCATCCACATTGACCTAGCAGTACTACGTGTAACTGTACATAAAAGAAAACTAGTATGTTGGAGATGTCCTACCTCTCCTATCTACTGCAGCCCCAATCACAATCGCTAAGACAGAATCAGCTGAGGTGCTCATCAGCTAATGATAGGGCAAAGCACATGGTGTATATGTATACTGGAACATTGTTCAGCACAAAGAAAGATGAAACCCTTCCATTTTAGTAACATGGATGAATTAGAGCGGCATTGCCAGACACAAGATGCATACTGCATGTTTTCTTCTATATGTAGAATTTAGAAAAGTTGGTCTCATAGAAATAGAGTGCAAATTGATCACTAGAGGCTGTGAAGGATAGGGGATGTACAAATCAATAGATATTCAGTTAGGTGAGAAGAATAAACTCTGGTGATTTATTGCACACGAGAAAGGCTAAAAATAATGTTTCCTTTATTTCAAAATACTTAAAAGAGAGGATTTTTGAGTGCTACCATAGTGAAGTAATAAAAATTGGAGGTAATAGACACATTAATTACCTTGATTCTATCATTGTACAGTATATACATATATTGAATTATCACTCTGTACCTGTAAATAAATACAATTGTTTTATACCAAATAAAGTCATCCTTATGCAATAGCAACAACAAAATTATCTCTCATAGAATATTTGACATATCAAAATTTCAGCATACTCCTTTGGCATCTCAGCCCAGGATAAAGAAAAATTCTTATTTTACCATTTGTTTGATAAGTTCAACTATTTTGACACATAGAAATCCCATGGAGTTTTTAAAAGAATATAACAACTTAGACTAGTTGATGCTCAAAACAAAATCAACCACTTGTCATCAAAATATAAGATGTGTTGTAGTTGTAAATTCTAATGAATAGGAGGCAGAAAATAAAAGATACCTGGTTGCAATTATTGTCCATTGCTTATTACAATCAAAGTTGCCTCAGAGGTTAGAATCAAAAGCCCAGAGTAATGGGTTAAAACCCATTGAGAAATGAATAGTTGGTGAGTCCTGATCAAGATACTAGAAACAGTTGCTTAACTCATTGCAAAATATTTAGAGACTAGTTACCACTGTATGACTGTCCCATCCCCTGTCCCGCCCCATTAAAATAAGAGTGCTGACTGTAGCTTTGATGGATCATTTATGTCCATTGGCATGTTAGGATGTGGGACAGAGGACTTGTGTCATTGGTTTAAATGTTCTTGACTGTAAGAAAAGTTTGCATGAAAACTCTTAGATATAAATCTGATTTCAAGAAGTGATTGCTAAATCTAATTCTCTAATGGGCTACAACTTTTCACGGCCTTCTGAAAAGGTATATATAATTTGCCAATAGGAAGAATGTAAACAAATGATCTGTGGGCAAGAGAAATGGGAAATAAATAGTTTGTCCCATCCCTTATCAACAAATATTGATCTCACCCACTAAGTCTGGATTGGCATGGACTAATTAACCAATATTAGGAGTAATATGATGCTGTCCTAGTCTTGGCAATACGCTGAAAAAGATCTAGAAGCTTCAGGCTTCGCATTATTAGGGACTAGTGACCTTTTGTGTAAGAAGAGCTAGTACAAGGTGAAGAGGAACAGAGAGACAAACTCAGTCAGGCTAATGTGTAGCATTTGAGCCAAACATCTTCAATAACTCCAGAGAGGTTGGGTCCGGGTGTCTCACTCTTATAACACTAGCTACTTAGGAGGCTGAGATCTGAGGATCATAGTTCTAAACCAGCCTGGGAATAAAAGTCTGAACACTCCCAATTAACCAGAAAATATTACCAGCCTAGAGGCATGGCTTTAGTGGTAGAGAGAAAAAGCCAAAGTAGAGCACAAGCCTTGAGTTCAAGCTCCAATATCAAAATACAACACAAAAATATAACTTCATTTGTTCACCCTTTGTCCCACCAGCAGTGGCATTCACTAGATACTACATTGAAAATGAACAATACAACTTGTAGGTGGGGATGGGAGGGAAAAATTGGGAGAGAGTAAGGGAAGGAGTGATATTGTCCAAAAAGAAATACACTCTTTATCTGACCCCTCTGTACTTCACCTTTATAGTAACAATGAAAATATTCAATCCGGGCTCTGGTGTCTTATGCCTGTAATCCTAGCAACTCTGGAGGCTGAGATCTGAGGATTGAGGTTCAAAGCCAGTCTGGGAGGGAAGTCCATGAGACTCTTATCTCTAATGAAACACCAGAAAACCAGAAGTGGTCCTGTGGCTCAACGTGGCCGAGCACTAGCCTTGAGAGAAAAAGCTCAGAGACAGAGTTTAGGCCCTGATTTCAATCCCCATAACTGAAAAGCAAGCATGAATATATGTATATATATATATATATATATATATATATATATATATATATATATTTTCCAGACAAGCTGGTGTCTGAGTGAAATTACATGCCAGCATCAAGCCTACACAATCCTGAGAGATTATAAAATGATTGTTTTGCTTTAAGCCAATATATCTGGAGGTAAATTGTAATTTAGCAGTAAATGATGAAAATAATTAGGAAAACTTGTAGTCTCAAGGAGGACGATGAATAATTGCAGCTACGTAGATACTAACAATGAAGCTAGGTATTCTGAGGACTGTCTGAATGCCTGATGTGGATACTGAATGCCCACACAGGAATGCTAATTCTCTGTACATCTGTATCTGTGTTAGATCACTGGAGGCAGATACAGAGCAGAGGTCTCAGGGTGGGCCATGAAACCTCATGATTTACCCAACTACAGATGTTTAGAGTCATTGAGGAGCTGGATTACTTCCTGAGGAACTGAACACTGAATATAAGATATTAGTTCATGTAGCTTGGGAGTGAAAGGTTGTAAATAATTAATAATTAATTGAGTAATTAACCATGAAGTAAGTGATTCACAATTAATTTATTAATTGAAAGCAGTGGATAGCAAAAGAACACAGGGGAAAAAACTTATCAATTTGATTTTACTAAAGGAAGGATCTGCTCTGAATCAAGGCAGTGAAAATGATAGAATCATCTGATTGTCTGCGATTTTGTTTTCTTCAAAGCAGGGCAGAGAGTGTTTTGGCACTGAGAAAAGAAGGAAGGAGTTATTTTTATAATACCAGATAATAGTTTGAAATCCCAGAGCTACTAAACAGATGCTAGGAACTAAGCTATCTTACTTCACTGTGGGATTCAGTGCATCTTTAAGTCTTTGGCAGAAAAAAAATAACTCTTGGGGTTTCTTTATATATTTTATCCTCTTTTGTTTGCTGGGTGAATTATTGTATTATCTTTTCATGGTTGGGTTTCTCATGCCAATACTAGAGTTCATATTTACTGGTAATTTTCTCACATTCTTTCTCTCTTCTAGATAAGACAGGATGCCAGCAGAGGCTTATATTTGTACGAGGATTACAGCTAGGTTCTGCAATAAAGGACAGTAGTTCTGCTCATCCACAGGGTGCTTCTAGATGCAGGGTATCTGGCCCCTTCTGGTAATTCCTTTATGTGTTTCATGGGACATAGATTCTTTGGTTCTGAGTTCATTTCAAACTTTCAGAATTCTAGATCTGGACCTTTTCTGAAGCAGGTGTGTCAAGTTGTAAAAAGGAGGAGGAGAAAGAGGGGAAGGAGGAGGAGGAGGAAAATTTTTCTACACTTCAAACTCACAGTGTGAACACATTGAGTTAGGTATTTTTTCTATCTCAGGTCTAATAAACTCCTTCATTTAGATACATAGACATGGAAAATGTACCAAGAGAGCATATCCAGGAGAAAAGAGCTATATTTATTATTATTATGTGCTTATCAGTATTGATTATCAGCATTCTAACTTCCCTACATTGATTTGCTTTGTGTAGGTTCTGATAGATAAGTATTTGTTGAATGGACTAAGAATTAAAGACTAAAATCAAAGTTGTTATTTGTCTGTATTTTTTTTTTTTTTGTCGGTCGTGGGGCTTGAACTCTGGGCCTGGGCGCTGTCCCTCAGCTCTTCAGCTTAAGGCGAGCGCTCTACCACTTGAGCTACAGCGCCACTTCCTTGTCTGTTATTTTTATTTGGTTCATCTTATACTTTTTGAGGTCTCAGTATATAGAAATAATTATTATAATTGTTTAAAAATATATTAAGTATATGAAAATAATATATACCATTTTGTTTATATTTTACTTTGTTATGCTTATTTAGTTGCATAATAATATTGAATTCATAGAAATATAAGAATATTTATTGGGAATATTTTTTAAACCTTTATGCTAACAAATTTGAGAATTTGGAAGAAATGGAAGAATTTCTAGCAAATGCTGATATGCCCAAACTAAACCAAAAAGATTTAAACCAACTAAATAGGCCCATATCAAGTAATGAAATAGAAATGGCAATCAGAGCCCTTCCATCCAAGTAAAGCCCAGAACCAGATGGATTCACAGCTGAATTCTACAAGGCCTTCAAAGCAGAACTCACACTAATACTCCTCAAACTCTTCAATGAAATTGAAAGCAAAAGTTCTTTACCAAACTCATTCTATGAAGCCAGCATAACCCTCATTCCCAAACCAAACAGGGACTCTTCAAAGAAAGATAACTATAGACCCATTTTTTTTGATGAACATTGATGCAAAACTTTTCAACAAAATTCTGGCCAATGGATTTCAACAAATCATCAAAAAATTATACACTATGATCAAACAGGATTCATTCCAGGGAGGCAAAGCTGGTTCAATATATACAAATCAATTACTATAATTCATCCCATCAATAGAAGCAAGGCCAAGAACCACATGATTATCTCAAAAGATGCAGAAAAAGCATTTGACAAAATCCAACATGCCTTTATAATGAAAGCTCTGGAGAAACTAGGAATCATGGACCATTTCTCACTATAACAAAGGCTATGTATGACAAACTTACAGCCAACATTATACTTAATGGCGAAAAGCTAAAGTCATTTCCTCTAAATTCAGGAATGAGACAAGGATGTCCACTCTCTCAATTCCTCTTCAATATAGTATTAGAATGCCTAGCTAGAGCAATAAGACAAGAGGCAAACATAAAGGGGATCTGAGTAGGGAAAGAAGTAAATCTCTCCCTCTTTGCAGATGACATGATCCTATTTAAAGAACCCCATGGACTCCACTCCCAAGTTACTTGAGCTAATCTGAAACTTTGGCAAAGTAGCAGAGTATAAAATTAACTCACAAAAATTGATAAATTGGAATTTCAAGAACTAAATATGTTTTACAGTGTTCTTTAACTGTGTTTTGAAGTTTTACTAATTCTTTCCATTACTGTTAGTTTTTTTTCAGTTATCTTAATTTGTCTTTTATGTACAAGCCAGATTTTTTATTGTTGCTTTTTGCTTTTCATCTTTTTTTTAATGCTTGGAATACAACCTAGAAGCTGGAAAATCCTTCTAACACTCGAACCACCTACGTAGTCTTTTCATTGTTACTTTTAGAGACAGCATCTCATAGCTAACTGTGCTGGGGCTTGTTTCAAACTCATTTTCCTCTTGCCCCTGCCTTCTGAGTAGTTGTGATTACACCACTAAGCCTGGATTCACTTTCAAATTTAAAAAAAATCATACTTGACATTTTCATTTCTGTGAAAAGAGTATGGAAGTATTAGAAGAAAAAGAAGGAAAAGGCAGTTGTTACAGAAAAAGATAGCAGGAATGTTTTTCTTACCATTTGATTCCCCATTCATCTTCTCTACTAGATTTGGAAGATTGAAGAATCTCTAGTTCTTTCATGATCTGTGGGCAGTTGTGTATGGTATATGTAAATTACACTTCAGCCTGCCTTTCTTCCTCATCATATGTTATATTATGAGAAAAAAGTAAATCATCTGACAGTATTTACCATGAAAGGAAGCCATACTCAATGCTCATAAACTCTCTGGCTTCACTGACTATCTCTCTAACGACTAGAAAAGTTCTAGTGAGAGTGTAATACTATTGTTGCTGTTACTCTTCTTGTTCTTTGATGATTAGTGCTAATAGTTCCTTAAGAAAATAGATAGCTATAGCCTTTGGGCTGCTGTAAATCTCCTATGATAAGAGCTAAAGAATATTTCAAAATGTGTGTGTGTGTGTGTGTGTGTGTGTGTGTGTGTGTGTGTGTGTGTGTGTGTGTGTGTGTGTATGTACCAGTCCTGGGGCTTGAACTCGGGACCTGTGTTTTGTCCCTTAGTGTTTTTGCTCAAGGCTGGCACTCTACCACACCTCCATATCTGTCTTTTTGGTGGTTTATTGGAGATAACTGTCTCATGGACTTTCCTGCTCAGGCTGGCTTCAAATGATGATCCTCTGATCTCAGCCTCTTGAGTAGCTAGGATTACAGATATGAGCCATTGGAACCTGGCTCAAAAAGTTTTAAATCAGAAAGTTTTCTGTATTCCTCTTTGAAGTATGGGATTCTGCCTTCTTCTCTTTCTAGGCCACATAATAAATTACTCATGTATTGAAAGTAATCTCTTGCGTATATAACTAGCTTATCTCTGGCCTATCTCATTGTTCTTGAGAATGGACTCGTCCAGAGATAGAAAGAGTTCAGAGGAGAGGGCACACAGAAGTGTTTTCTGCATTAATAATTGTTATTTCCCATCTTCATTTAGACTGTGAAATTATTTGGGGAGGGTGGTATAATGGGCTTACTACTTAATTAATAGAATGATCAAATGTAATCTTGGTGACTAGGTTAATAAGTTGTGGCAGGAGGAAATTACTAAGGTAAATTCAAGTTTTCTGATTCTGGAATAAATATTGCTAAAACCTGAAATTCAAGTTGTTTTTTTTTTATTGGTTTGATTCTTGTATGCTACCTCACTATTCAATCAGGGGCTATCACTGTAGGCATGTTCCTATTGGTCAAATAGGAACCACAAGCATAATTTGATTCATATAACTCTTGAATTTGAAGTTATAGTAACCCAGCTGGAGCAATAATAACCTCAAACTTTGTTTTTCCTAATAGTATAAATAGGCTGAACTGATTAGTATGTGGTTCCTGATTTATCAGCTTTCTCTTTGAAAAGGTTCTGGCTCTGCTGCCTCATTTCTGTGATTACTGTTAATGTGGATGGATGTTATGTGCTCATTGCTGCTTTGGTTGCCACAGGAAATGGTAGGAAATGCCATAGGAAAATGATAGAAATGGAAAACAATGAGAAAAATAACCTGAAATTGGCTAAACATTGGAGAACAACTTAGAAAAAGTACTGTGGTTTTCTCCAAATTCATCCTTAAAATGAAAAAAGAACTTATAGTGTGTGTGTGTGTGTGTGTGTGTGTGTGTGTGTGTGTGTGTGTATGTGAGAGAGAGAGAGAGAGAGAGAGAGAGAGAGAGAGAGAGAGAGAGAGAGAGAGAGAGAGAGAGAGAGAGAGAGAGAGAGAGAGAGAGATTTTGATTTGCTTACAGTTGGTTGAAGATAGATTGGCAGTAACAGCTGCCACCAAGTGTCAACAATCAAGTACAATGAAGTGTGGCCACCCCCTCCCCCAACTGTTTTTCATTCAAATGAGTTATGAGTTCTCACTAGTCAGAATCACTCATATTTGGGGGGGGGAGAAAAATTTTAAGTTGTGTTATGAGAATTGGGGAATATCCACCTGGCAGGGAAGTTTTCATGCTTTGATAAGAAAAGAATGGAAAAAATAGATTACGTTAGATCAATCAAAGTCACTAGAAAAATCTTAAAGAGAGAGTGTGGGGGTTGGGGATGGAGCAATGAGAAATAACAAAAAAGCAATCCAGGCAAAGCCATTAATGAGAGCAAGTGTCATTTTTTCTTGGTTCAAGGACCCTGCTACAATGGATTAGAACACGGAGCACCGTATCAGAATGCACAGAGGCAACTGCAGAGGGGCAAGGGGCCCACTCGAGCCCCAACATCAAAGCCTCCTTGGAGAAAAAAAAGGCCTGGTTACTTGTAGCTTTAATCCAACATTACACACTTCTTTCAGACATCAAAAATGCTGCTCAGCCTTGGATGGCTGGGCATTCTTACTACTAATCCAGCCTTAATTATAAAAATTTTATACTCCCTCAGTTTCCTGCCCTCTGCACCACTAAATATCTGTGAGGGAGAGAGAGGCCAGGAAAGAAGGCAGAAAGAAATGAAGGAATACCACAGGGTCAAAGAGAACTGTTGTTTACTTAGTGGTCACAGCTAGTGAGCATGTTTGAGAGGCATCTGTATAAAAAGATTTTTTTTCATAGAAATGCTAACCCAACTTCAAATTATTCCTAAGTTTTAAAAATCTTTAATTCTCCACCCCTCCATCCTGAAACCTGGACTTTCTCTAAAGGGTTTTAAATGGCTCTGGTGTTGCACACATCACTGCAGGCTACATGTCTCTAAAGGTAAAGGCCACATATTTCTTTTCAACCAGCTTTTACCCACAAACATTGATTTGTGGACTTTTTGTGCCCTTGGGTCTAGAAGTGCATGCCATTTGTATCTATGTTCTTGAACTTGAATGATGTCAAGTTACAAAGTTACATAAATTACCTGGAGAACAAAATTAAATAAATTTCCCAGGCAGTTCTCAGGAATATTATACGTTTATGGCTTCTGTTTTCCTAATGATTAACACAGCCTTATGCTCCATCGTCCCATAATGTCTCTCTAAATGCTTGTAGACAATTAACATTTCTCTCCGATTGTCTCTTCTCTAGTCTGAACATGTCCCTTTCACACAAGTCTTTTTTCCCCAAACCTTTTATCAGTTCAGTTGCTTCCTTTGAACTTACTCCTGTGTCTCTTTCTTTTCTTTCTTTTCAGACATATAATATCCAGAACAGAACACAATACTCAAGTGGACCTAAATGAGCAACTTAAATCAGTAAAAAAGGAAAAAGAACTCTTTCTTTTGGCATTCTGTTTTCTATCTAGGTGCATTAAAGTCTTTGTCTTTGTTGGGAAATAGACATTAAAAAATACTGTCAAGTTGATTTCTCAAAAGCTAGAACACCAGAGTCCTTGATTTTATAGCAAACTCTCTCTTGTGCTGATATGACTAGATTTTTTTTAAAACATAAAATGAATTTACACATCATTTCAAGCAATTTCCCCAATGTATTAAGAATGATTACTGATTAGAATCTACCTTCAATGGTAATGATAATTATAATCACTCTTGCTTTCTGGTTGTGTTTTTGTGTTGTCTTAACAGTTTTTTGGGTTAGCCTTTGGATTAAGTTTCCAATTTATAATCCATCATTGAATGATATGGTAAAGAAACAGCTACTTATAATGTACATTTTAAAAAAAACGACATGATATTTCCTATTAGCAATTATCCTGTTGCCCTGAAGATCAGAAAGAAGAGGCTATCCATCTTTTAGCAATTTCCTCTAATCCATATTTCTCTGGTTTCTCTAGAGGAATGCCACCCCCTGCTTCTGAAGTACAGGACAGGTGGAGGACGGCAGCTGCTCATGTTCTTCTCTGGCCACCTCCCAGCTGTGCGGCGTCTCCCCGGCACCGGCTCTCCTAGACAGGTCCCCACTTCTCCTTCCTTCGTGGGTTGTCAGGGAAGATGAAATACAAATCTGGGCATTTACAATTGCTACCACTTAGATTTGCCAATAAAGGGCTTCTTTTTGTAAAAGTTAATTTGGAAGTTTGCTAGAGGATGGCTTTACCATGTGGTTTCTTTCCAGCAAAATGCCAATCCTCAAATATGTTCATTCTTATCATCAGACACTGAACTATCTATGGATAATACACTTTTTAATGTGTCGGTCACCTTTTAAAAATAAAAGTTGGTTTGATAGGAGTTTGGAAAGTCTGTAGTGCAAAGATGTTAATTACTTTTGAATCATATTACTGTAAGAAATGGTACTAGTATACTATGACTAGACTTCCATGGAGGAAGAACATAATTCTGATATGAGATGTCCTCATAAATTATACCTAATTATACATAAATTATACCTAAGAGACAGCTGTTCTTTTTTATACAGTAACTTTTTATTAGCACATATTATTTATACAAAGTAATAAGTTTTATGTTAACATTCATTGTAACATATGATGTACTTTGATTATATTCACCCTACCTATTACCCTGGCTTACTCCACTCTTTTTTTTCCCCCTACTCCACTCTTATTCCACATCTCTAGTATAAGAGACATCTATTCTATGTATACACACATGAACATATATACAGACACATATACATGTATCAGTTTATAGGTATATAGGTATATACACACATGCACATATCTCCTTAACACTTTATTTTTTGGCCAGGACTGAAGCTTGAACTCATGGTTGCACACTCTTGCTTGACTTTTTCATTTACTACTGGTTCTTTAATATTTGAATCACACCCCACTTCTGGCATTTTGCTGGCTATTGGGGATAAGAGTCTCAGATTTGTTTGCCTAAGTTGGCTTTGAATTTTGATCTTTAGATCTCAGCCTCTTGAATATCTAGGATTATAGGTGTGAGCTATTACACCAAGCTTAAATCCACTAACTCTTGTTATTTTTTCAACCTACAAATCTCAAAGAGTAAAAAGAGAGAATTTAACCAGCAGAGTTCTGAAATAATCCAGTCATAAGTATGAAATTATTTTGAAATCTTGTATTTTATCCAAAACATTTACATAGATTTTGAATTCCATTCTAAAGCATGACAAATGGTTGTTTTCATGTGAAAGAAATATGTTTTTATTCAATACCAGTGAATTCTTTTTTTTTTAGGATTTAGAGCTTGGGCTGGGAAGGTGGCTCAGTGGTAGAGCGCTTGCCTTGCATGCCTGAGGCCCTGGATTCGATTCCTCAGCACCACATAAACAAAAAGAAAAAAGCCGGAAGTGGCGCTGTGGCTCAAGTGGTAGAGCGCTAGCCTTGAGCTGAAGAGCTGAGGGACAGCGCCCAGGCCCAGAGTTCAGGCCCCACAACCAGCCCCCACCCCAAAAAAAAGATTTAGAGTTTATTTTTAATCTACTATCTACTTAAAGTTTATTTTTTCATATATATTCTTATTGTAAAATTCTGTATAGAGGGGTTACAGTTACACAAGTAAGACAATGAGTACATTTCCAATTGAGCATTGTTACGCTCTCCTTTGCTATTCCCCTTCCATTCCTTCCCTCCCTACCTCCCCAACTCCTCCCCTCCTGCTCTCGTCCCCTCATTGTTACAATGGGTCAACCTGTATCCCTATTTAAGCATCTTGTTATATCCCTTCTGCTCCCCAAGCTATAAAAATGTATATACAAGATATAGAAACCAGAATCAGATACAGTAAAAACAGGGGTTATACCATAAGGGAAGAACATACAAAAGAATCGATGTGATGTGGTGTGTGTGTGTGTGTGTGTGTGTGTGTGTGTGTGTGTGTGTGTGTGTGTGTGTGTGTGTGTGTGTGTGTACAATGGAATTCTATGCCTCCATTAGAAAGAATGATATCGCCCCATTTGTTAGGAAATGGAAAGACTTGGAAAAAATTATGTTAAGTGAAGTAAGCCAGGCCCAAAGAAACATAGGTCCCATGGTTTCCCTTGTTTGCAATAACTAGTACATGTTTAGGACAAGTAGAGAAGGTTTAAGGCTGTGTACATATGAACATATAAGATGCTGTTAAAAGAAATGAACCCCAAGACAGGGACACAAGTGGTTTTCTTTTCTTGCTTGCTATTGTTTTGAACGTGCTTATAATACCAATGAATTCTTACTTTGATTCTTTTTCTTCTGAAAAGTGTGACTCTAATGAATGGTTTCTAATCTTATTCTTGCCCCATTATCTAACCACTTCTTGAGAAGGACTGATAGGCCCCAGAGCAGAGACCAACACAGAGCAGGTGCTAAGCAGGCATTTGTAGAGAGGACAAAGTTAGACTTAACCTCGGGAAACTTCCTATGCCTGTGGAAAAGAAATTCCCAGACACTTGCATTCCCAAGTGAGAAGCCTGATACACAGAACACTTCATAATCAAGATACATCTCTTACTCCTGCAATGGGTATGTCATATAACAAACGGAAACAAGCGAGCCACATTGTTTCATCCTAGGCTTTTTGTATGGTCCTACATTCATGGCACTTGACATTCGTGTGCTTACTTGTCTTCCTCTTGCAACTGCATGGAAAGCAAGGAAAGGCAGGTCTGAGGGCAGAAACAACTTATCTTTTGTCTTTGTCTTCCCCCTAAATGTATGAATTCATTGGTGAGTGAATGCGTGATTCCCACACACTCTCATGCCAGTGAGTGTGTGTGTGTGTGTGTGTATTTGTGTGTGTGAATGATTCACAATGGGTTCACTGTTTATTTGAAGACCCTCAGCATCTGTCTACTCTCAGTCTTACTTATCATCTTATACTGACCAATGGTGTGCAGAAAGGACATTATAGATACTAGGTTGTATCCACAAATGTATGTGTATAGCAGCTAGTAGTGCTCAATAAAAGCTGTTCTCCACTCCTTTGCTTGATTCTGTAACTTAAGCCTCCATCTCTGCCACCCCTGTCCTCAAGCACAAAGATTCGTAGACCAAACTCACAGTAACTTTAGCTATTCCTTTTTGACTTCCATGCCTATGGAGTGCCATGTTCTTCTTTGTCTATTAGTTTTTAATTCAATCACAACCCAATTCTACCTTTTTTGCTTTAACTCTCCAGTTTCTTTTATCCTTGTCATTCAAGAGTAGTGAATTGATACTCAAAATGAACCTGTTTAGCAACATATTATTCTGCAGCATTGACAAATCACTATAGAGACTAAGAATCCTCTCTGCAGTTTATTGTATTTGTTAGAAAGAATTTGTGTATATTCAAATAGATGTAAAAAGATACATAATAGCTATCTTGCATGGATCTTTCTTGTTCTTTTGCCCAACTTTATTATTAACCAACAAAAGCTACATATTTAAAACATATGATGGAGTATCTTCATATATGTATAGTCCTTGAAATCGCTACCATGATCAAGCCAATTAACATACCTAATATACCCCTCACCTTCTACAACCCTCCCCCACTTTTGCTTTGTATTTGATGAGAATGTTTAAGATCTGCTCTCAGCAAATTTCAGGTATTCAATACAAGATATTAACTAGAGCCTCTTACATAGTTCATACTTTTCATTTTCTCCTGGATTATTATAGTTTAAAAGCTAATGAAAAGACAGCAAAAAATACTTTTTTCTAAAGTTTCTCTAGTGAAAAATTATTTAAAATTCCTCTTGCTTGCAAACATCCATTTGGCTGCTTATTGGAATGAAAAGCCAACATGGTTTAGTTAAAGATTGAAGTGTTCTCATATTTATTTGATCTGTGGGATCAGTTGTGTAGTTCTGGATGACTTTAAACTTCATGGAAGTCATTTTGCAGGAAATTGCAAATTATTCTGCATCAACTCCCTTTGTTTCTTATTGTATGCTGCTTTAACTTAAAAGGCAACAAGACTCTTTTCTTGTCCCCAGGACTGTTGTAAATTGATTTGGCTGGGGAGGGGGCTGTGGGGAGAAGGGACTGTGTATTCACTTTTACATTCCTCTTCTCCTTTTTGAATACTATTCTACTAATAAATGCTTTGAGGGGGAGACATGCATTTTATTTTAGAGTATATTTTCTTTATTTAGAGTGTATTTAGACACATTCAAAACTTTCCAACACACTCTTTTAAATAAAATCATTCTATCATCATTTATGTGTTAGTTATACTGCACAAATCATTTCCAGAAGTTGCAGCAATATCTTCCACTGTTTATTTAGTACTTGTTTCAAAAGAAGATTGAATTAATCTTCCAAAAGGAATCTCAAGTACCTATGTTTCTTGTCTGTTATTCTACTCATAGCAGATTACCAATGTCCTAGAAAGACCAAAAAAAAAAATTCCAAAGTCAAAGAGAAAAAATACAATGTGGTCTTTCTACATTTGGCCGACAATAGCTAAGGGGTAGAGAAGCCTGTGAAGGTATGATTTTATTCTTCTCAAAGCTTTGTTGGAGGTACAGAAGAAATAGTCTAGACATGATACTGGCTTAAGAACTAACAACAAGAAGTTAGTGGATTAGAATAGCAGGAAAGAATAATCTCCCGCATACTTTGTTGGGCTTACCTTGTATGTCAAATGTCAGCTCTTTTTTTTCCTGCACATTTTCTAGAGACAATAGCATTGTTGATGGTTTTGCCCATGCATTTGCAGGCCTGCTTTGTCAGAACCAATCTGCCTTTGGCACATGGAAGAAAGACTGTAGTTGAAAAGCAGAAAGGAAATGCCAGGGAAGTTTCTTCAAAACTATAATATCTGTTTGTGTGTGTGTGTGTGTGTGTGTGTGTGTGTGTGTGTGTGTGTGTGTGTGAGCGAGTGAAAGAAACAACACTATTGTTAAGAGCCACCATACTGAAAACATATATCACAAGATATCAGTCATGAAGATTCTATTTTTGTGGCATTTGGCCCAAGGAGTTGACTGAGATAGACCCTTTCAGAATGAGCCATTTGTCATGTGGCAGAGGCTTATTAAAATATAATGTGAAACAAAGACTGTTGTGTTTTACAGACATGTTGAACAAGTTGCCAGGAACTTTCCAAGGATAAGCCACTCTCCAGTCCTCTCTGGGCTTGTGCCTTGTCTTTTCTTTTCTTTTCCTTCTTAAATGTAGTATTGGGACTTGAACTCTGGGCCTAAGTGTTTAAGCTCTTTTGCTCAAGGCAAATATTCTACCACTTGAGCCACAGCGCCCCTTGTGGCTATTTGGTGAATAGTTGGCGATAAGAGTCTCAGCCTTTCCTGCTCGTATTAGCTTCAAACCATGGGATTACAGATGTGAGCCACTGGCATCAGCTATGCCCACCCCCCCTTCTTTTCTTTAAAATGATCTCCTTGTGCTATTTCCATCATCTAGTTTCAGGGAAGACAAAACGTACTGGTTTCCTTTTAGAGCCTTCCTAAGACATGTCGGGATGCTGGGGAATTTGACTGTGGAACATGAGTAAACCTGATGTGTAGATCTTGCAAATTGACTCACTTGTCTTTCAATAACCAGGGTTAGTGTGGAATAATACAAATTGGCTCACTGGTGGACTTAGCTCTATTTTTCATTTTTGTTTTCTTGCTTAGGATGAAAGGCTTTGTTTTAAGGTAGATATGATTTTAACCATTCTTAGTCTTTGGATATTACATAACCTTTCTGAATAAAAAACAAAGTGACTCCTTGGGCTATTTACTTGCTTCAATGGTCTTCCCTCTACCCCATGCAAATTTCTGTAAGGGACAAGAAAATTTAGTGTGTGAGTGTACTTTGCTTGACCTGCACTCTTCTCTTCTCTGATCACAATCATTTTATCTGCCTATCGACTTGTGGAATTTTACTGTTTAAAGGCTATTCTTCTTTCTGTCCAAATGATGTATGTTACACTTTATAATCCAGGTAGCAGTTTCACTACAAAGTTGCTTGCATTCCTCCAGTACGTTAAATGATTAGGATACCCTTATTATTTATAGCACATAGTTAATACTGTAAATAAAAGACAGGGTGATTATGGCTTTGCTCTTTCATACTTAAATTGGTCATAATTTCATCAGACTCTATTCTCTTAGGCAAAACTTCATGAGGGATTTTTTGAACCTTCTCCTCTGGCATGATTAAGTTATTTAAACTATTTGAAATAATCCAAATATAAAATGAATACTGTCATTGTCTTAAGAAAATGATTTTGAACTCTACATTATTACTACTTTAAGCCAATCAAAGCTATGAGCTTCAATCTCTGTGCGATTATAATCCTTATCAAGGAAGGAAGACAGAGACAAATCTAAAAACTAATGAACATTTTTATGTAATAAAAAGATTTGAGAATTCTGAAAATTATAGTTTTATGTCTTTGAATATTTCAGCTCTACTGTTAGACTATCTTAATGATTTCTTAAGTTATTTCATGTATTTAAGAACATCAGCTAGAGGCTGGGAAGGTGGCTCAGTCGTAGAGCGCTTGCCTTGCATGCCTGAGGCCCTGGGTTCATTCCTCAGCGCCACATAAGCAAAATGAAAAAAGCCAGAAGTGGCGCTGTGGCTCAAGTGGTAGAGCACTAGCCTTGAGCTGAAGAGCTGAGGGACAGCGCCCAGGCCCAGAGTTCAGGCCCCACGACTGAACAAAAAAAAAAGAACATCAGCTAATAGATTTGCCCAATTAAATATGAAGTTCATTCATTCCTCACTTAAAAATAACATTGGGTAAACTACTGAAGCTGCAGAAACAGAAGTGATATTATGCAAGTGTTTTATGCTGATAACACTACCTGCAATATTTAGAATGATCTGGAGAGAAAAAAAATAGAACCATCATCAAAGCTAACTGCTTATAGTCAGTGTAAATAGATTATAGAATAAAATAACTGGTGAAACGTTTTTCATAATCCAAGTGAACAGATTTTAGAATCTGGATTTTAGCAACAGAAGCTTAAAGAAGAGTTCAATAAAAATGTCTGCAATATGGCAAATGACACCTGTATCTTTGGATCCAAAAGGAATACATTGGATAAGAAGATGTGTTATTCTTTTCCCTTGATGAGCTTGAGATACATACAGCATATTGGGGCCATGTTCATAGACAGCTAGAAATGTGGACCACACCCAAGTTGGGAATCAAATGAAATGTAAAATCAAATGTTATACTTTAGAGAGTCCTTAGGAAAATGGAGGAAGCAGAGCATATGCATGAAAACTTACCATTTGGCCTCTGCTTACCATTTGGCCTCTCCTTTTCTACCCTTGGGTTCCCAAAGATATTAGAAATTAAACAGACAAACAACAGATTTCCTGGAGAGGAGGAATCTAAGTCAGCATGGAATTGGGAAGCAGCATTCCACCTGCCTTGTTTGCCACAGTTTTTCACTGTTGTCTCCACATTGTAGTATTCATTTGTCCTCATTGGACATATAACTCACAACCTTCAAAATCTGTGTAATTCTTTCATTATAGTATTGTCAGTTCTCAACAAAAAACGGTTATGTAAACAAAAGTCCCACATGACAAATTTTTGAGAAATTCTAGTTATATACTATAGGCATAGGAAAAAGGGAAGGGATGGTTTAAAAAAATCTAGAAAATTTCATTCCTTTAGTAAAGCCATATTCAGAAAAGTGATGAAGGGCATATTGGCAAAGGCTAATATATTTTCTGACTCATAATTGCGAGAGCAGATTAGAGAGCAAGCATATGCAGCGGGTATGAATTCAGACCACTGGTTCACAGCAGATATCTGTAGCCCACTGAAAAGAGAGTCCTAGGCTTTCCTCCTGAATCATGGGTGGAGGAATAGCAAACTTGCAAGGGCTTCCTGGAAGAGTGGTTGGTCATCTCAGTGATCTCTGTAATTGATCAGCTCATCATAATGTACCCTGTATCACTGTAAAAGAGGACATTGTACTTCTGAAACCAAATCTGGTGTTCGATGAAAGAATAATACATAAGTAAGGGCTAATAAAAAGCATTCATTTTGTGGAAGTAAGAACCATAGAAAAGATAATAGATGCTTGCAAAAATGTGGCTAACAAAATGGAAAATGAACTAATAATACATACACAGAAAAAGAATAGGTGAGTGAGAGGTAAAGAGAAAAGGAGTGTGAAGAGGAAAAGGAGACGAGGGGGTGGAGAGGAAGGTGATGAAGAGGGAGAAGGAAAGGAACAGGGTGAAGGGAGGAGGAGAAAGAAGAGGAAGGGGAAGAGGGAGAGGAAGGAGAAATGGAGAGGAAGAGGACAGAGAAAAAGAACAGATTTAGGAAATGAAACATACATATACAGATAATTTATTTTAAAAAGAACTTTTTAAAGAAAGATCTGAATCATATAACAACAACAAAACAGATAAAAAATCAAGGAATCGCAGACATAAAACAGAAACATTTAAATAAATAATAAAATAAATTTCCTTAAGGCAAGCCTGTCTACAGATAATATTATGGAAATGTCATTTTGTTGTTCATCTGAAAGGAAAATAGAAATTCTGCTGATATCATCCAGTGGCAGAAGTGGTTTGAAAAGTAATTCAAAGACCTACTGTAGTTGCTTGTTTCAGAACTGAAAAAAAACCCCACAAATATGGGGATAGCTATAAACTGCTCTGCAGGCATCAGTAAAATCATCAAGATACCTGATTTTTTTCTTTTAAAAAAATTTGTTACTGTAAAGGTGATGTATAGAGGAGTTACAGTTACATAAGTCAGGTAATGAGTGCATTCTTTTTGAAGAGTGTCACCCCTTCCCTCATTTTTTCCCAGTTTTTCCCACCTGATCGCACCCTCTCCATAAATTGTATAGCTCATTTTCAACATAGAAGACATATGAAGTTTTTTTTTTAATACTGTGAGCTATAAATATTTTAGGAGCCAAAATAATTATTGGAAGCAAAACGTCGCAGTTCAAAACCAAACTTTGTAACAAGCACAACAAAATTCTAAATTATTCAGATAATACTGAGCAAGGTGCAAAGGGAAAAACCAGGTGGAAAGAGAAACACAGGCCGAATTTTCATGCTCCCACCCAGAGGTCTCACAGTTGTTGTTTTCTTTTTAAACAGTCCTATTTTTTAAAAAGGATGTTTTATAATCTAAAGAAACCTCCTTGTAGAATAAAAATGAACTCCTAACTTTTAACTCTTTAGCGAAAAAGGAATAAACTGTCTACTGAGAGAAGAAAGGATTGTTTTAAAAGATAGGAAAATTTGGCAGCAAAGAGATCAGAAGTAAAAGCATAGAGACCGGCTAATATGTAACCGTGGATGGTTCAGAGCTATGGAGGAGATGGTGAGCACAAAGTGTGTAGAGGGGGTTTAGTCAACCATCAACTCAGGGCCAGTCCTCTATGACCCACAGCCCATTGAAGGAGGCCCGGACACCTCGCGGAAGACAGTGCAGAGCCACAGCTTGTACACAGCAATCGCTCCTTATCTGTGGTTTCGCTTGTGCCAGTTTCAATGACCTGTGGTCAACTACAGTCTAAAAATGTATTACATGGAAACTTCCAGAAAGAAACATTTTGTCAGCTTTAAATAACTTTTATTATAGTATATTTTTAGCAGTTTATTTTATGATTACCTTTTTTGTTAATTTCTCACTATGTCTAAGTTAAACTTCACTATCAACATGTATGTATAGGGAAAAAAATAACTTTGTTTGGTACTGTACCTTGTACATGGTTGCAGTGTCTAGGAAGGAGCATATTCCCCACAAGTTAGAAGGACTATTGGACCTGGTAATAATTCTTCTAAATTGTCACCAAATAGATCTACAGCCATTGTCTTCTAAAGAAATAGATTCTGATGGAGGCGTGATTAGTAAAATATGAGAATAAACTAAGAAAGAGAAAGACATGGGATGTGAAAGTAGAAAAGCCAAAAAGTAAAATAGTTCAAGAGATTGCTGGGCCTGAGATGTAGATTGTAGAGTCTTGACCAAAGTGGGAAAATCTCCAGGAACTAAATGATGGATCTGGAGCAACAACAACAACAACAATAACAATAACAATAATGATAAGGCTGAGAGGAGTGGCAGGGCATAGAGAAAATTAACTCATAACTGAAGATGTGTAAAAAGTTTTGTCACTCACAAAACACAACAAGGTAATATTAATTAACTTCACAATAAATCAGTCTTGTACAAAATCAGGAAAATAATCATTATTTACCATTTGGGTTTATATTAACAAGATTTAAAGCCAGGCACTAGTGGCTCACATTTTTGTAATCCTAGCTACTCAGCAGATGGAGAGCCTGTGGATCACAGTTCAAAGTCAGCCCTGGTAGAAAAGTATGACAAGCTCTCATTAATCTCCAATTAACCAGAATAAAATCCTGGCATGGCTTAAGAGGTAGAGTGCCAACTGTGAGCAAGCAAGCTTAGCAAACACAAAGTCTCTGAGTTCAAATTCCAGTACTGCTATATTTTGATATAGTTGCAATAACTTAATAATTTCACTAAAAGTTGATGCATAATGATTCTTGGAAAATAGAGGAACATATTGTGGAATAAGCTAACTAATTTCTCTCCAAGTATACAAAAGAAAAGCCAGCTGTATTCATGAAGCATTGCATTTAGATCTCTGAAACTAAAATTCAGAAACACATAGACATAATGTATCAAAAATAATTTTGCTTCAAAATTAACTAAATGCAATTAACAAAATATAAATATCCATAAAAACGGAGGAATCTCAGAGAAAAAGCATTGTAAAAAATCTATTGTCATAGACATATAAAAACCATAATGAGCTGAGCATTGGTGGCTCACTCCTGTAATCCTAGCTACTCAGGAGGCTGAGATCTGAGCATCATGGTTCAAAGCCAGCCTGGGCAGAAAAGTCCCCGTGAGAATTTTAGCTCCAATTAACTACTCAAAAACTGGAACTGGTGCTGTGGCTCAAGTGGTAGAGGTGCTAGTCTTGAGAACAAAGAGGCTCAGAGACAGTGTCCAGGCCCTGAGTTCAAGATCCACAACCGACAAAAAAAAAAAAAAACAACAAAAAACCCTAGAATGATATATTGACTTAAAAAAACAAAAATAATTTGGAATCAGTTCAGTGAGTATATATGATTCTGCTATAAAGAATAGAATTATGGTATTTGTAGTAAGTAGATAAGAACTGGAGATAATGATGTTGAGTAAGATAAGACAAATTCTATAAAATAAATATTGCATTTTCTCTTATATGTGGAATCTAGACCTAAAAATAATATTAATGAGGAGTTGACAGGGATGTCAAAGGGAGACTCTTTTAGACACACCAATGAAAGAGTGAAAGAGGAAAGAAAGGTGATAGAAATGAATCTGACCAAAGTGGAAATGCATCAAAATTGTCCAAATTGGTGGAGAGGCACAGATACCAAAATTTATAAGTGAACATGGCATGCAAGTGTATATAAATGTTTTAATCAAAATATGACAGATTCAAGGGAGAACTCAAATAGTGTAATTCCTTAGAAAGGCAAAGTCAAAATTCAACAAAATAAACAAGAGAAAATGGTACTTCAAAGAAGAGAATGGAGTCAAGGGAAAAGAGGTAGACAAATGAAGAGGAGTAAGGGTGTGGGGAAGAATGTGTTCAAGAATTCATTGTATTTCCTACAAAATTAAGAAAAATGAGTGAAAGGGTGGATTGTGAGAACATTGGAAATGGTGATATTGATCTAGATGCCTTGTATTAATAAACTGTTGAATCAAATGGCAACTGAATTGTACAACTACTTACAGATAAATGGAGGAGGTATATTTGATCAAAGTATACGGTATACATTTATGGGAACAGAGAAATGAGATTGCTTTATGCAATTAATATGTGCTAATAAAAAGAAAGAAAAAGTAATGGTTGAAATCACAGCATTTGTGCATTTTTAAACATGAACATAAAGAGGAGTTGGATAAAAAATTTGGTAGACATTGTTTTGACTTGCACAATTATAGCATTGTATATGTTCTGAAAAATCTCTTTATAACTAGGAACAATTACATAGAATGCATATATGATTTTAATAATTGTATGCAGCATTGGTTTACATTAAACAATGCTGTGGAGTTATTCCTCTATCCAGTATCAGTTGGCTCCTTGTATGTGCTAGTTACATACTGAGAAACAAAAGGAGGTGTTTGAGAGGCGCACAGTTTCAGAGGTAGAATAGCTCAAGAGAGACCATTGCTGTGTATTATGCTAATTTGTCTGACAGAAGGTTCAGTCGCACACACAACAAATGCCTCCTTCTCCACTTTAGGGGTCAGGATAGTGATCTCAGAGGAGGATGTGACATTTAAGCTGAGAGGAAAAGGTCAAATGAGAGGCAGGTTAGTGGAAGGTGAAGTGTGATACAGGAAAAAGGGATGCTGAGTGCAAAGAGCCTGGGGCTAAGGTGAAGGGAATGTAGTGTATTCAGAAAGCTGGAAGAGGTTAAGAGGGTTTTCAGAGTCTTAAGTATCTGAAGGCATAATATACATGATATGAGTAATTCTTTTTATTTGGTCATGGGGCTTGCGCTCAGGGTTTGGGCCCCGTTCCTGAGTTCTTTTGCTCAAGGCTAGTGCTCTAGCCCTTTGAGCCACAATTCCATTTCCGTTTTTTTCTGGTGGCTAATTGGAGATAAGTCTTGGGGACTTTACTCCCCTGGCTGGCCCTCGAACTGCAATCATCAGATCTCAGTCTCCTGAGTAGGTAGGATTACAGGCCTGAGCCACCAGTGCCTGTCAACATGGGTAAATTTTAAAGTACAAATCTACATTAACAAACCTTGAAAACGAATGTTGTAAAGTGATAAGAAGCATGAATTCCAGGTGGAAAAGCCTCAAAAGCTAACACTGGGAGTGGAAAGGTGATGAAGTGAATAGCTTACATTGGACCTATGGAGAGGAGAGAAGAAGAGAAAGAAACACAGTAGAATGAAATCAACAGGGAGAGCGGAGCTAGAAGCAGAGTCAGCTATAATAGCCAAAGATGCGGGTCAGAGAGAGACAATAAAATTTCATACTATCAGAGGTTTAAGGAAGAAGATCGAACTTTATGTTACAACTTCCTATTCTCCTGGTCATATAGACATAGAGCTTTCTGAGGTATGTGTCTCACTAAATAAATATTCACCCCTTTCCAAACTCATTCCAGTATGGATTTGTAGTCTAGCCAACTGGCCACTCTCTTATAATCTCGTTTCTACCCATCCTAAATGTTTCGTATTCCTTTGTCTCCCAGACTCTATTTCCTTGAACATCTCATCCAGAATTGAGATAAGGATTCATGGCTTCCAAACACAGCTGTCTAAATCAGACCTCTATCTTGACTTTCAAAAACATTTTAAGAATCAACTATAGCATATTTAGTTTATATTGTCCAAAATAGGTTCTCTCACCATAACTATATACACCTCCAGTTAAATGTGTTCCTTTCCTGCCACATATTCCTCATCTGGGGTTCTAGAGTAGCAAGCTGGTAGGTCATCTAACTGGTTATTCTCTCAGTGGAGAAGACTTATCTTTCATGTTATCCTCTCTTCTTCCATTTTCACTCTTCGCCTCCATGTGTGTAGTCAATGCAGAACCTTATCAGTAGTACTTTCAGATGTGTGATCATCTGCCCATAACTGTTCACAGACACATCTGATTGTGTGAGTTTATACCTTAGTTTGACTTCTCATTCCTCAAAACCATCCCCCTCTGGGTCTTTTTTGATTCTCCCTCAATCACTTTCCACCGTTAAGGACACAAGAGGCAAAAGGAATGCTCCATGGGGTTCTTCCATGGCTGCCTGCACATCTCTCCTGCCTGGCTCTGTCCTTCCTCTCTTGCTGTGAGCTTTTCTTCTTTTCTCTGATGGATTCAACCTTCCAGGATTTCTGCCCTCAGTTTCAAAGACGCTTTTTCTCATGAGCTGTACCAATCTTGGATTATATATCCTAACTACCAGCCTTCAAAATCAGTGATCATCACATTATAATTAACTCCCATGAGGTGATGATTGGAGTGAATTACAATAACTAAGCTTTTGGAGTTGAAGCCCATGGTACAGTGTGTGCTGAGCATGTGCAAGAATGTGGGTCTGATCCCCAGGTCAACAGGAAAGGAGAGAAAAGAAAGATGTAGTTAGCTTTTCTCTTCCTATGTGTGTACTCAACACTGAGCTAAGGCGTTGACACTGACGTTAGGCAACTTCTCTGTGAGAAGATCTATTGTGGCAGAATATTGATGCAAACCTTGGTGAGTTAACAGCTTTGTCACAAAACAGATGTGCAGAAACAACATTGCTTAAAAATTTTGAAACTAAGTTAAGCATGTTTCCGAATCACCATTTCTATGTAGCAGGGACAAACCAAAACAGACGAGATAAAACAAATAAACAAATAAATTCTCCAAGTAAAAGTAGCATACATGATAGACAACAACTATGGAGAGCAATATCTAGAGCTTGTGCTGTGTTCTTGAAGCAGTCCTCAGCTTTGCAAATTAGTTGGTATAATCACAGCATGCCTTAAGAAAAGGAAAATGGTGGGAGTGGGAAGGGCTTTGAGTATGTATGGCCTAACTAGCGTGAAAGACGCCAAAAGAAATGGAGCTGTATATCCTAAAGATGTCAATGCTACACCTCGTTTTCCATCTGATACAATAGAAATGAGAAAAGGGAAGGGACGGATGAAAAATATCATGGAATCAAGAAAACCCCAGAGTATGGAGGTTCCTCAAAAGACTCCACATAGAGCTTCCCTATGACCCAGCAATCCCACTTTTGGGCATTTACCCAAATGTTTACAAACAAGACCACACTAAAGCTACCAGCACAACTATGTTTATTGCAGCATTATTTACTATAGGTAAGATATGGAACCAACCCAGATGCCCCTCAGTAGATGAATGGATCAAGAAAATGTGGTATATATACACAATGGAATTCTATGCCTCCATCAGAAAGAATGACATTGCCCCATTTGTTAGGAAATGGAAAGGCTTGGAAAAAAATGATATTAAGTGAAGTAAGCCAGGCCCAAAGAAACATAGGTCCCATGGTTTCCCTTATTTGCAATATCTAGTATATGTCTGAGTCAAGCAGAAAAGGTCAGATAAGGTGATGTTAGGGAAATGAACCCTAAGATATGTATTCAAATTTTTTTTCTTTTATGCGATTGTTTCTAATGCATTTATAAAATTATTTCTTTGTTGCTTTGTATGTCCCTCCTCCACAGTATAACCCCTGCTTTCACTGTATTTGATTTGATGTGGGTATAATTTGTGGAGGGGAAGGGGAAAAACAAATCTTTTAAATAGGGATACAGGTAGACCCATTGCAACAATGAGAAGTACAAGTCCTTATGTCGAAAACAAACTTTACAACTTTGGTGGGAGGGGGTGGGGAGGATTGGGGGAGGTAAGGGGGAGGATGGGAAGGGATGGGAAGGGGAAACAAAGGAGGAGGCTACAATGCTTGATAAGAAATGTACTCATTATCTTGCCCATGTAATTGTAATCCCTCTGTACAGTATTTTCACAATAAAAAAAATTAAAAAAAGAAAACCCCAGAGAAAGAAATATCATGGAATCAAGAAACCCCAGAGAAAGACCTAATATTAGAAATAGGGCTTTGCAGAGAAGAAGAAGGTGACAGGGAAGAGTGGAGAAGGGATAATAGATGATAATGGGAGATCAATGAATATTATCAAATGTATTGTATATATATATGTATACAAATGTCATAATGAAACCCACTGTATTTTTTTTTTTTACAATTGATATATGCTCAGAAAACGAAAAAACAAAAGAGTTCCCCAAACTGGACAGTGCAGAAAATTTTAGATACTCTACTTTTGGGCTTCTTCCAACTGAGTAACATAACCTTAGGAATTAGGGTGGAATTGAAGATAGTAAATTTAATTGGAAAGAAGAAGGTGAGCGAATGCAGTCATAATACTCAGTGTCCACACGTTAAAATGGAATCAGGTAACTTGAAAGGATGGGGGCTTTGGGGAAAATCGTGAGAATGAGGCAAAAGGTGACACTGATTAAGATGCATTGCACTCAGAAATTAAGATGTTGAACTGAAATCCTTTTATGCAACTCCTTAAATAATATAACTGTAAAATATTGGAGCAATGTGCCAAAGGAGAGGATAACTTCTTCTGGGGACCTTCCATGAGTAAGTCTGCTTTCTGCAAAAGCAGAACCCCGGAAGAATCTTCATCTTGTCTACTAAGGATTAATTCAGTTGTTACCAGTTTCAAAGGGACCCATAAAATGAACTAGATCTTGTCTTTTATTTCCATACCTTGAACTTCCCAGTTTCTTTCTGCAGTCTCTTTCCCACCTCTCTTGCTTCTCCTAGGTGACAAGAAGAAGCTTCAAAAAAAATCTCTGTACTGGAGATGGGGCATCTCTGGCTATTGCATTAAGCACCCCAGTTCTCAGGATGGCCTGGTTTGTTTTACCTGCCCCTACCTCCATCCCTTCTCTTAGGATTGGCTTTAATTTCTCACTACTGTGAAAAAGGATTTTCTCATGCTTTCACATTGAAAAGTTAAATTGAAGGAAAGGGGTGACTCAATGTCTTCAATCATGCTTTATGCTTCTTGAAGACTATTTTCTGGGGAAAATAAGACATGGTATGACTCATGAATTTGGATGCGTTAAGGTTTTAGTTCCTACCTATTGTGAGCTGCATATGGCAATTGATTCAAAGTCACTTTTGACATGGTCTTTTACCCGTCTTGTTTATTCTTTCTCCAAGTTACAGATGACAGAGGCAACTGCGAGTGAGTGGTTTATGACTGAAGTTTAGTGCTTTATGGGGTACTAGTTTGGAATTCTAAATCTGAAAACCATCTTGACATTATCCTGATGTCTTTATTGTCTTCTAAGTTGAATTCTACTTCCATTTTACCCCTTCTTCTTCTCTCCCTTTCTTACCACTGGGAAAACAGGAGCAATAATTCAACAGAGAAAACACTTAGCCAACAAGAGACCTTTGCAAGTAGATGTCATCTTCTAATGGAGAATTATTACCCTCTATATTTTATCATAGCAAGAGCAGAATGTATGAAAAAATAAATGACTTGAAGTTCTTTTTTTTCCTTCTACATCTATGTTTCTCCAGAAATAGAAAACTATCAAGTCAGAAGTCACTGAGGCGCCTATCCTGTAGTCAGTGGAAAAAATGAGGAGGGTAGGCAATTTAATATAGTTAATTTATTATGTTAAGATAATATTCCACATGTCATTACTGAACGATTAGTCAGATAAGGAATCCACACTGAAATGATGACAAATCAGACAAAAATGTTCCCAAATTTGTTTCTCTTTTCGAGGTGCTTTGGATCAAACCCCTTACCGTGTGAATAGTATTGTGTTGTACTCCTGAGCTGTAGTGTCAGTCAGAATATTTATTTTTTTATTAACAAAGTAGTATTTTCTCCTTAAGGAAATTTTCAAAAAAGTTAAAAAAATAACTATCACGCATGTACAAATCTACAAATCTGAAAGCAGGCACTCAATTACAGTGAACTGAAATTAAATGCTTTAATGATCAAATATATATAGTTATCCATTTATTCAAAATTTTATCTCTTTATTAAAGGGGATATGGAGACAATGGCCTGATTTATTTTATTTATTTAATATTATTTAGAATAATATTTATTCTGATGAAAGGCCATACACAAAATCTCTATATAAATGGGTGTTTTATAGCCTGATAGAGTCTCAAAGTCATATGTAGACTGTGAAACACATCTTTTCCTAGATTAAGTATTTGCTATATAATATGCCCAGATTTTTTTTTACCACAACCTTTGAAGAGCAATAAACACTAAGAGAGCTCATCACTTACCAATCTGTAGGTGAATTCCTTACTTTCCTGATTTTAAAGTCTGATTTTAAAGAAGATAAGTAAAAATACTCTTATGTTGCTTCTCTTTCCAACTTGTGAGCAAATTGCCTGCATAAAAACTTGAGTCCTGTTGTTTTAAATTTAACAAATGAAAAGGGAAGCTTTCTAATTCCTTTTTTATTCAGTGGCTCATCATTCTTAGGTTCTCTCTGACGAATATCATATCATCACATAAGACTCCCATTAACTTCAAAGAGAATGACAATCAATGGCCCACAAAGTGGTACGCAACATTTCCAGAACAGAATGAAGCATTGTCTGCAGCAATGCTGAAGCAGATGTCCTGGGAGAGGAAATGGTAGCAGTATACCCAGTGACTGAGCTGCCAGAAAAGCGAGCCTGGGTCACTCACTCAGCCTTGATGAGATCACGCTAACAGGCCAGGAGGAAGGCAGAGCTGAGGAGAAGAAATCATGCTGCAGGTATTGGAGCCTCAGTAAAGAGCAGCTTACAACATGGACTGGGCCAAGATTGCTAGTCATTCATAAACTTTCCTTGTTTCAGAGAACTGGTGTCATGGAGAAATGATCACGACCCACATGGTCATGAAATGTTAGCCAGAACTCGAGAAAGAATGTGGAACCCCAGACGAGAGGCCTGTGCCACCCCTTTTAGCTGGCTTGGGTATATGTCTCTCATTTCTGATAAAAGCATGCCACCCTCAACTTCTATTCATCTGAATCTACAGAGGTTAGAATCACAGGCTCGTGTTTAGGTTGAGCACATTTGGAGACTGCTTTGGCAGTGGTGAAATGCTACTCTAATTCCTCTCCCTTGCCTCCTGGAAGATTCCCAGACTTCTTCATCTCCTGGGAGTTGAGGTGAGAGAGGAAAAGGGGGTGCTTTGTTGAAGAGTGTTGAGTGTCTAAGCTTCCCAAATAGGACCGAGTGGAAATATCTTGAGTTACAAAGGCATCCCAGAGCTGGCTTTTGCCTTCTGATAGGAAAAGTTGAGTGGAATATGAGGAGGAGTGGTTTTTTAGACAAAGGGGCATGAGAAAAGTAAAAAGTAAAAACAAAAAGGTCAACATTCCCTATTTCTAAAACTCTCATGATCTCTTTTGTGACTGAGTTCTTCAGCTTTTAGTAGAGCAAAAAACAAGGTGGTACACAGTAGTACAGCTTAAGAGAGAAAGCACTGAGTACTGCTCACTGCACAGTGCTCTCCAGAGATGTTGGCCCACAGAAATAACCACTGCCCACTGCCTTTGCTGATGAATTGTTAAGGAATCTGATTAATGGAACAAATATGGTTTTGGCATAACAATCAAGATGGGCTCTTTAGACAAAGCAGGATTTGTCTACCCTATGCAATGCCCATTCAAGATGGACAAGTCGACATTTTAAGAATAAAAAACAGATGTTTCATAGAAAGCTTTAAAACTGTCAGGCACAGATGAAGGATCCTGGCCTCTCAAATGGATGGGATCCAAGAGAGGAATGTGTAGAAATCTGACATTTCATCCAGCAGGCATAGTGTGTTCCCAAATAATCATAGTTTACCACCGACCAAAGATAAATGGTCTAGAATTAGCAACTTAGGAGAGAATGATTTCTGAATGGCTTAACAGTCTATCAGAATAACTATTAACTATTATTTACATTATTATTAATAACTATTATTCACACTAGTAAGTTATTTACATTAAGAATTATTAATGTAAATTTGTCAGATCACTCTCTTTGTATTCCCTTTAATGAAGAGATACTTTTTTGAATAAATCCCTAACTATATATACTTAGTAATAAAAGCACTTAAGTTTGGTTCCTTTTACTCACTAAGCCTAAAGTCATCAGAAAGAATATGATTTAGGTGATGGTGGAGGTACACAATTGTAAATCCCAACACCCAGGAGGATGCAAGAACATAAAAAGCTGGAGTCTGTTCTTATAAGTGATTGGTCAGAACTAGTCATGTGGTTCCCACTTCATGGTAATTAGTCTAGGAATTAGAGTCCAATCATTTGCAAAAGGAGAGCCAGAGATATTTAACATGAGTAGCCATCACAGCTGCACTAAAAGTATTACTTACTCAAGATTTTTGAAGTTTCTAGAGAAAATGTATGCTATTGCTGCTTATCTTGTCATAAGTGTGGTTTTTTTGTTGTTTGTTTTGTGAGGGTCCTGGAGCTTGAACTGTGGTCCTGGGTGCTGACCCTGAGCTCCTTTCACTTAAGGCTGGCACTCTACCACTTTGAACTTCAGCTTCACTTCTGGCTTTTTGGTGATTAATTAAAAGTAAGAGTCTCACGGACTTTCCAGGCTGGCTTTTAACTGTGATCCTCAGATCTCAGTCTCCTGAGTCGTTAGGATTAGAAGCATCAGTCACCAATGCCTGGCTGTAGGTGCATTAATTTTTTTTTTTGTAGAGGAAGTGAAAGGAAACTCATGAATAAATACTGCTTATAAACACTGGGCAATTGGAAACCAACTTTTATATTTACAATTTGTAGAGAGTACATCAATATATTCAGTGCTATTTCCTTCACAAAGTTATATTCTGTGGAACTCATGTTGAAATCAAAAGGAACAATGTGGGCATCAAAAATCAATTAAAAACATCCCAAATATTAAGAGTCTTATTTTTTAGGTCAGTTATATATGAGCATTGTATTTCTTTGTTCTTATTTTATTCCAAGTTCTTTTTTTTTTTTTATTTTTGAGTCAGGTCATGGGGCCTGAACTCTGGGCCTGGGCGCTGTCCCTCAGCTCTTCAGCTACAGGCTAGCACTCTACCACTTGAGCCATAACACCACTTCCGCCTTTTTTTTCTTCTTATGTGGTGCTGAGGAATCGAACCCAGGGCCTCAGGCATGCAAGGCAAGCGCTCTACCAATGAGCCACCTTCCCAGCCCCCTCAAGTTTTTAATAATTAGTATATATTGTTTTTATAGTAGGAAAATTGGATGAAACAAACTAGGAGACAGAAATATTTCAGAGAAGAGGAGACGGATGAGTATTTTAACAACATAAAATATTTATATATTTGTATGTAATATTTATAATATAAGATATTAAGCAGGTTAGTTACCTGAAATAAGCCTTCTCCTTTCTTGGAAACTGAAGGGTAATATTCCATAAATTAATGAAAGAGATGTCTTTCAGACAGAAATGTCTGAAAGAGTTCTATGGTTTACCCAAACACAGCATTGGGCTTTTTTTTTCTTCTTATACACAGCCTATGAGAGACATGCACAGCTGCTTGTCCATGAGAAAATCTCTGTTTAAATTTCAGTTTTAGCATTTTATTTGTGTGTGTGTGTGTGTGTGTGTGTGTGTGTGTGTGTGTGTGTGTGTGTGTGTGTGTGTGTGCGCACGCGCACATGCCAGTTCTTGGGCCTGAAAACTATTGGTGAGCTTCTTTGCTTAAGTGTAGTGCTCTATCACTTGTGCCACAGTTCCATTTCTGGTTTATTATGTGGATAATTGCAAATAAGAGTCTCATAGACTTTCTAGTCTAGGCTGGTTTAAACTTCAATCCTCAGATCTCAGCCTCCTGAGCAACTAAGAGTACAGGCTAAGCCAGAGAAGCCAGCTTTTATTTAAGTATTTGATTTTGATGAATTATGGAATGTAACAGGGATATCACAATAGATCTTTTTTGGTAGAACTTTTTAAAGGGTAGTTCTTTTATATAATTTTAATAAATAATTCAATATAATACTAATGGGCCACTGATGGGTAAGGAGATGTGGAAGGATTCATAACCGAGATGGGGATGATAATTTTAAAAATAATAATCTATCCTCTTGTATAGACAGAAATGATTTCAAGATATGTGACATAACTCATCAAACTGTGTAATTAAAAATAGTTTTGCCAGTCTTGGGGCCTGAACTCAGATCCTGGGTGCTGTCTGTCAGCTTCTTTTGCTTAAGGCTAACACTTGAGCCAGAGATCCACTTCTGGATTTTTGGTAGTCTATTGGAGATAAGAGTCTCATATTTTTGTAAGTTTTTAAAAATGCATTTTTACTGTAAAAATAGTGTACAGAGGGTTTACTGTTACATGAGTAAGGTAATGAGTACATTTCCTATCCAGCATTGTTACCTCCTCTTTTGCTTTTCCCCTACCATCCCTTCCCTCCCCAAATGTCTAACTCCTTCCTCCCTCCCCCACCCAAGTTGTAAAGTTTGTTTTCAATATAGTGTCTTGTACATCCCACTGTTACAATGGGTCAGTCTGTATCCCTATTTAAGCATTTTATTTTTTTCCCTTCCCCTCCCCAAATTAGAAAAGTATATATACAAGATGCAGGGCACCGACATCAAATACAGTGACAACAGGGGTTATACCATGGGGGAAGAACATACAAAAGAAACAAAAAAAAAAATCACATAGTACTTTCCTGCCAAGGCTGGATATGAAAATGATCCTCAGATCTCAGCCTCTTGAGTAGCTAGGATTACAGAAGTGATCCACCAGAGCCCATCCAGATTGGCATCTTTTATTTGCAATCTGAATGTGTTTTATGAACAATTTGTACAAACTTACACTGAATCGGTGACTCTGAGTATAGTATTGGATATATATCTATTCAGATAACAATAAATGAATAATTAAAAAGTGTGATTTAAAACTCCAAGATAAACATCAACATGTGAATGCTACCAAACAGATTCACTATTGGGAAATTTCTTTGTTGTATATTTTCAGAACATTGACCATTTGGATCTGAACTTTAATTTTTAAGGGTTCAGTCTAATAACTAAAATGATGCTAAAGCTCTAATCATAACCATGCCTATTTCTATCAGAATAAATGCAGAATGGAGGTGAAAATATTCTTTTGAAGCAGCGAATCAGCTGTGGCTATTATGTTCTACAAAGACAGAGATATTTGAGTAACTTTGATCTGCCTACCATTTATAATAATCAGCCACAGCTGATTGGATTAAGACACACATGCTCTCCAAGCTGTCCTATCATTGCATATGTAGAAATAATGTAAGTCTAATGAAATACTTTCAAATTCTAAAATACTTTGTAGACAATGAAAGTTGATCCAGTAGCAACAAAAGTATTCCTTCATATTTGCATATTATGCTCATGTTTTAATATCTTGGGATATACAAATTAATTGGAAAAAAATAACTTCTATACAGAAAAATCTCCAAAAACTATTTGTATCTGGGTACAAATAGGCAGTATTTCAATCCCTTATCTTTCCAAAGTAATGGAAGTCTTGAGGAAACACTACATACAAGGTGCAAGCTAAGTTTCCAAGTGGGTGCTATTGCTAATTTATTTTACCACCTAGTGGAGTAACCCTTTGTGGTGAAAAAAATATATCTGATTTTTAATGACTAGAAGAATTAGACTCAAATAAACTATGAAGCTCAGGGAGAATTGTTATAATCTTTTGAATATTCTATTCAAAAAGTTATCTTTTTTTATTTCTCTTTAGTCTTAAACCAGGCCTCGAACTTGGTATCTGATACTTATTGCTCACTGTCAGGCACCCTGCCACCTGAGCCAAGCCTCTAACCCTCCAGGATAGTTAAGTCAGCTCACAAACACTGTCTCTGGGTCATGAAGGTGAAGATGATACTGACATTGAAGAAAGACAGATCATATTTTATCCCTAATAAACACCCAAATTGGGAATATAGTTGTCATGGTTACACTCGCAGAGCAGTAACAGCAGCAAGGCTTACTAGAGTATAGTATTCTTCCCTAAAAATATTTAAGATCTTAATGAAGAACAATAGGTACTTCAATAATCAAAAGTTCAGCTATGTAAATCAAGCTTGTAGTACTAAAAAAAAAAAACCCAAACCTTCTGGTTCCTTAATACACCATGCTCTTACTGGATCTATGAACGTTAAATGGTAGAGGTGGCTTCATTTAGCTGTCCCTCTTAGAGTTGGATGTTACCATGTCACAGAGTTATAGCTAACACACACATGAAGCATTTCATGGACTTCCCTCATCAGTACCTTCCACAGGTGATATTTGTATTTCTCTTTTCTTTCTAGCTACATTAATGCAGGCAAGAGGTGGAAGCAGGAAGATCATGATTTCTAGACCTACCTCGGTTACATGAAGACATATTGTCTGTCTCAAAAAACAATGAAACAAAACAATCACCAAAACACAGGCAAAAATCTGATAAAAATGAAAGAAGAGAGAGATGAAAGAAATGTAAAGTTAGAGTTTTCAATATCCCACTTTGGAAATGGATAGATCCTGCAGGCAGATCAGTAAGATTCTAGTTAGGCATCATAGTTCAATTGGATAAAATCGTTAGGCACCATAGTTCACTTGGATAAAATCAACCTACATTGTGTGTATATGCCACAACAGGACAATATGCATTAACATGTGCACCTATGGAATACTTACCAGACAGAACATATTCTTGGCTATTCAGAACATCTTCACACCATTTAAAGGTTAGACACCATAGAGTGAATTGTCTTGGACAACAGTGGAAAGCTAGAAATCAATAAAAAGATGGCAGCTATAAGTTGATGTTAGGCAAAATGAACCCCAAGATAAGGATTCAAATGTTTGTTCTTTCTTGCGATTGTTTCTAACACATTTATAAGATGATTTCTTTGTTGCTTTGTATGTCCCTCCCCCGTGATATAACCCCTGTTTTCACTGTATTTGATGTCGTGTCTATTATGACTACATTCCTCCATCTTTTGCATCTCCATTTATCTCTCCGCCTCCCTTTGACTTCACGACTCCCAACACATGTACCAGCCTCCTGACATCCATTTTGTTCAACTATAAATTTGTTGTTCAAAGGAGTTACACCATTGGAATCCTCCTTGGCACATCCCATACTTTACTGCCCTAAATATTCTTTGTACTCCACATTTCCAACTCTCCTTCTCTTTAATTCCTGGCAATGACTGATGGTTTTAACTCTCAAAATGTTTTACCTTTTCCAATAAGTCATAAACTTGTTGCTTTCTTTTCCTTAGTCATATAGAAGTATGTGCATGTGCGTATATAATTCATGTGTATATATGTATATATGCATGGAACTCTGTATATGTTTACATGTACATTGAAATTTTAGATTATATATATATATATATATATATATATATATATATATATATATATACTTGGACATAGGGATACTTTGGGAATGAGGAACATAGAGGAAAATCACACAGTCCAATAAAAAAAAATCTGTCCAGGATTCACTAACGTTAAGATGATGAAGGTTGGTATGCAGAAAGCAAGGCACCATGACTGATAGGCTTTCAAGCATTCTGTGCTTACCTTTGTGATGTGTGATTGAAAAATGGAACAGCTTTCCTTTTGATTTTCTGTTCCATCTGTTTTTTACATTTAACAATCCAAGAGCTGTATCATTTATCCCTCAAAATGGGCTCCTTTTCATTTGATGAAAATACTTTTTTTTTTTTTTTTTACTAAGGAGGCAATCTTTTGCTTAGGGCTCAATTCTATGTACCAAGTAACCACTCAATTCACCTTAGCAAAGTAAAAGCTTTTTACTTTAGATATCTCCGAACTAAAATGGGTCAACGAAATATTCTACCACTAAGTTTTCCAGCAATGACAGTAGTGGTTTCCCAGAATTCCCAGTTGGCAGGTAATAATTTGTGTGTGTTTATCTTAATAAAGATTATAGTTTACAAACCAAAACCGGTTTTATTTATTCCAAAATAAGTGAGTCATTACACATTAATCATCATTAGTTACTAAAGGGCTATGAAATACATTTGAAAAAAAGTACTGAAAACAATACATCCTCTGTTTCAAGAAAGATTTCATCTAAGAAAAATTGATTTTGTAATTCAAACCAGAAATTGTCCTAAATTTTCAGCCTAGATAGGCTCCTATTTTTTTTTTTTTTTGGTGCCAATTTCTCAAGGTGACTTGTTGACATTTTTCGTGTTTGTAACTTCATAGGCTGTGCTCATTTGTTACTCCGACATGAACCATCTGGTCATGCATTTGTCATTCTCCTGCTGAATTTGGCTTCAGTTGGGCAATGGAAACTTAGGACTAGTAGAATAATAGTGTTATGTGAAGGCTATCATTAGGGGAAAAAATTGTACTTCAAAGACCAAGCACATATGGTTTTGACTTTTATAAAAATGGCAGGTGGACATAAAGAAAAGGTTGATTTCAAATTTATTTCCACTATAGGAGGACCTTCTTCAAAGTCGGAAGATTAATTTTTCAATTTGGAATTCTGAATAACTGAAACATGATCCGGGTTTTACAACTTCCTGAGGTAAATTTTCTAGATAACCACACATCTTCCTGGAAACCAATAGAACAATTTAATAGAAGTCTCGGAATGATACAACACTGACAGATGTTTTGTAAGACAAAGCCAACGCATACAGAGAGAAACCCATTAAAAAAATTAACCAGAGGGTATATATTAGAGTAGAATACTTATCATACTAGATGAAAGCAAATTATTGACTTTAAAAGTGATTAAAGGGCTGGGAAGGTGGCTCAGTGGAAGAGCTCTTGCCTTGCATGCATGAAGCCCTGGGTTCGATTCCTCAGCACCACATAAGCAAAAAGAAAAAAGCCAGAAGTGGTGCTGTGGCTCAAGTGGTAGAGCGCTCGCCTTGAACAGAAGAGCTGAGGGATAGCACCCAGGCCCAGAGTTCAAGCCCCACAACCGGAACCCCCCACCAAAAAAAAAAGAAAAGTCTAGTCTAAAAGTGATTAACATAAAGTCAAATAGAATTTCAATTATCAGCATTTAGTTTAAGAAATCAATTTAGTATACATCTCATTCACTTTTAATACTGTTCAGAATACAAATATCCTAAAGTGATGAAATTTCTTTAATGGTGCTATAAATTGTCTTTCTAATGATATATTTTACATCTGTACTAATAATTCCTCCAAAAAAGATGAGGTAAATTCTGGACAAACATAAGTGAAAATTCAATTGGCAATAATTACCCTCTGCACATTTGCAATATAATAGTTTCATGTACTTCACCAATATTTGCAAGAGCAAAAATAACAAGAAAAATCCAGGAATGCATTAAGTCAATATTGTTATGTACAGTGAATATTATATGGCAGTGCCCATTGGCAATACAGTTCCGTATATAATATTATGGAATATTTTCTAAGATACAATGATAAAAAGCAAAGTTGAGATAGTTTGGAGGACATAGACATATTTATGTAAGATGTGTGTGTGTGTGTGTGTGTGTGTGTGTGTGTGTGTGTGTGTGTCACTACTTTAGGAGTAAAACCACTGACTCAATCTTGAAATAAGATGTTGCTTCTATATATTCTGCAAAAAAAGAAGAAATTAAATTTACTGTCCTCAGAGAGAATGATTCATCTCTTACCTTACAAATGTCCATTGTGCATCCTGTTTAAAAGAAATTTTGTAACCTTTTTGTGCAGTCAGGGATCTTTGCATTATATATATATATATATATATATATATATATATATATGTATGTATGTATGTATTTAGAGTAACGGCTTCCTTTTTCTCAGACCCAATTTTCCTTTTTCTGTGGGCAGGGATTTGGGTGAAGTAGTAAAGCTACTTCTTCATATGAAGAGGGCTTTGGTGGAGGGAGGAAAGTTGTAACAGAAAAGGCACTGGATATTTCTGGAAGGGGTGGAAGATATTCTTTTTTTTAAATATGTTTTTATTGTAAAAATAGTGTACAGAGGGGTTACTGTTACATGAGTAAGGTAATGAGCACATTTCCTATCAAGCGTTGTTACCTCCTCCTTTGTTTTTTTCCCTACCATCCCTTCCCTCCCCAACTCTATAACTCCTTCCTACCTCCCCCGCCCAAGTTGTAAAGTTTGTTTTCAACATAGTGTCTTGTACATCTCATTGTTACAATGGGTCAGTCTGTATCCCTGTTTAAGCATTTTGTTTTCTTCCCTTCCCCTCCCCAAATTAGAAAAGTATATATACAAGATGCAGGGCACCGACATCAAATACAGTGAAAACAGGGGTTATACCAGGGGGAAGAACATACAAAAGAAACAAAAAAAATCACATAGTGCATTATAAGTACGTTAAAAACAATAGCAAGAAAGAAAAAACCACTGTGTCCCTGTCTTGGGGTTCATTTCACTTAACATCATCTTATATGGTCATATGTACATAGCTTTTGACCTTTTTTGCTTGTCCTAGACATATACTAGTTATTGCAAATAAGGGAAACCGAGGGACCTATGTTTCTTTGGGTCTGGCTTACTTCACTTAATATAATTTTTTTCCAAGTCTTTCCATTAATGAAGATTTTCTTATTTCCATATTTATCAGAAAGGGTCCTGAGGTTCATAGATCTTTTGTCGAGTTTTGGTGTGATTCTCAAGGAAAGTAAGTTTAGGTAAAGGTAGTTTAGACAATATTGGAGTGAGAGAGAGAGGAAAGTGCTGGGGAGCAAAGGATGGGACCCTCTTCTCTCAGTAAGAAGAGTCAGCTTTGGGGGTATGAAATGGGAAGGGAACATTTCCCAGCAGGATCTTTCATCCTCCTGCTGTATCAGCAGAGATTAGGTAGGAGTCCCTCTGAGATGAAGGGTCACAGCCTGGGTGGGGACCAGTTGTCATTCTCCCTAAACCCAATTTCTCTCACCTTTATCCCACATAGTATGATGGTACTAGTTGGAATTGCCCAACAGCAAGTGAATTTACTAAATGCTTCACAGGGAACACACACACACACACACACACACACACACAGACACACACACACACACACACACACATTAAACGTCTAAAAGACTTGTTCTCTAGGGTGGCCCAATTGGGAGATGGTGTGAAATCCTAAAGAACTAGACTTTGAACTAAGGGCCTTAAGCTTACTAGGCAGATGCTCTATATTTAGGCCACTCTTCCTATGCTTTTTCAACTTTAGTTATTTTTGTGAGTGGGTACTGGTACTGAGGCTTGAAATCAGGACCAGGGTGTTGTCCTTTAGCATTTCTGTTGAAGGTTGGAACTCTCCCACTTGAGCCACAGCTCTACTTTTGGCTTTTTGGTGGTTAATTGGAGCTAGAAGTCTCAGGAAGTTTCCTACAGTGGCTCACTTTGATCTGTGATCCTCAGATCTTAGCCATCTAAGTATCTGGAATTATTAGAATGAGCTACCAGTGCCCATCTGGCATTGCTTATTTTTTAAGTGTCATCATTTGTGCTGACAAGGACTTCAGTCCTTTTATTTGTGTTATTTTTCTTGCTAGGATGAGTGGTGTGAATCACTGCTACCATCTCTTGTGGAGATGAAGCTTTCTGACCTAGATGGGCCTGAAATGAAAATCCCTGTTTCTGCCTCCCAAGTAGTTAGAATTGTAGGGTTAAGCCACCACACCCCGTCAAGATACTAACACCAGCATGGGAATCCCATTGACCCCTCTAATCCTTTCTTCCTCTCAGTGAACTTTAGGATTGATTGGTTGATTGCCTACATCCATCACCCCTCTTCCATATCTCAGTTGGAAGAGACTTGAAGAGGTATGAATCTCATACTTTTTATTGCCCCTGGAATTCGGCAGATCCTCAAAAACACTCATTATTTTTTTCAGAAACAAGCTCTTTCCCAGCATCCTTAGCTTTCCTCTCAATCCCAGCAATCAAACCAAGCCAGGCACAGCTGTCAAAATGAACCAACATGAAACCGTAGTACAATTGGCACTATAGCCCTGCTGTCTCCATTTACATTTCATTAACCATTTCTTAATATTACGTCGACTCCAATATCTCTGAATGTGTCCACTTTGTTCTGCAAAATTGGGGGGGGCTCCACCACTGACATCCATTTGCAGGCTGTAAAAGGGAGAGCTAGGGATTAGATAAAGAATTATAATAGAGAGAGCTCTAAGCATTAAACACATATATCAAATCTTTGAAAAAAAGCAATTTAACAGTAGAAAAAAAGTCTGCAGGAGTCATTTCCCCAGAAAACATTTGTGAGAAAATTTAAGAATACTAGACACACACCCACAATCCCTTTGAGATTTCCTTTACTATTTTTTCCCCCTCTAAACAAAAAAGGTAGAAATAAGAAAGATGGAATCAATGGACTAGGTAAAAGGTAAAAGTGAACATTTACAGCCTCTCAACAAACACCAAATCAATTACATTACTTTTTTCTACTCTTCACTTAAAAAAAAAAAAACATCTGGGGCTGTCATGTAGCCTTCCCTGTCTCTTTAAATAGTGTCAGGGAAGAATTGTTCAGAAGGTCAGCAAAGCATGCCTTACACAAGCTTGGATCCCATTCGTATGAGGAATGCATCTATATAACAATGAGTAAAATTAAATAGTGTTCAGAAAGACTGTAAGCATGAACCTCCCAAGGCTAATGTAATGTTTATAAAACACAGTCAGCAGTGAGAGATTTCACACCTTCTCCCACCAAACACCTAATTCATTTCGCCACCCCCCCCCAAACATTTTTCTCTTATATTACATTCTCAATGTCGGCATAGTTTCAGACGCAAAAATATACTTTGCATTTTTTCAGACTTCCAACATTTCATGTTTTCATTTTACTTCATGCGTTCTCTGTCACTCTTAACGAATCTTTAGAAATGTAAAAATCATCAAAAAGTTATATTCATTCCTATGTTTGGAGCCTGAAGAGCTACTAAGGAGACTTGCAGTAATTTTTAAATTACAGAAATAATGTTTGGGGTATTACTAGTACTGTAGCTTACTTTTTTTAAATTTTTTTTAAATTTAATTTTATTTTATTTGAGAACATACTGTACAGAGGGGCTACAATTACATGGGCAGGATAATGCATACATTTCTTACCAAGCATTGCAGCCTCCTCCTTTGTTTACCCTTCACCTCCCTTCCCAGCCTCCCCCCTCCCCCCACCCAATTATACCCCCCTCCCCCCCACACACCGACATTGTAAAGTTGGTTTTGACATGACATTTTGTACTTCTCATTGTTGCAACAGGTCCACCTGAATCCTTAAACGACTTGTTTGTCCCCATCTCCTCCACATGTTATACTGACATCAAATATAGTGAAAGCGGGGGTTACACTGTGGGGGAGGGACATACAAAGTGACAAAGAAATAATCTTATAAATGCGTTAGAAACACATGCATGAAAGAAACGAAAACATTAAAATACATATTTAAGGGTTCATTTTCCTAACATCACATTATCTGACCTTTTCCGCTTGACTCATACCTATACTAGATATTGCAAATAAGGGAAACCATGGGACCTATGCTTCTTTGGGCCTGGCTTACTTCACTTAATATAATTTTTTCCAAAACTTTCCATTTCCTAACAAATGGGGAAATGTCATTCTTTCTGATGGAGGCATAGAATTCCATTGTGTATACATACCACATTTTCTTGATCCATTCATCTACTGAGGGGCATCTGGGTTGGTTCCATATCTTAGCTATGGTAAATAATGCTGCAATAAACATAGTTGTGCTGGTAGCTTTAGTGTGATCTGAAAACATTACAGGATGGAATAGGAGAAACCCTAGGTCTCCTTGGCTCAGGCCGAAATTTTCTGAATAGAGACCCGGAAGCACAACAAATCAAAGAAAGGTTGGACAAATGGGATTGCATAAGGTTGCAGAGCTTCTGCAGGGCAAATGACATAGCTAGCAAGATCAATAGAAAGCCCACCGATTGGGAGAAGATGTTTACTAGCCATACAACGGACAAGGGTCTCATATCTAAAATATACTTGGAACTCAAAAAATTAAACCACCCAACAACAAATCCTCAAAGAAACAACTGCCCAATAAATAAGTGGGCGAAAGACTTAAAGAGAAGCTTCTCTGAAGAAGAAAGAAGGATGGCCAATAGACACATGAAGAAATGTTCAACATCCCTAGCCATAAAAGAAATGCAAATCAAAACAACATTGAGATATCACCTCACTCCAGTTAGAACAGCAAAAATCAAGAACTCTAACAACAACAGATGCTGGAGGGGATGTGGACAGAAAGGAACCTTACTTCATTGTTGGTGGGAATGTAAACTTGTTCAACCACTTTGGAAAGCAGTATGGAGGCTCCTCAAAAGTCTTCACATAGATCTCCCCTATGATCCAGCAATCCCACTTTTGGGCATTTACCCAAATGTAGCTTACTTTAATTTGTGTATTTGGAGTACTCTCAGAGATCCATTGTTTTAATTGAGTGCTCTAAATGGGTTTACAAAGCATAAAAAACATGACTCATAAACTAGTCAGCAAACTTGACATGGTAGATGAATAAGTATTTTGGTATACCAATTCTCAGGAAAGAACTATGAAATGGACGTGATATTAATCTATGTAAAAAATCAAGAAGATAATTTCTTTTCTTCTTTCTTTCTTCTTTGCTCATCTTAGGGCTGGATCTCTGGGCCTGTGTGCTGTCCTTTACTTTTTGAGCTCAGGCAAGAGCTCTACCTCTTGAACCGTAGCTCCACTTTGTGTGGTTAATTGGCAACAAGAGTCTCACAGACTTTCTTGCCCTACTGGCTTCACACTGTGATGCTCAGAACTCAGGATCCTAAATAGTTAAGTTACAGGCATGAGATACCAGTACCTGACAATTTCTTGTTTTTCTTTTATATCACACATTGTTCAAATAAAGTTCATATATTTTGCATATTCATAAAATAATTGTAAGCAACTAAAATGCCTTCTCAATTTTATCATGTTCTTCTGTGCTATTCTTTACACTCTAGCACAGTATTTTTCTATGGAAATATATATTTTTTTAATTCTCAGTGGTTTGTTCTTGCTGCTCTTGCAATTCTGAAGCCTCATACTTTTACTGCCTCTTTTTGGACCCACTGAGGCAGCAAATAGAAGGATTTGTTGTGTTAATCTCTCTAAGGAATTAAGCATGGAATAATTTCTTAAAGATGTCCTGTAAAGATGTAATCTATTTTGCTCACATCTTGTATGCAAAAGCTAGATATTTAATTTAAGAGAATGATGAGATTGTGAACGATTTCCTTTGGCTTAACTATTCATCTGAAATTGTCTTTTACTTGGGGTGGGATACTGTTATAACATTCACCGGGATTGGGTTGGGGGAGTTGAACATAATTCCCAGGTGCCCTTACACTTCTGGCAAGTGGTATGACTTCATGGTTGTGACTAAATAGGTGAAGAAACGTAAGAACACAGATTCATCCAGTTAAGTGATCATAGCTCCATGTCTGAAGAAGAGTCGACTCATCGTGTGTTCTTATCATGTTTTGATGACATCTTTGCTTCTGTGTTCCTATCTACCCAGAGGCAATGTAAAAATAACTGTTGTATATTTTCCTCTCCAGTGGTTTCTTCAGAAAATGTGGCAGAGAGCTGATATAAAATGAGTCTTTCACTATTCTGTGGAAAATCATGAACTAGATGATTATGATGTTTTAAAGTCAAACTAACAAACACATAATCATAGAGTTATATGAGATTCTGCCATAAGCACCAGCTCAGTTCTTTTTCTTTTTCTTCCTGTTGTAAATGCTTACTTGGAATTTGTTGGCAAATATTTTTCTCCTTTTTGGACAGTGTTTTTTAATACATTAAGTTAAAATGATTAGTGACCTTTATTTGGAAGCTATACGATGTTCCTGCATATAGATTCTTAAACCATTTAAATGCAGGCAAGTATATTTAATGAAAACAATCTAGCCATTAAAATGTCTGATTTTAAAGCAAGCAAGAGAAAAATGAACAAGGAATATTAAAAGGCAAAGAACAAAATAGTCGCATACTTACTTTAACCTTAAATGCCTGGCATCTTTCAGTCCAGTTGGTCTTTCTGACCATTCAGAGTTTGAGCTCCTCACATGTTAAGAACCATCTAGCATTGCTGCTGTAGATTGGAAAAAAGAGCTTGAGGTCAGAGGTCGACACAGTGAGGGAGTTTGCTCTTTAAGAGGTTATCTGAGGATCTGCAAAGCCAAAGTGTAATTGGGTTTTGTGATGTGATTTTAGTGTGTAATTGTATATGATCTTAGGGAGTTTCAAAGACAAGGTTGGGAGATTTTTTTTCTACCCTGTTTGTGATAGCAATTTTAAAAATTGTGTGCAGTCTTAGATAGACAGTTCAGCATGGCCAACAATAGCCCTCAGAAGAGTTACAGCAAGTACTTCATGTCCTTTGATTCTAATTTCAGGATATTGATTCTAATGCACTATGTTCCTTCTCATTTCAGGACATTGAATTAGTAAAATAAAGATGCTTAGTTTTCACGGCTAGTGTCTGTAAAGCAAGTTAATATCATCATGGTTCTCTGTGTTTCAGAATTTGAACTTTACAAGAGGATTACAATAATTATAAAGAAAGAAAAAAAGTGAAATATTGCAATTGGTTGTCAAGGTTTGTAAGATTTTTTTTCCTGCCACTGAATTAGTTAAATTTCTGATTCCCGAATATTCTAAACAATGAGAAATCAACATTTCCTTATTGTTTTACTTGTTTAGGGTTGCCTTGATTAAGTTGTCGCTGCTGTCAGTTATGTTCTTATAAGCCTGGATGGATCTATTTCATGTTAGGAAAAAGCTCAGATAAATCCAGGAAAGCTTAATGTTTATCCAATGTGAAAATAATTACTCAAAAGTGTTATTCTTAATCCAGATAATTAGAGTGAGGAAGGAAAGATCAGTGTCATTGTGAATTATGCCCTGGCAATTGACTCTTGGTCCTTGTAAGTTTCAGGTGAAGATGTGAATGGATAAAGGTTAGATTAAACATAATCCAAAGTAGCTGCAACCTTAATCTGTTATGATACAAGGATGATCACTTAAAAAGAGCTGGATTGTGGGATTGTTTCTGGTTGGATAAGATGCTGCTCAACTGGGACTAGTCTTAAAACATGCTTAGCACCATGTCACTGCAGCTGTAAGCACTTGTGCACGACTGTAGCCTGCCACACTAACCAGCACTCCTGGGCTTAGGCTGCATAGGAGAGCATCATAGTTTCATAATATCTGGGCTTTGCATTCACATGCCTTCCAATCACGTGCATAGAAAAGCATTTCCTGTGACCCTCGACATGTCTTCTGGGTTGTAGTAAGCTTGGATTTGCAATCTGCAAGATTTCACTATAAAATAAGCAACCATTTATGAAAGAAGAGGATTACAAGGTATATTTGCTCTGATTCAGCACAGAAACTATATTATGAATGTGGTTTTTTAGTTCATGTATAAAATTTGTAAAACAAATGATTTGTCAGGTATTTAAAAATATAATTAGGTCTCTATAAATTATTCTATGAAATTAAAAAGAATGGGGAAGAGGGAGAGTATGAATAATGAGATCCAAGAATGGCAAAATGCAAAATCTAGTCATTTTTTAAAAAAAATAAATAATTATTGAAATTTCATTTGTTTCTTTTTAATAAGACTCAGAAATGTAATAGTCTCAATTTTTGAATGACAGAGTTGCTTTGTACTGGTTGCCAAAAATGAAGCCAAGAATATTTTGGCAATTATTATGTGAAACTTTAATACCTAAATTAAAATGCATTGCTATGTTATAAGAAATGCATTTTAGAGTTTAAACATTTATTCATTTGTTATGGTTTTATTTTCTGGTATAATTACATTGTGCCATATTTATTACTGCTATTTTAGAAGATAATAAATGGAAAGTAAAAAGCTAATAATACTAATGCTCCTTAACATACATTTAGCTTTACTAGAAATAAAGATGATTCCAAAAAGATAGATTATTTTAAAAATAACACACATTTTAAATACATCAGTATATTTAAACCTTCACTAAAACCTAAATTACTTTGTCTAATTCTTGCTTCCCCTGGATAAATATATAATATAACATGCTGCAATATGAGACATGTTTCTAGTTACATTAATGGGTTCCATATGTATTTGTGTATAATTTGCTTTTCAAAGGCCATAAACATTTGTTGAGCATTTGCCACCCATATTTAGGCACTTGTTCTATATTTTCACAAATTATTTAATGCTGTTAATTTATGAAACTGATGTGTTATGAAGGGCCTGTTATATGCCAGACAGTGGTACAGGGGGTCATGACTATAGCAGTTAACAAAACAAGGTCCCTGACTTATGAAGCTCACAGTACTATGTGCGGAGAGAACATGCAAAATGTGGGTGCTGGTGGCTTATGTCTATAATCCTATCTTCTCAGAAGGCTGAGATTTAAGAATGGAAATACAAAGCCAGTCCTATCAGCTAAATCCAAGAGACTCATTTCCAGTTAGCTAGCAAGAAGCCAGAAGTAGAAGTATGGCTTAAGTAGTAGATTGCCAGCCTTGAGCAAAAAAGCCACTATAGCATGGGGACCTGAGGTCAAGCCCTTGTACTGGCACATACACACAGGCACAGATACACACACACACACACACACACACACACACACACACACACACACACACACACACACACACACACACACACACACACACACACACACACACACACACACACACACACACACACCCCAAATAAATAAACTGAAGTCCTTCTCTCAAGAGCTAGAACACCTACCTAGCTAGTACAGAGCCCTGTGTTCAAACACCAGTGCTATTAAAAAAAAAAAAAAAGAAGGCAAGTCAAATGGCTTTTTTCACAATAGCAGCTGAACTCAGAGTTCAAAAAACAAGAAAGAGGGGGAGACATAGGGAGGAAGGGGTAGCTGGGTGCTGGTGGCTCACAACTGTAATCCTAGCTATTCAGCAGCCCAAGATCTGAGGACAGTTGTTCAAAGCCAGCCTGGGCAGGAAAGTTGGTGAGACCCTTAACTCCAATGAACCACCAGAAAACCAGAAGTGGCACTGTGGCTTATAGCGGTAGAGTGCTAACCTTGAACACAAAAGCTCAGGGACAGTACCCAGACCCTGAGTTCAAGTCTCATAATTGACAAAGCAAAAAAAATTTTAAATAATGATCAAAAGGAGGAAGAAGAAAGGGGAGAGGCAGAAGGAAGGGGAACATAGGATACAATACAAGTCACTTTTAGTAAGTAAATTTGGAAGTGACATCCACTGTAATATTTTATCCAGTAGAAGTAATTACTATAAATGTCTTTGTCCCTTCAAAACTCATGTTTAAGTGCAGACTCCAATGCAGCAGTTTGGGGAGATGGGGTGGACTGGAAGATGCTCATGGATTAATGTCACTACTAAAAAGGCTTGTAGAAGTGGGTTTCCTTCCTTCCACTAGTCTAGTACTGGAGTTATTTAGAACACAGAATTCAAGGCACAATGTTGGATGTCAATCTAGGCTAACTCCCAGATACCCAAAACTTCTACTGCTTTGATCTTGGAATTTCGGTCCTCCAGAATTATGAAAAGTAACTTCCTATTCTATATAAATTAGTCTTGATGACCTTTTGCTATACCAAAACAGAACTGAGCGAAACAGGCATCCAGAAGCACTCAGAGGGGAAAAGTCACACATTAATAGGACATAGATATGAGAGAACAGGAAGGTATGGGATTCATCTTTGAGTATTCACGCTGTATTGCATTCACACAGCCCAGTGAAGAGCAAAGATGAATGTTTAACAAAGTTGCTAGCGACTTTTTGTCCTATGAAGGGTGTCGCATTGTTCAAGTTGGTAAGAGGATGCATTGACACAAGCTTTTGGTAGAATATTTTGTATGAAGATGAACAAAATGTTCAGACTTTTGGAACTTCTTGAAATTACACTTCTTGAAATTCATCAGAAGCAAATACACAGAGATTTATGTTAAGGAGCATTCAATTTCAGCCTTAATTATAACAACAAAAAGTACTAAGTAATGTCCACAAGAGGGAAGCTGAAATAGTTCACATTTAAAGCTGAAGGCTAAGAATACAGGCTATTTATTGTGTTTCCAAATTATACACCATAGCATCAGAAAAGACTGTTTGTTTTGAACAAAAGAAATAAGATGAAAACAATTGCATAGAATACATTTGATTATTAAAAAAGAGAGAAAGAAAGAAAAGAAGATATTGATCAAATTATAATGACAAGTAGATAGTTTGGAGCCAGAAGATTGGTGGGATTCTGGGCATTTTTTAGACATTGTTTTGACTTGCAGAACTACATATGTATACAAAAGGAGATTTCCCAATTTTTCTTTTCTTTCACTTCTTCTTTCCAATGCAGAGTAGCGGGTTGGAATTTAATGTAAAGATGTGACTAACTATGTTGGCAACAGTATGTTTGGTCATTTTAATTGGTGGTAGGCCACATGATGGACAGGCCCAAAACTATGGCAAAACCACAAAACAGAAAGCAGTTTCCATACCACAAGGCTCAGTATTAGTTTTGGCAAAAATATTCCTTGATGATAACAAATACTATACTTACAAGTCATTTCATGTTGGCATACATTTCACATAGTTTGATGCTTTTGAGCTAAAGTTACTGAGTTTTAGTTGTGTTTCTAATAAGAACCTGGTATAAATCAGCTTTCAAATGTCAAGATTCTTCACCATCATCTATTAATATTTTCCAAATCATGATGTTTTTGAATTAGAGCAGGTAATCAAATAATATAAATGGATTAATTAGGAAAATGTTTATTCTTTACTTCATGGCTTTAGGTGTCCACTTAAATTTTACTCATAGTTGAATCTGGTTCACTGACCTTAAAAACATCATTTTATTTATTTTTGCATCCTCTGTTAAACTGAAAAATATGAAGGAGAATAAAAGTATCTGCCTTGCTTACTTTCCTATTTCTAATACTTTATTGTAGGGCCTGGAGCGTATGAGGGACATAATATCTCTTTGTTAATTAAATGAGAAAATGAAGTTTTGTATATTTGAATCTGCTTTGGTAGGCATGTTGGACCTTTGATCATGTTTCTGCCCTGTTTCTATCTTCCTCAAAATGGAAAAATTCAGCATCCATATGTTAATCTTTTGTGTTGATAAGGCAACACAATTTTGTAAATAACAAACGAATGCATAGTCTGATCTCCTGGGAAGACCTCCTTGTTTATTTACTTAAATAACTCAAAATAACTATATATCTGCCCTTTTAGTAATTTGGCTAAATTGCTTGGGAGTTTTTCTTGTCATTATATTTCTATAAGAAGTCTCTCTTGGAGTGTAATTTTCAGGGTTTTTTCCTGTGTACATTTATATACAGCAGGCAGAATAGTGTCTCTCAAAGATGTCCATTCTCTAATCCCTGGAACTTTAAATACATTGCCTCACATGGGTGAAGGAATTTTGCAGATGTAATTGAGGGTGGGCAATTTTGAGATGGGGAAATTACCTTGGATTTTCCAGTGGGTCTAATGTAATCATATGGTTCCTTCAAAAGTGAAGAGCCTTTCCAAGCTGCTGTTAGAAAGAAATGAGACAATGAATAAAAAAGAGGGTTAGGAGATGGAAAAGGGGCTTTGCTTTTTCTTTTTGTTTTGTATAGTTATTGTAGGGAGAGTTGGTTACAGTTACAGGAATCATGTGCTATCAGTACCATTCTTTTTGAACCCTTCCATCATTCTCTCCTAGGCTTTCCTTCTATCCCTAGATTTCCAGATCATTTTCCACACAGTGTCTAGTGACTCTCACTATTGTATTTCTTCAGCCTTAGTGATATGAAGATGGAATACAGAATCCATGAGCTAAAGAACACAAGAATTCAGCTTGTTTTCTAGAGATTCCAGAAAGAATATGCCCTAACACACCTTAATCTAGCTCACTGAGATCCATTTTGGACTCCCATCTACCAGACTGTAAGAAAACACTGTGTTCTTTCTCCTTTTTTATTGTCAAGGTGATATACAGAGGTGTTACAGTTATAATAAGGTAGTAAGTACATTTCTTATTGAACTTGTTCTTTTAAATCACTCTGTAGTAATTTGTTACAAGAGAAAACAAATGCATTGATTTTTTAAGTTAAATTGAGCTAAATCTACAATGGAGATTATTACAATAAAAGTAATTATGTCTTCATAACAGTTTACTGTTTGAATGAGTAAATCTAAATACATGTAGTTTTTGTATAAATTGGTCCTATGGGTTAAAAGAAAACATTATCAGGCAACGAAGAGGATATTTTAATTGGCTCTGACCTGTCCTATGATTTTTATTGGAATTATTATGTGCAGTTAAATTGAGTGTGTGTGGCTTCAGATGTTTTTCTTGACTGAGGAGGTGAGCAATAGCAGAAGGATGGGAGGTGACTTAGTACTTGTGGTTAGGTTGGTGAAATATTTGGTGGCTTGGTTTAATATATGACTCTTTTAGTCATAATCTTTTGGCAGTGTCATAGTAACATTCATGTGGAATTTTCTAATACTTAATATCAACATGGGAATAAAAAATGAAAACAAGAAACTTAAAAGATTAAATACATACGCATTTACTGATCATCAGTAAAATTGCATTAGGGTTAATTTTTGATTTCTTTTATTTCTACTATTGCTACTAAATCTTGAAAATTTGAAACCGATTAATTTTTAATTCAATTCTGCAAAGTCCATATGAGAAATGTTGAAAGGTTTCAGCTGTTTGAAGTAATGCAATTATCCACAAGTTCAGAAGTAGTTTAGTCTTACATTTGACATATATATTAGTTTCGTGTCCTGGTAATAACACATCGCCATAAACTTAGTAGCTCAAAACAACCTAAACTACAGTTCTGGGGGGTTAAAAATCTGAAATAAATACTAAGAACAACAAAAACATCAAGGTGTCTGCATTGCTGGTTCCTCTTGGAGGCTCTGGGAAAGAATATATACTTAACTCTTCAATGTCTTTCTCTGATGAGTACATGACTTCAGTCTCTTTTTTTTTCTTGTCAGTCATGGGGCTTGAACTCTGGGCCTGGGCGCTGTCCCTCAGCTCTTCAGCTCAAGGCAAGTGCTCTACCACTTGAGCCACATTGCTATTTTCAGTTTTCTGATGGTTTATTGGAGATAAGAGCCTCACAGACCTTCCTGCCCAGGCTGGCTTTGAACCACGATCCTCAGATCTCAGCCTCCTGAGTAGCTAGGATTACAGGTGTGAGCTACCGGTACCCAGCTTGCCTTCAGTCTCTTGCTCTTAGCATCACATCTTCTCTGGTATAAGCCTTCTGGAATCACTTTGATAAGCAAGAACCTTTGTGGATTTCATCAGTGTCTTCTTGGTAATGTGACATTATTATCCCTTTATCTCGAAATTCTTAATCAGCTACAAGTCTCCTTTTTCCCTATATGTGGAAGTCACAAGGACTAAACATATAGGCATATTTGATGTGGAATGGAAAGTATTATTCAGTTTACCATAGATAAACTAGAAATCACCCATGCTCTGAAACCTTTCAAGATTGCTGTTCCTACCTTTTAAAATCCATACTTTTCCTCTTATAAAGCACCCTTTCCTTGGTGGTTATTTTGACCAAGACAGAACAACAGGCAAATAGAGTTGTAAGAGACTAGAGCAATGTTGTATTACATTTTTTTAAATACATGTAATTATATAATGATACATTATATAATTTCCTGTTCACTCATAAACACATCCCTTCCTCTCTTTGTGCGGGTACACTCAGGTATGGCTATGTGATATGCTTTAATTCATGAGAAGTGACTGTCTGGGTTGACTTTCTCAGAGCATTTGCTTTGCTTTGTCATAGTATTTTCTCTTTCTCAGGATGACTGACAAAGTTTCCAAGCAAGGAAGCTTTGTGAACCTTGGTCCTAAAGTGAGATAAACCTGGAGTCATGTACGTCAAATCTCAGTGAACGCCACTGGGATTTGAGCATTGAGCACTGTGAGTTATTCCTGCATAATCTAGTCTCTCATTTGGAAGCCGTGGTTAAGTGTTACATAGACCTGTCTGATTTCATAGCCCATTGTTTCCTAGTCCAGCAACACTGAAAAGGTGGAGCCCTCAGGAGATTCGGTGATGATGACAGCCCTGAGGAATGGGGTCGGTGCCTAGTTAAAGTTCTTGAGGAGCAAGATGCCACATTTATCCTTCACACCCTGTAAGAAAGAGTGTTTGAACCTTCTTCCTATACACTCTATACATGCTCTGCCTCTCAGGACACAGCAACGAAGAGCCATATTGGGAATAGACAGTTATCTCTCACCTGACATGGAATCTAGCTGCACCTTGATCTTGGACTTTTTAGCCTCCAAATCTGTGAGGGACAATTTTATTATTTATCCATCGCTCAGTCTACGGCATCTTCTTGTACAGACTGAAACAACTGTGTATCATATTCTAGTCAACTGATATTCTTAGTTTAGTATCTATATTACACTGTAAGACTGTAAGTTTCACAGATCTGGAAAATATGATAGATATATCATATACAGTCATCACGATATCTATCCTTTATGCCAGTTTTAAACAGTTTTGTGAAGTAGATAGATTGTAACATTCCTGAAGAAATGGATCATCACTGCTTTAATCTTTCTTTTTATAACCACTTCCTAGACCATACTTTATATCAAAGAGACTGACTAAGCTTGATGAGCAAGGAATAAGTAGCATAAGTACAGCAATGCTTAGGAGGCAGGAGTCCATCTATTTGCACTGTAGAAGTTAATTTACTAATCCTGCCCAAACTCAGGACACTATTAAAATTCACTTCTTGTTCCTTACATAAGAAAAAACTGAGGCAGGATTGAAGATGTAGCTCAGAGATCATTTGTCTAGCATACCTTAGGTACTAATTTCAATCTTAGTATCACAGAAGAAGAAAGAAGAGAAAAAGCAGGAGGAAGAAAAAGGGGAGGAGGTGGAGGAAGAAGAGGAGGTGGAGGAAGAAGAGGAGGAGGAGAGGAGAGAAAGCAAGGACTAGCAGATAAGTAGATTTCCAGAGCTGAAAGACAATATTGTTCAAACCTCAGTATTGGCGCACACACACATATACACACACAGAGTCTCACACAAATAACATTCAAAACAATATGCAAATCGTCTGTCCCCTCCGGTTAGTTATAGTTTAATTGTGACTTCTTCAAGGAAGCAGAACAAATTCTCTTTGCTCTGTGAAGTGCCTGGTATGTGAACCATTCATACAGAGCAGCAGAAGTATGTGCATGCATGAGTGTGCAGATGCTCACAAGTGTGCAGACCCTCACATCTATATACATGTCTCAAGCTACTTGGACAGACTTAATAAACATGAGTCACTAGAGCATTAGATATTAGCAGTACAACTAAAAATATAGAAAGATGTGGAGTCCCAGTTGCTTTGTAAACGTGTCTAAGTTGCCAGGTGCCTTTGGCTCAGACCTTCACGCCTGTAATCCTAGATATTCAGGAGGCTGAGATCTGAGCATCATAGTTCAAAGCCAGGCCGGGCAGGAAAGACCATGAGACTTTTTTTGTTGTTGGTTGTGGGGCTTGAACTCTGGGCCTGGGTGCTGTCCCTCAGCTCTTCAGCTCAAGGCTAGCACTCTACTACTTGAGCCACAGTGTCACTTCTGGTTTATTGGAGATAAGAGTCTCACGGAAAGAATGAAAGAATATCAAAGTTAATGTTCTACTTCAATGAATCAAAACTTCAAATGCTAGCACATGGCCCAGGGGAGTGGTTTGTCCTGGTAAAACAACACAAAGCTCCAATCAAGGGACCAATTCAAAGAAACCTTGGCCAGCATGAAGGAGAAGGGATGTATCACCTACTGCTTTAGAATATATTTATGGTTTGTTTATTCCTTTCAGAAATTATTTTCCACTACCAAAGTCTTCCTTATTTTTGTTGTTGTTGTGAACTGACCAACAATTGGCCTAGGCCGGGTTGGATAAGAGGATGTCTGCAGTAATCATAAAGAGCTAGGAGAGCTCTTGAGAGAGAACCAACCTAACAGCCCTTCTGCCAGCTTTGGAGAGCAGGTTTCCTGCCTTCCATCCCCCTTTCCACTGCAGATTGGGAAAACAAAAGAAAACACCTATTTCCCACTGCAAGCTCTTTTTTAATTTAGAGTCTGAGAGGAGCAGGAAAAGGCAGCCCTTCCTCCTTCTGGGGAACACTCTTCCTTCCATCAAATCAGTCTGCCTGTGCATCTAGAAGTTTCTATCTCAGCTTCCCTTGATAACAAGAAGGCTGAATCCCTCTCTTAAATGTAGCTCAGCTCTATGTACAAAGGATGAGGTGAGCTAAACACTCACTAACTTTCTTCTTTGAAGCAGCCTCTCAGCCCTTTGTGAATGAGATTTCCTACAGGGCACATTTGTTTTCCTGTCGAAATCACAACGTGTTCAAAGAGTGGGCTCTGTTTAGTATCTTATTCTTTCTGACTTTTCTATTATTTAAAAAAAAATTACTTCTCCATTTTGGCAAACATAAGGCTAAACAGGATCAATACATTTTAGCCAGAAGAGGGTGTGCTAGGCATTTCCCCTACAAATTGCAATGTGACTTACTTTTAATTTCACATACAAATTAGAAATTAAAATCGATGAGTTGTCTTGGTCCCCTTGGACCAGGGAAGTAGCAGGGAAAATGAACCCTGCAAATCTGAAGAAATAAAGAAACCCCAAGAGTTGCCTCCAAGATCTGTTGACCTGCGGGAGAAGCCAGCAGATCCATAAAGCCCAGAGATAAATGATAATTTTGATCAATTTGGAAGAGCCCTCATGTGGATTGGCATGAGCAGTATTCACGAAGGGTAATAATAAATTGCAGGGAGTTCTGCAAAGCAAGTTCATGATGCATTGGACACACACATTACCTGAGACCAATGAGTCAGAATATACCCACACACAAGTTGTGGGTATGAAAATAGACAACAAGGGACAAAAGAGTAGAGGTACAAGAAAACCAAGATTAAAGGAAGTTGCTCCGCATGGATGGTGTCCACTTGCACCCTAGCTGCAGACACTGCAGCTTGTCCTGGGTTAAACACAGATCATGCAAGATCATATCAGAAGAACTTTCTCTCAGGAAGACTATCACCCTTATCTCATAGGAAGAAGCACTCAACAAGCATTGTCTTCATTTTCTAATGCTTTAGCCTTCCTGACTCGCCAAAGGAGGGATGGACAGAAAAAAATGACTGGGAAAGTCCTGCTAAGGGACACACCCACTAATATATATAATAAATATAAATATATATATACATAAATAATGGAAAGAGAATGCACCACCTCTGATATTTCTTTTCAACACACCAAGTCCTCAGCAAAATATCAATGAATTATTGTGGAAAAAACTGCAAGACTTAGGCTCTCACTAAGGAAATTTTTGTTTTGTTTTGTTCTTTGCTTTTGTGCCAGTGCTGGAGCTTGAACTCAGGGCCTAGGTGCTGTGCCTGAGCAGTTTTACTCATTGTTAGTGCTCTCCCGTTTGAGCCACAGCTCTGCTTCCTGATGGTGGTTCACTGGAGATTAGAGTCTCATGGACATTCATGCCCAGGCTGATTTCAAACTCCAGTCCTCAGATCTCATCTTTCTGAGTTGCTAGGATTACAGTGTGAGTCACTGGTGCCCAATGTGAAAGGTTTTTAAGGAAACAATGAAACAAAAGAAGAGAAAAGAATAAGGACACCAGAAGGAGATAAAACTTCTGGCACACAAAAAAATTAAAGACAATGTCTGGCTTTTTGTACAGTTAGAACCTATACCAAAATATATATATAATACAATTTGAAGAGATTAAGAAAGCACCAGAGCCAAACTCAGGTACGATATTGATTTTTATTTCTAACCAAGAAATTTAAAGTAACTGGAATGAATATTCTGAGGATTCGAATAGATAAACTGCCAACATTCAAGAAGAGATAGGCAAGCAGAACACTTCTGGCTCACGCCTGTAATCCTAGTTATCAGGAGGCTGAGATCTGAGGATTGTGGTTCAAAGCCAATCTGGGCAGGAAAGTTCATTTGATCAATTTCCAATTAAGCACCAAAAACGCTGGAATGTAGAGCACTAGCCTTGAGCAAGAAAAGCTGAAGGACAGCACCCAGACCCTGAATTCAAGCCTCATGACTAAAGCATAAATAGGCTATGCACACAGAATTGGAAATGAGAAGAAAAGAATCTTCATGACTTGGGATTTGCAATAGATTCTTAGATTTGAAGAAAAGGAAATCTAGATCAGTTGTAGTTCCTTAAAATTGAAATGATATTTAAAACAGTACTGTTCATTATGTATCATCAGAGACTTTTAATAAGAAATATCCGCATTTCTCTAGATGATTAATAATAGTGTATATTAGTTAATTCTTCACAACTGTCCTAGGTCTGAAACATTTGCTAGTGTTTTGGTGAAGCTTGGATTGAATTTTAATCTCTTAAATCAAAATATTACCAGCCTCAATAATACTTCCTGTGGTAATTCTGATTTGACAACTCTACACTCTGTTACGTTTCTGTCATATATATCTTTCATTTTAAAGACACCTGCTGTTTGTTTTGCTTGACATAGTACCTTGAGATTATTGAAGGAGGACAGGAGCCCAAACTAGTTTTCATAAGTAGCATCTTAGAAGTTGAGCCTCAGTTTTGCAAGGTGAAGGAAGAAAGGCCTTACCTGTGGGAAAACTGGAATGTAGAAAAACATTTAGGCAAGTATCTGGTTACAGGATTTTTCTATCTTCCCTCTGCTCATTTCTGGAGGGAATCCTTTTCCCCCCTCTTTTTAGGCACATGAAATGAGTAGATGAATTCCCTTGTTTTCCTAGTTTCCAACACTGTGATCTTCACCATCTGTATTAAATGACTCCATTTGCCCTATGGAGCAATAGAGTTGGTTACGTTAGTGTTTGTCAGATAAATGACTTGCTAAAACGCTCCAGTTTAACTAACATGAAATTCCCGTCACTGTGCCAGTCCTTACTGGCTTGAGTGTTGATAGAATGTCCACTAAAGTTACTGCTCAGGCTGACACATAACACCCATCAATCACTCTTTTCCTTTCAACTCTTCTTCCTTTTGAAATATATTCTTTCACTTTTTGAACACTGTTGTGTAAATGTGTTGTTTAATATAATATATATATATATTTTCTCTGTCATTTTGGAAAAGCAATAGAAATATTTGCAGAGGACATTGACACTGTGAGATTTGACACTATTTGGTTTATATTATGCATCCTCTGCACAGAAGGAAATTTGTCTCAGATGGTAAAGTAATAATTAGCTGTTACTATCTCATAATAAGTTTTAAAATTATGTTTTCTTAGGCAACTCTAGTGCAAATTAGAATCATAGAAAATAAAACACAACCTAATCTCATTATCCAAATATAATAACTGACCATCTGAATGATACTTCCTCTAGAATTCTTTAGTTGGAAGCTAGGAAGATAGATAGATAGATAGATAGAGATAGATAGATAGATGCATACATACACACACACACACACACACACACACACACACACACACACACACACACACACACACAGAGAGAGATAGATATGAGATCTGAGGATTGAGGTTCAATGCCAGCCCAGGTAGGAAAATCTGTGAGACTATCTTCAATTAACCACCAGAAAACCAGAAATGGGGCTGTGGCTTAAAGTGGTAGAGCAAAAGAGCTCAGGAAAAATATCCAGGCCTCAAATTTAAAAAAAAAAGAGAGAGGAAAACATCTATACATTTCATAGGTAGTAATTGATCTGTTTCACCCTGTATGGCTGGCTGTCTATACATATGTGTGTGTATGTTATGTTCTATCTACATCTAAACATTCCATGTCTGTTTTACATTAAATATGTTATCTGTACCAATAATATTTGGGGAAATCTATCTAAAATTTAATACTCTATGGTTGAAATAATATTGCACTGTTGTGCTATTGAGTTTGTAAAGAAGCCACACTGTAAGCTAACATATAGAATTCAAATTTATCAATGAGATTAAAAATAAAGCATATTAGTTGGGTACTGATGGCTCTTGCCTGTAATCCTATTCAGGAGGCTGTTCTACAAGACTATTGAAACACTATAGAAAGACTAAAGAAGACTCTTATTTCCAACTAACCCACTCAAAGTGGAAGTGAAGAGTGCAAGCCTTGAATGAAAAAGCCTAGTGAGAGTAAGAGGTCCTGAGTTCAAGCCCCAGTACCAGTACACACACACACACACACATACACACACACACACACACACACACACACACACACACACACACACACACACAAGAAATAAATAAGAGAGCCAAACATGGTAGTTCTTATCTATAATCACACTTACCCAGAAACTGGGACAAAAGTGTGAGACCCTACTTGCAAAGTAAGTAAAAGCATAAATAACTATGGGCCTTCCTAACAAATATGGGACCCTGAGTTCAAATCCTAGCATTACAAAAAAACCCTTAAAAACCTCAGCCCCCCCCCCACATACCATATTTATACCTATCACTAATCTGACTTTAAGTATTAGGAATTTGAACTTAAAATTGTAACTCAATTAGAAAATTTAATATGCTCTTGAAATTAGACAATAAATATTTTAAAGTAATCTTGCTATTGTTTAGAAATTGGAAAGTGGATGTAAACCTGAAAAAAATAAGGTGCTTTTATTATAATAACCAGATCTACAAGTAAGAATCTGTGTTGATAGTAATATAATTTGAGTTCTGATGTTGCTTGTTTTTTAAATTTGCTTAAGGCACTGGTGGTTTATGCCAGTAATACTAGCTATTCAAGAGGCTGAAATCTGAGGATCGAAGTTTGAAGCCAGGCCAAGAAGGAAAGTTCATGAGATTCTTATCTCCAATGAACTTCCAAATAGCTGGAAGTGAAGCTATGGCTCAAGTGGTAGAGTGCTAGCTTTGAACAAAAAATGCTCAGGGACAGCACCAGTGTCTAAGTTCAACTCCTAGGAGTGGCACAAAAACAAATAAAATAAAGATCTCTTTGTTAGACTGGATATTCTGAAGTGTGTTCATAAGTGTTCATAGTAGCAAATTTTTATGTACATCTTATTCTAAAAATTATCAACTGTTGGGGCTGGGAAGGTGGCTCAGTGGTAGAGTGCTTGCCTTGCATGCATGAGGCCCTGGGTTCGATTCCTCAGCACCACATAAGCAAAAAAAAGCCAGAAGTGGCGCTGTGGCTCAAGTGGTAGAGCGCTAGTCTTGAGCTGAAGAGCTGAGGGACAGCACTCAGGCCCAGAGTTCAGGCCCCACGACCAGACCCCCCCCCCAAAAAAATTATCAACTGTTTTTAATATTCAAATTATGGTTAGTGAAAACCTAATAGGATGTTCTGAAGTTTATATAATAATTCTCCCATAATCACAGTTATAACTCTTACACATTTCTTATAAAATATCCATAAAAGTAATAGAACAAATATTAGAAACCTATAATCTTGTGTAAGTACTACAGTATGGGATGCCATGTTGAACCCAAACTCATTTTAGAAGCTATAATCAATAGGTAAAAGCTTAGTGGATTTTAAGAAATTTAATATTCCATTTTTCAAACATTTTCTTTCAAAACAGAGAATCTTGATAAATCCCTTGCAGAACAAAGAAATTCAAAAAGACAGACCTGCAATGTGAATTTCTTTAGAGATTACTGAAAAAGATTTTTTCATACTTTCAAGGTACAAAATAGTCTTCATTTTAATTTTCTATCTTTGCAAGTTTTATTTTAATTTTTGTCCGTTGTAGGGCTTGAACTCTGGGCCTGGGAGCTGTCCCTTAGGTCTTCACCTCAAGGCGAATGCTCTACCACTTGAGCCTCAGTATCACTTCCTGTTTTCTGGTGGTTTATTGGAGATAAGAGTCTCACAAATTTTTCTGCCCAGGATGATTTTGAACCGTGATCCTCAGATCTCAGACTCCTGAGTAGCTAGGATTACAGGCGTGAGCCACCAACGCCCGGCTTATTTTTGCAAGTTTTAAGTTAAAAATATGCCATTTACAAATGTGTGTGGTAAAATACATTATTGTTTACTTGTTAAAGGCCTGTAAAGTTAGAAATTGATCAGTTATACCTGTGGAAGAAGGTAAAGTTGAATAATGTTCATTGTGAATTTCTGTTCTTAAAAATGAGCTGCCTTTTGAATTATCTGTTGTGTTAGAGTTTATAGGAAATCATTCCCTTAAATATGCAAGAGAAGGTGCATTAGAATTAAATACTGGGAGCCAGGGGCTGGTGGCTCACGCCTGTAATCCTAGCTACTCAGGAGGCTGAGATCTGAGGATTGTGGTTCAAAGCCAGCCCGGGCAAGACAGACCGTGAGACTCTTATCTCCAATAAACCACCAGAAAACCGAAGTGGCGCTGTAGCTCAAGTGGTAGAGCGCTCGCCTTGAGCTGAAGAGCTGAGGGACAGCGCCCAGGCCCAGAGTTCAAGCCCCACGACTGACAAAAAAAAAAAAAAAAAGAAAAAAAAAGAATTAAATACTGGGATGAAATAAAATCAGTGATTAGATACTGAAATATAATCCATTACACAATTTTAAATTAAATTAAGACTTCTAATCTGAAATATTTTATACAGTTTATAGTTTTAAAAATATTTCAATTTAACCACTAGGGGCACTAGATGATCCTGATTCTTTTTTTTTGTACATTTTTTTAAATTGGAAAAATGCTGTACAGAAGGGTTGCAGTTACATGAGCAAGGTAATGAGTACATTTCCTATTGAGCATTGCTGCCTCCTCTTTGTTTTCACCCTTCCATCCTTTCCCTCCCGCCTCCCCAACTACCCCCACCCCCCCAGATCATCCTGATTCTATTTCAAAACTGTCATTAGTATGTTTGTCATCAACAGAAAGATGTAAATTAGAGCAAATTCCAGGTTTTCTTTTCTCATATTCAATGTTTACTTTAACTTTGTCTCAGGTATTGCTTTGATTGGTACTAGTAGAGAATATTCTTTAGTGAAGAATGAAGTTTGAGCCAGATACTAGTGATTCACAACTGTAATCCTACCTACTCAGGAGGCTAAGGACTAAAGAAAGTCCTTAAGACTCTTATCTCCAATGAACTATCAGAAATCTGGAAGTACAAGTATGACTCAAGTGCTAGAATACTAGCCTTGAGCAAAAAAGCAAAGGGACAGTGCTCAGGCCCTGAGTTCAAGCCCTAGTAAGCAGCGCACGCACACAGACATGTGCGCGCACACACACATACCCACACAAAGTTACCTCAGCATGAAACATAACTTAGAGCCAATTCACAATTCAGCTGAGTAGTTTTTTTAAACTGTATTTAGGTAGCTCTACATACTCTTTTGTGGGGAGTGAAGTATGTATAAAGCTTGGCCTTCTACATATAAAGCAAAAACAGAAATAAAAGAAATAACACAATGGTCTCATATTTCTAGGAATTTCTACATTCTAAGATACTGTTTTTTATGACAGAAGTCCGGTCACCCAGAACCTGAAGCAATCAGAAGGTATTGTATATTGCCTATCAGTCTTCATCTGTTTCTGAAGTGCTGAAACACAAGAGCTGATACTAAGAGTCTGTCAGAGAAATGAAATGAAATCAAGAACTAAAGAAATGTGGAAAAAAAAATCCTGAATTAGTTTCCTTGAAAGTTAGTCTGAGAAATCCTTGACCCTAATGAATGTAAATGATGGATATTTGTTAATGTACAGTATTCTAAAATAGAAAAATAAAGAAACTCCACAACTCCTCTCTAATACTAAATTGTACTCTTTAGGAAGTCCAACTCTTATTTTTTTAAATATATTATCTCAACTGATTCTTACAACCAGAAACTAGCTGACAACATTCAGCAAATCACTTAAAGGCTTTGCTTCAGTCTTCGTTGATATATAAAATATAGATATAAATTCAAAGAGTGATCCTTAGAAAAATGACCAATAATTGACCTGTTATAAATTTTAGCAGAATCAGAGACTAAACAACAAAATGTAAAATTTGCTTTATTTTTTTTTCTTGAAAATATTTTTGGAGAGAAGAGCTTACAAAAATAATTTGAAGTATATTTACATACTGAGACTAATAATAAAATTAAAATTGATTTTGTAATATTCTTAATTAACTAATTCAATAAGTAATACTCCCAATGAAATTAAGTAGGTGTGATCTCTGTCATCAGACTTTCGAAGAGCAAATTCATTAGTAATTAAACCATGGCATGAAATTAATTTTAAATACCCCATGTCTTGTCTAGAAAAGCCACCTCACCCATAATAATTTAAGTAAAATCCTTTTGTTTACCATAATTCTTTTCAGCAGTAGAGGAACCTTGATTTCTTAACCAGTTTGGTTATGGACAATTTAATTTGTCTAGTAATCAGGAGATTGGTTAGAAGACCCTTTCAGGCCATGTTCCATGGTTCACATATTATTATTTAGTCCAGTTTGTAAATTACCATTTGGAGTATCTTTAATCTTTATAAATAGCATTTTCATTTTCCTTTTAAGTATCCACATTTTCATTCCTACCCTGAAGATAGAATATTTTTGAGTATATACCAGAGCTCTATGAGGAAATAGCAAACAAATAACAAAAACTTTCAGCAAATTACTTTAGGGATCTGTATCTATCCTTGATATGTGAAATGACAATAATAACCTCGTTGGGTTATTAATGATTCAATGAATGATGTAAAGCACTTCTGGTAGAATTGACCTACAGTAAATGCCACTGGAATGCTAGCCTTTGGCAACTTGCCATTTTTTTTTTTTACTTTCTTGTCTCCAGAATCTGCTTACTATGTGCAAAACCGCAACTTAGTTAGTTTGCAGAATGATGTTGAACCTTATTAATAACCTAAAACTTTCAGGACAAGGTATTATTTCTCCAGTGAAATGTAGGTTTTTCCAGAGGGTAAGCTTAGACACCCCAAAATAATGTATAGGGTATTTGTAAAATAAACTTAAAAATAATAATTTTTCAAGCCTTCATTTTGTATACAATAATTTACTTTTAAGTATTTGGATAGTAACTCTAATATTTACCTTGATTGGATATGTAAGATGCAAAAGGTATGTTTGAAAGTAGTGAGAATGGTTTGTGGGTGTGTGTGTGCGTGTGTGAGGAATTATGAAAGAACTTATTGCAAGCTACTTTCTGTGTCTTCTATTCAGCAGAATAAACCCAGTTGGAGGCGCTGTATTGTTGCCTTTAGGTGAAATCTACCTTATTGGTATAGATTGAAATATAGAATGCCAGCTTTCTAGAGATAAAATCCTACTCATTAAAAGACTTGGCATTTTAATTCAGTAATCAACAAATAACTGTATTGGGTTTTTTCCTCCTGTGTATTTATACTATCTGAGTCCCAAATTGACATGAGGGCCAGTTCAGATAAGCTGTTTTGTCTTTGTTCCCGATTTTCCACATCTCTTTAAGAGTTTTTATTTTATTCTATTTTATTGTAAAGATGCTGTCCAGAGGGGTTACCATTACATGAGTAAGGTAATGAGTATATTTATTGTCATGCATTGTTACCCCTCCTTTGTTTTTCTCTATATCCCTTCTCTCCCCCTCTTCAACAGTTCTATAGCATACAAGTTGTTGATACAGCATACAGACCAACATGCCTTCCAGTCTATTTGAAGGTAACTTTTCTATTCTGGGGTAAGCCATCATTTTCAAGTTTCACCTCTTTTGTTGTAAAAAGGGAGGTGAGTATTAGTGATTTATCTTTTTATTCCCAGGATTGTTAGAACAATGAAATTACATGGCATCTATGAATGTGTTGGTAAACATACTGTTGTTTGAACTAGTCTTGGCACAACAGAATCATTGATGGAGAATCATTTGCTCAAATTGATCAAGAATTCGCATAGAAAGAATCCATTCTGCTTCCTTAGAAGCTTAAATGAATTATTTAGAGAAATGAGATATAGTAAATACTGGCAAGTACAGAGGATATTGGATAGGGTGACAAAATGCACAGAAGATCAACTCTTCCTCACATCCCAGTGACACACAGAGCAAGTATGCTCTTTAGGTTTCTGGTTCCATGACCTGGGTCCTGATACTCTAGGAAAGTTCTGCACTGCATTTGTCCTCAAAAAGTTATATTCTTTCTTGAGGCCTACCTTTATATATATTGTTTCCTGTGCCTAAAGCACACTTTTTTGGGGGGGGTCAGTTATATATCTAAGGACCTTCAAGATTGAGGTCATATTTATTTCACGGAATCTTTCCCAGGTATCTGTGTATATTCTAAGCCTGCTGTACCTGGAACTTTTCAACAAAACAGAAGCGCAGTCTTGTGTATTAGTCTTTTACACTGGCATAAATTAAAACAATAGCTTCCGGCATCACAGGGCAGGGTTTTAAACCCTAGCTCTACCACATACTCATCATGAAGGTGTGGATTAGTAAAAGTAATCACTCATGTGGAAATTGGAGCTAATTCCACTAGGTCATTTAATAGACCAAATTAGTACAATTCTATCTCTGTGTGTGTGTGTGTGTGTGTGTGTGTGTGTGTGTGTGTGTGTGTGTGTGTGTGTGTGTGTGTGTGTGTGTGTGTGTGTGTGTGTGTGTGTGTGTGCCATTCCTGGGGCCTGAACTCAGAGCCTCTGCACTGTCCCTGAGAGTTTTTTGTTTGTTTTGCTCAAGGTGAGTGTTCTACCAATTGAGTCACAGCTCTACTTCTAACTTTTTGGTAGTTTCATGAACTTCGCTGCCTGGGTTGGCTTTGAACTGTAATCTGCAAATCTAAACCTCCTGGTAGGAAGGATAACAGGTGTGAGCCACTCTTATTTTAACAGTTATAGCCAGGGCTGGGAAGGTGGCTCAGTGGTAGAGTGCTTGCCTGGCATGCATGAAGCCCTGGGTTTGATTCCTCAGCACCACATAAGCAGAAAAAGCCAGAAGTGGTGCTGTGGCTCAAGTGGTAGAGCGCTAGCCTTGAGCTGAAGAGCTGAGGGACAGCACCCAGGCCCAGAGTTCAGGCCCCACCACTGACAAAAAAAAGGAGAGTTGTAGCCCAGGTTATGAACTCAAATGTTAAATATTTAAAATTATCCTATTTTGTACATCCAAATGAACATTGTATTTAAGACATAATAAGCTTTCCTAAAGAACATAAAGAAATAAACAAGTGATTATAATTTCCACCTCTAAGAAAAAAATCTAAAGTCAACCTTGAAAATAAGTAGTCTTATTATACTTGAAAAGAATGGCAAAATTTTTTATTAAAGTATGACATTTTGTTCCTTTTTTGGTTAGTTAACTTCCATATGCAGTGCAATAGTCTCATTATATATGGTAGGCTGGATTTGAACTTCCAATCCTCCTACCTCAGTCTTCCAAGTGCTGGGATTACAGGCTTGTGTAACCACATTGCACTCATGTATGATAAAGACATGAAGTACAATATTGTTTTTGTGAGAAAAGGGACTTATGCTTTTCCAAGTATTCATAACTTACATCTGAAAAATAAACAGGTAATGTAGATGCAAAACAGGTTCAGATGAATAAATGACTTACACATAATCTTAACACATTATTAAAATAGTGGAATTCAAATAAGCAAAAACACTAAGGTTCATAATTTGGAATTTAGAAAAACAAATAAAAGATAGAGTGGTAAATGATCCTAGATAAGTTGGTTATACTACAAGTTAGACTACTTGTTAAAATGATTTATAGGTAAAGAAATGAAATGTAAAGGAAGAAATAGAAGAAAGAGGGAATATCTTGCATCTGTTCACAGAGGGAGGAAGGCACTGTGGGCCAGTCATTGAAAGAAAAAATTGAAAATGCTGATAAACTACATCAAATTGAAAACATCCATAGTGATTAATTTAAGAAACATATATCTGGGTTTTAAAAGGTACTCTCTCATGAACTTCAAGCAAAGAACTTCATCTGTATATACCTCCATTTTCTAATGTGTAAAATAGTCCTAAGCAATAGCTATTAAGGTTACCCAAATTTATAATAGCTGTGATAAGGGTTTTAAAGGGTGAGAGAGTAATGGTCACTAAACAGTATGAACAGTGATTAAAACAAATGCAAATAGGAGAAATATTTGGACTCATTGGTGTTATGCAAAAATTTGAATTTTGCTAATATTAAATAAAATATTTCTTACATTGAAGGAATCCAGGCAGGAAAGATGGACATATGTAATTCACAGAATGAACAACAAATGACATAATCAGAGTATAGATCTCAAGATCATCCCTGGTCGTCAGGATTAAAAATTGAAACTTGGATATTGTATTACCCAAAGTGTCCACAATGAGCAACTGTCTTTTCTGGTCAGCCAAAAAAAGAATAAGAGATTCATCAATTTAAAAAGAAAACAAGCATGTCTTACGTGTTTTGCTGTGTTGAGAGTCTACTTTTCCTTTTCTATTTAAATCAAAGGGTATGATTCTCCCTTTTGCTTGGCATTGGGCAATCAAAGTTCTTAGGAGTATTTCTAAAGATTCCTAGAATATTCTCACATGGCTGGTTTTTGTTCTTTACCATTTTATTCTTGAGACACTGGCTTTCTTCCAGTAACCATCTCTACCTTGTAACTGCTCATCCCTGCTCTGTTTCAATCAGCTCTGCAAAGGTTAAGACAGAAACAGAAGGAGAAAGGGAGAGTCGGGGGCCAGTATTGAAATCATTAGTCATACATGAAATATACATAATGCAGCAATACACAAATTTCATGCTTCAAAATATTTGATAGAAAGGTGTTTGCCGTCAATGTAATTTGCCGATACGAATTGGAGGCACATTTTAGGGGTATATTTTAAAGGAAGACATAATGAGATTAGTTTACAATAATCCAGACTACTATTTCAAATAGATCATTATCTCTTATGTGTCTCTGATTCTGCCTTTTTGTTGCTTTTAAATTGCTGTCTTCCTATGACCTTTCACTAGGAGGCATATAGAAGGATTGCCTGGTTATGTTTTAACTGATTCCTTTCATTGTTATTGGTAGGTTTTTATACATAAGGTTCTTATTGTGCCAGTAGAAAGGAGAGGTAAAATCAATTTCCTCTTTAACATATTGATAAACAACTCCAGATATAAGAGGTAGGGAGGAGAAACTAGATTTACCTTTGTGTGACCTAGATAGGAATGCTGGGAAAAATTAATTCCAGAATATTATGTCCACATTCCTTGAAGCTGAGGATATGATTTACATAGTAGGGTTTCCCCAATCCAACTGGCTACTTTCATCTAGATACTGTAAATTGCTTTCCTTTTGCCCCTCCGATCTGTGTGCTTGAGATATTGTTGTGATAAATTATGGAGGTACAGAACTGAAAATGCTGTGTAGATTGTCTAAGAAATTGAGTGCAGTCAGCCTTAAAAGTGGTGGATGATGTGCTAAAACAGCTCCCTCACCCTGGCCATGTCCCATATGTCGTCAATGAACAGCTGCTTTTAACTTTGCCTTTTGCCCAGAGCACAAGAGCTGCTGGATTTATTGAATTAATAACCACTCCATTATGTGTGTTTTGTTTTCCTGAGACCGTGAAATCTGGCTATAATGTTAGGAAAGTGTAAGACAGGTCTCCTTAACAAACAAGGCGATATCTATTTTGGAGGGTCATTATAGAATACTTAATCTTTTGGAGGTAGAAAATAATAGGGAAATCCTTTCAAATCTGGAATAGAATGTTTCTAACAATATTGAGTTAAAAAAGGAATTTTATGGGTTACATGGATAGATAGAAGCTGGATTTCACTATGATTTGTGGTCTGGAACACAGCTACTGACTGCAATGTGTTTGTGATTGAATAAGGTTCCTTTTTTTTCTTTTGGCTTGTGTTTTCTTTTTTAAAAGCAGAATATTACAGGCATGCATGCATGCATGCATGTAACATTTAATATATATTATATATTTTATATGCATGCATGTATGTATTTCTATAACAATTTATATATATATATGTATTTCTGTAGCATTTAATATGTATGTATGTGTATTTCTTTGTAGACAAATATCTAAATACTTTCTATGGGAAATAAGGAGAGAGAAAGATTATTATTCTTTTACACTCTGGATTATTTCCTGAAGAATCTGCACTCATCTCAAAGAGCAGAATTTTAGCAAAGGTGTTTTCAACACATGAGGAAAAGGTTACCCAGGACCTTTAATTCTTCAGACCAAGAAGGTATAAGATAAGTCTTCTATCAAGAAGTCTCAGTTAAGGCCATTTTGATTCATGGTATTTTCCTTTTCTCCTTTTCTTTTCTAATTGCTGCCCTCATCCCCGAAATCAGGCCAACTCATTGTTCCTGTTCCTTTCCTAACTTCTATCACTCCCACCAGGATTCTATAGAACAAATACAGAACCCAAGGGAAGGCTCCTTTGTCAGCTGAATTTCAACTCCTGGGTATTGTCCTAGACTTAACTAGCCTCTAGCATTCTTAAAGACTTACAAAATAGTTGTTTTGAAACTTTATATTGATCATTGAAAAATGAAGTTTATTGTTATAAAAGGATCTAGCTGGGGCTGGGAAGGTGGCTCAGTGGTGGAGTGCTTGCCTTGCATGCATGAGGCCCTGGGTTCGATTCCTCAGCATCCCATAAACAAAATAAAAAAGCCAGAAGTGGTGCTGTGGTTCAAGTGGTAGAGTGCTAGCCTTGAGCTGAAGAGCTGAGGGACAGCGCCCAGGCCCAGAGTTCAGGCCCCACGACCAGACCCCCCACCTCCCAAAAAAAGGGTCTAGCTTAGGGATATAACTCAGTGTAAGGCCAGGAGTTCAATCCCCAGAACTACAAACATGGTGGGGGGGGGGTGATAAAATGACTATTTATCTCAATCTTTTACTCTATATATCAGGAAACTAAGGCTATTCAAGTGATTGTAAGAAATTTCTACTGACTGATGTGCATTTTAAAACAATTTTTAATGTGTTTAATTATTCTACTTTTTTTTTTTCGGTCATGGGACTTGAACTCTGGGCTTGGGCGCTATCCCTCAGCTCTTCAGATCAAGGGGAGTGCTCAACCGCTTTAGCCACAGTGCCACTTCCGGCGCTGGACTTTTCTGTCCGGGCTGGCTTTGAACCGTGAATCCTTAGATCTCAGCCTCCTGAGTAGCTAGGATTACAGGCATGAGCCACTGGCACCCGGCTAATTATTCTACTTTCATACTGAAGTTCTTGGCTCATATTCATCCACGTTCCATTCTCTCTGTTCTCCTCCTGCTCATTCTCACTCCCAAACAATGCCTACTTTACACTGGTGTCAGTGTGTGTGTGTGTGTGTGTGTGTGTGTGTGTGTGTTGTTTGGTTTTAAATCTAGGGTCTCCATATGAGAGAATGCATGTAGTATTTGTATTTTCAGTCTGGTTTATTTTAATTAACATGGTGATTTCCTGTTCCAATCACTTTCTTGCAAATGACTTAATTTTCATTCTTTATGGCTCAATAATACTCCATTGTGCACATATACCACCTTTATGCACATTCATTAGTTGCTGAGTGCTTAGGCTGATATGATAATTTGACTTTTGTGTGATTTATTACCTAGCTATGGTATAGTAGGATTATATGATAATGGTAGTTTAATTATTAGAAATTTCCATACTGATTTCCATAGTAGCTGTATATATATATATATATATATATATATATATATATATATATATATATATATTTCTACCAATGATGTATAACAGCCCTCTGACCATCTTAACCCTTGACTTCTGACATTTCTTGTTATTTATTTTCTTTTTTTAAACTTAATTTTATTGTCAAGGTGATGTCTAGAAGGGTTACAGTTACATACATAAGGTAGTGAGTACATTTCTTGTTGAGCATTGTTATTTATTTTCTTAAAGACAGTCATCACTCTGTTTGGGGTGAGATGGAATCTCAGTGCCCTTTGGTTTGCTTTTCCTTTATGGATAAGGATGTTGGACATGTATTCATGCATTTACTGCCATTTGTGCTTCTTCTTTTAGAAGCTTTCTGTTTACCCATTTGTTGATTAGAGTACCCTGATGCAGTTTTTAAATTCTTTATGCATTCTGGATATTAATCCTTTATCTGATGAATAGTTGGGCAAAGATTTTCTACCATTCTCTAGGTTCTAGTCTTTTGATTGTGGTAATTATTTTCAGTGGAGTTTTATTTTTTTAATTTGATGCAATCTCATTAGTTAATTATTGCTCATATTTGTCAGAGAGGCATTATCTACAATTATATCTTCAAGATCTCTCCCTATGTTTTCATCTATTGGTTTCAAAGTTCCAGGTCTTGTATTAAGATCTTTGATAAATTCTAAATTAATTTTAGTAAAAAGGTACAGGATAGGAATCTAGTTTCAGTCTTCTACATGTGCCTATCCAATTTCCCCAGCACCATTTGTCTAAGAGGCTATGTTTTTAAACGTGTGCTTTTGGTGAGAGGCCAGTAGTTTTTAAAGAAACTCAGTCTTCTCTGTTTGTTATTTCTTTATGATGCAGAATTTTTCAATCTATTGAGTCATGCATAAGACCTTTCCTTGAACTATCCTCTTCTAAAAATCATCTTTTTAAGCTAAGGTTTAAAGCTACAATATATTAAAGGGAATCCTTATTAGCAAGAGCTTTAAACTCTTTTAAGACTTTGAAATGTTTTCTGAATCCTCCAAGTAAATTTAAATTTTGTGTTGAGAAAAAGAATTTTATTTTCTAAAAGTGCATAATGCAATGTAATTATGTAATAAATGCCTGCTGTAAGCTTGGTACTACTGGTACTACTGCACATCAGCAGTCTTCAAAACAAATCTCTTTATAAGAGACATCACTATTCTTTATACACAAGAAAAATGAAAATTAAAGTTTTAGCAATTTTCTGAAAGTCAAACAAGTAAGTGACTTCTTGAACTCAAATATGGTTTCTTTCAGTGTAAAATTTATTCTATTCTATCAGGATACTTGTAGCTGTATAAAAGTAGGTTAAATAATAAGGTTAAATATAACACATAAGCAATAAAAACAGAAAAGCTGCCACATTTGACTTTGAAATAAACTCAAAGAAAAATGAATAAATATATTTCTAATATCCCCAGCTTCCTATACATAAGCACACAAATACATTGTCACTTAAATAATGTGCAACACAAGATTGGATTACTGATAATGATCCTTATTATCCTTAAGATCCAAAAATGACTATTGCTTTAATTTCAGAATTTTATCTGTAATTCTAGGGCAATGAATGTGCTCCCGTTTTAAATCTAAAAACTCATAATAATCGTTGCAAAATTTGATTTTAATAAATTTTCATTTTAATAAAATTTATTATTTCTTAAACATTTATTAAACTACTTATTTTAATAAATATTCATTGGATTCCAGAAGCTATGTGTTTTTATTGATGACAGGCAAAAGATATGTGAAAAATAGAACTCTTGAAGTTTTTTTTTTTGTTAATTTGAGCATTGTTAGTTGGATTAGAAGGCTATTGAGGGTCATGGTTTCTAAGTTTAACATGAACATGAAATGACTTACTTGCTATGGAAAAGGGCTATCTTTGAAAGGAGTCTGGAAGATATTTATGGACTGACTGATTATGTGTTAGCCTTGGGCGGTACGTCTGGCTTGTTCAAGACCTCCTGATTCCTCTTTTGCTCTCAAGTGTTCTGGTTTTGATGCAAATATATGGCTAGCACAGCAAGAGAGCACTATAGCACTTTATGACTTAATGAAAGATTATATTATGAGATGTTTGCATATTTCCAAGTGAATTCACAAAGGCCTACCTTACTGGGCACAGGTGGCTCATACCTGCAATTCTAGCTACTCAGATGGCTAAAATCTGAGGATCACAGTTTGACATTAGCAGAAACGTCTGTGAGATTCTTGTTTCCAATTAAACACCAAAAGGCTGGAAGTGGTAGAGTACCAGTCTTGACCAACAAAACTAAGAGACAGTGCTCAGACCCAGAGTTCAAGACCCATACCTAGTAAGGAAAACAAAAAAGATCCGCTTTGTTTCACTTGTATATATTTCATATATTAATAGTATTACAATTCATTATATAATTATCTCCTTAAATTCCAAAGAGCCTTGTAATAGCTGTTTATTGAAACCATCTTACTTTAATGTGCCTAAGTTGCAAGAAAATAGAATAGGAACTAGAATATTGTCATCCACAAGAACTATCTAGCCTTGCCTTCAACTTTACTTACAACAAAATAAATGCTCTAACTTCTGGCCCATGTATGAAAATCTTATTTTCTCACCAGCCCAAAACATCAGAGCAAAAATCTAACCCTCCAAAACAAAACTACATCCAAAACATTATATACATTTTACATTAAAAATATCTCATGTGACTATCTATCTATCTATCTATCTATCTATCTATCTATCTATCTATCTATCTATCTTCTTCTGTTTATTTTCCTAGCTGGGCATGAAACCCAGGGCCTTGCCCTTGGCTATAGTCTCAGCCCTATGAAGCCTCAGCTTCTAAGTCTGTTTTTATCTCAACCTTCCTCCCTGTAAGTGGGACATGCTGACAATGGGCTTCCTTGTTGTAGGCCAGCACTGTAGTTGAATGTGTATGATCTCTAATGTCTAAGGGCAGAACTTGAGGCTACATTTCTTGTGGACACTAACCCTGGGATTCTTAGAGATTGATCTCTGTCTCCTGCATCCTATTCTTAGACCATATCCCTATTACAATATTGAGAAGAAGTAATTTATTGGAAAGAAGAACTTACAATTCTGGGTTACATCCCCAGCAAGGCATATAAACAAGATGATAGGTAAGTAGGTAGATAGATAGATAGATAGATAGATAGATAGATAGATAGATAGATAGATAGATAGATAGATATAGACAGATATAGATAGATAGATAGATAGATATAGACAGATATAGATAGATAGATAGATAGATAGATAGATAGATAGATAGATAGATAGATAGATAGATAGATAGAGGTTTCATTATATTAATGTGGTAGAAAAAGAACATACATTTTCTAGAGTGAGTTATAGCCATCTGAGATATTTCTAATGTAAAATGTATATAATGTTATAGATGTAGTTTACAATTGCATTAACTTTTGACAGTTTAGCAGCATATTTTAAAAAAATTCATGATTAAGAAATTTTTTATCATCTAACCTTTTAATATCTCATTTATCTACTTACATTTATTTACTTACATATTATGTATATATGTATATATACTTACATAGATATTTCATTTATCTGCTTATGTATTATAGTTATATAAGTATATATAGGTATATATACATGTATATATACATGTACAGATACATACATATATACATATATACGCATATATACTTATCTACTTACATATATGTAAATAGATAAATATATATGTAGATATTAAATCTGCTTATTTCAATTATCATGGCTATGCTAAATTCTGGGGATTTTAATTTGAGTTAGACATTACGTTGCAGAAGCTGTTGAGTCACTGATGTGGACATCCACAAGTTGCTTTACAAACAGCAAGTCAACATCAAAGGAAGGGAAAACATCTTTTCCCAGGAGCCACTTTTCTAGAGAAACCAAATATTCAGATTTGACTTTGGGATTTTTTAAATTGTGTTCTAAAAGCAGGTTGCTGTTACAGTGTGGGAAGGCTTTTCAGGTTGTCCATTCTTAAATCAACAGACTGCAGGCCCCCATTAAGCAGTGTCTGCTTTCCTGGGTGGTCTCTAAGAACTGGCCCAGGAGGCAGGCAATGTCTAGTCTAATCCTGATGTTACAAAGGTATGTAAAATGGCTTGTCTTGCAAGTTTACTTTGTGTGTTGTCTGGTCCTTCATGTGGAAATAGACATTCTTGTAAACTGGTTTTTTTTTTTAAAACTTTTGTGGAATGAATGGGCTTGAAAAGTTATTAATGTTGGTTCTTCTTAATAAAAAGAGATGGAAGGAGACCCACAGTTTATGTTGAAATATCAAAATAAGTAGGAGGAAATTAACCAATGTTTAGAACTTAAGTTTAGACTTGAAGTTTAGGTGTTAATTTCAATGTGACTTTTATTCTCTCATGTGTTTTTTTTGTTTACTGTTCCTGTGCCACACAAAACTGTTTAATGAAATTATGTGTGTTTGAGTGTGTGTGTGTGTGTGTGTGTGTGTGTGTGTGTGTGTGTGTGTGTGTGTGTGTGTGTGTGTGTGCAGGTCTTTAGGCTTTGACTCAGGAAGTGACACTGTTCCTTAGCTTCTTTGTTTTTGTTTTTGTCCTTTTTTTGCTCAAGACTGATGTTCTATCATTTGGGTCATGGTTCAGCTTCCTGGCTTTTTAAGGTGGTTGGTTAGTTGGAGGTAAGAGGCTCACAGACTTTCTTGATCGGGCTGCCCTTAAGCCATGACCCTAAGATTACCAGCTCTCAGAGTAGTTAGGATTAAAGTTGTGAACCACTGTGGCTGGCAATAGAATTTTTTTTTTGGTGCCAGTCCTGTAGCTTGAACTCAGGGCCTGAGTGCTGTCTGTGAGCTTTTTTGATCAAGGCTAGAACGCTACTCCTTGAGCCACAGCTCCACTTCTGGCTCTCACAGTCTTTTCTGCCCTGTCTGGCTTTGAAGAGTGATTCTCAAATCTCAGCCTCCTGAGTTGCTAGGTTGACAGGTGTGAGCCACCACTACCTGGTTAATAGAATCATATTATTATTAGTAGTAGTAATAATACTAGTAGTATTTTGCCACTCCTGGCATTTGAACATAGGGCCTTCATGGTGTCTCTGAACTTTTATACTCAAGGCTAATGCTCTACTTGAGCCACAGCTCCACTTGCTCCAGTTTCAGCTTTTTGTCTAGGTTAAGTAATAGTTGGAGTCTCACAGTCTTCCAACTTGGTCTGCCTTTGAACTGCAATCCTCAGATCTCAGCATCCCGGGTAACAAGTATGACAGGTGTGAGACTTCAGGGCCTCTCGCTCACAGAACTAACTTTAAGGTGCATTTTTCAAAGTGTAAGAAGCTAGGATAGTGTCTCTGGTGTCCACTCTGGTACTACTAACCATCCATTTGGCAATATAGGAAACATTGGCATAGTATTTACTTGTCATGATATCTGGCAACAATAACTGTAAGAAGAGGGAGTTTGGGAGCCAGAGTCGACCTCCAGATGGTGCTCCCCTTGGAGAAGGGACTGAACCTGGAGATGCACCCGTCAACTTGACAGCCCAGCACCTGCCCTGCCTACAGCTCCGGCAGAGCCAGCTTCACTCAGTGCAGTAAATCACAGTGGCATCTCCTTTAAGAAGAAACGGAAAGAGCAGCAGCCAGATGAAGCATTCTAGGCCTTAACTAGACCACCTGCAATATCCAGCCAAAACACTGGATTTTACTTTTTTAAAAAGGCATAAGAAGGATCCTTCCTCCCTGACATGACCTTTTGCTCATTTTAAAGAATTAAGCAGAGCTTACCAAAGGGTAACCTTCTCTGTGGCTCATGCACCTGCACACATCCCCAAACCAAGAGGGCCAAGCCTAAATGATCCTTGAAAGCAGAAAAAAACATCAATGACCTTTTGTGAGAAAAGTAAGTCATCCTGAGCAACATCTGGGAAGAAAGGTCTTGATGATACAAGCGTCTGTGTAAAAAAAAAAAAGATTTTGTGATTGGAGAAAATATTTAGACTTAGAGTTTATTTCCAAATGAATCCCAAAGACCCAGGAAAAGAAAAAAAAAACCTTGTTGAAATCAGATGAAATACTGAAATGTGTTCTTGGTTTGGTCTATATGGATTGAGAGAGAGAGAAAGAAGAAGAAAACATGCAAAATAATTATTTCAGGGTTACCGAGGTATTCTAATAATTTCACTATAACCAGTTATCTGCAGCTAGAAATCTCAAAGAGGTCTCTTGCATTTTAGAATTTGTCAAGTAAGAAATCCAGTGAAAATGGTTTTAATCGCTTCTAGTCAAATTACTATGATATGGATGTTATCTGTTATCTTTCTTGTTGACAACGTATAAGAAAATTCTAGCTGGGCACTCATGATTTATGCTTTATATCTGGAACTGTGTCACAATCATTCACCCTTTTCTCAAGTCTACTTTGGCAACTTTATCTTACTGGCAGTTTGCATTTCTTTCTCTTTCTTTCTTTCCTTTTTTTTTGAAAGTGAAAATATATTCTGCAGCTTTTGATGTGTTGATTGCGAGGCGATAAAGACAGCTGCACACAGAGTCCCTGGAGACACAGCTCAGTGGCTAAATGAAGACCTCTCGTGCTTTCCTTGTTAGCCAAGATAGATCTACATCCCGATGAACCACAACTAGTCAATAGCAGGGGCTCTCAGCGCATGTGATCAGAGGAGCCACAAATCAGTTTTCCCTGGGACTTAGTTATCGGCATATTGTGCCGTAGGCCATGCCCCACTGCTGCTGGCTCGACTGTAATTTTTCCCCCAGTGAAGTTTTTAAAGTCACAGCCTGAGACAATAGCAGTACTCTCTTGGCAACAAGCCTGTCACTGGGCCTGCCAAATATCAATTGCCCATCAAATAAATTGCTCCTTTAATGTACTCAGCCTGTCGCTATTAAGGAGGTCCAAGACGATGAGGATTCCCCTGTGTTATATTTTCTTCATCGAAATATGTCTCTGACTGTCTCCTGCTTATGGCCAACTCATGTATGTTATTACTGCTACATGAGCAAGAGGCCGGGAGGGGGGGGAAGGGGGGAAGGGGAGAGGGGCTGGTGAACTTTTCAGTCATTGTGGCATTCCCCTCCCTTCTATCTGAAACAACCTAATATCCTCTTTGTGGATCACATTGTCTTCCTCCTGTCGAGTTCACGTTGCTTCCAGAAGCATCTTCCCAAAATACATATCTAATCTGCTTTATAGAATTTCATGATGCTTTTTTGAATATCTCTGTGAGTCCCGTTGAAAATTCCCCTCTGTTAGTGCCAAGAAAAATGTAAAAAAAATAACATTTTATTAGGGTGAATTGCTTCCTTTGGTCACTAGACTGTCAGCTGACAGGTGTCCAGTGCCTCTGTCTTTCTTTCTTTTTTTTTTTTTTTTCAAAGTTGTGGTTTACATTTTAAGTACTCATGCCATGTTTGAAATGCTCATGTCACAGATTTGTAGTGTTGTGTTTAGAAGGATTAGTGGTTAGTTTGGCAAGGGGAGCTCATCTCTGGCCAGTGTGATCTGGGCTGACCAACTCCTAAACACAGGTCTTTCTCTGAGAGAACACGAACTCATGGTAGCTGGCCGTTGTTGATAAGATTCCATTTACACATGAAACTGTCCCAAAATACCCTGCTGGAATTGTCTCTCCCAGGTCCTGATGGGAGTCAATATTCATCCTCCTCTACCCAGGTGAGCCGTTTACTCTAGTGTAAAAGCACAAATACCAATGGGTATCTGGATAGTATTAGGATTGGAATGTGCTATTCTGATCTCAGGCTGTCTACTTTTCTCTCCCCTCCCTCCCAGGGCCATCTAGCAATGTCTAACTGTAAGGATTTATAATTCTGTGAATGTTGGCCTCTCTCTGCTGGCTGAGCCCTCTCTTTGGTGGCTTTCCAGATTTCTTCTCTGTATGCCTGTTCATTGATTCCTCATCCTCGAAGACTCAGCCAAACATCACCTCCTCCCTGACATTTACAAAGGCTAAAGGAAAAAAAAATATATTCTTTTTTTAATGAGAGAGGTTGAGCCTATGTGGAAGAGAAGGTAGTGGAGTGGGTGAGATTAATAGAATGGTTAGGATAATGGTGTGACCCCAGTCCAGATGGAGATGGGGAAAGGCAAGATCAATGCTTTCCTTCTGTGCCTTTGACCTTGCCTGCTCATATACAGCCTGCCAGAGGTCACAACCACTTGTTCGTTCATAGCTCTCCCCACTCCAACACATGGATGGCTACAACCACTGTCACCCTTTGCTGAAATCCCTGTGGGCCTCACACTTGCTAGGCAAGTGCTCTGCCACTTGGACTTTTTTTCTTTTTTGCCTTAATCATCTTTCAGGTACATTCTTTCATGTTTTGACCATGGCTGATCTCAGATAAAGAATCTTAGCTGTGCTTCCCACATAGCAGGGGCAACAGGCATACACTACCATGCCAAGTTTATTTGCTAGATGGGGGGGGGGTCACATTTTTCCCCCTGGGCTGACCTTGAATTGAATCCTCCCCATCTCCTCCTCCCTCATAGCTACGATTAGAAGTGTGAACCAAAGTGCCCAGCTAATTTATCACCTTCTAATTAAATGTTTAATTGAGTTATTCATACCGTTTATTTAATTCCATCTCAAGTAGCATCAGAACTCTGTGAAGGAAGTTTTGTGGGTTTCCTTTTTTCCCTGTAGCCCCATCACCAGTATACCTAGTAAGTTCTCCAATAAGATTTGTCAAAAGAAGGACTGAATTTTTCCATAGCTGCTCATACATTAAAACCTTGAAGAATGGAAAAGTCAGACCATGTCTGTCATCCATGACTGTGGCAGAATCATGGATATTTCTGATCAAAAGTCCCCCTCAGTAAAATATCTTGACTACTAATTAAGCTTGGTAAGTTTGGCTAACTCTCTAAGATGACACTGTAGCTTCTCTGAAAATGAGTTGACTGCTTTTTTAGTTTTTGTTTTTTATTAATGACCCTTCAGTTTGCCATTTTCCTGAAAACACTAGCAGGATGTTTTTAAAATAATGACTTTTTAATAAAGCGTCTCCAAAATGAAAAAAAAAAGCAGTTACTAATACAAAGAATCAAAATTAGAATAACATATAACCAGTGTGTAAATAACTGAAAATTTCATAATTAATTATGTTTCTGCTTTGGTTACTTCTGTGTAAAAACTGTGATTGTGATCTTTATTTAAGAGGTGTCTTTTATTGCTTTTTCTTCAGAAACTATATTTTACAGAAACATACAATCTTAAAAGAAATACTTAGGTTTATTTTAAAAGATAAAAATTCATTTCTTCATCACCTGATAATCATTAATAGATTTGTGTGTGTGTGTGTGTGTGTGTGTGTGTGTGTGTGTGTGAGCACATGCACATGTGTGCACACATCTTCATATTGGAGCTTGAACTCAGGGCTGCAAGCTCTTGCTTGGCTTTTTTACTCAAGGTAAACACTCTACTACTTGAGCCACAACTCCACTTCCAGCTTTCTTCTGGTTAATTGGAAATATGAATCTCATAGATTTTCCTTCCTGGACAAGCTTTGAATTGAGATCATATTCTCAGATCTCAGCCTACTATGTAGTTGGGATTATAAACATGAGCTACCAGTGCCTGGCTTCAGTTTTTATTTTTTATCTATTTTAATGTATGTGAGCCAAAAGAACACTCTCAGGCCAAAAGATGGTTATGTCTCTATGTCATGCAGAGAACAGTAGTGGCTGTTTGGGCTTTGAAGAGCGTATTCGTGAAGTCAAGTCAAACAGTTCTTCAAACCATTACGCAAACAGTGGAAAAAATCAAAGCTGAGGCCTATGAAAGTAATTCTTGGAGGGCTTTGTGAAGTGTGTAAAATGTGCTCTATAATTTTCAGCCTCCTGCAGTGCGAGTGATTAGCTAAAGAAACACTTTGAACCTGTTAGTTGTACATCTTTTAAACCATTTTAAATTATGGAAAGGATAGTCCTCAAGAAATTAATTAAAGTTTTGGACAATAATGCAATCAGGGATATCTGTGTTTGCAGTCTTTTCTCTCTGCTTGCATTCATCTTTCACTGTCAAGTATATCAAACAGCTAATTAGCCCCATTTGAAGAGCTGCACTGTTCACATCACTTAAAAGGATCTTGGGCCTTCGTAGACAGTCCAGTGTTCCTGAGCTATGGCTTGCAGTATGCTTCTCAGACGTGGAAGGAATCTATTTCCTCCATAAGGGAGCAACTTTAAAAGTGGACGGATTTGCTTCCCACAAAATCGATTTTCTTTGTTTTCTCACTCATGATCAGCATTTTATAAATCATCTTGTAAAGGTCACTTAAACTATTTCACCTAGTATTTGCTTATTTTAGCTAAGCCCTTGGGTTTGTTGTCGGACATCTGAAAAACATTAGAATGACTGCTTCTTATTAAGACATGTGGAACTAGGAGGAGGGGGAAAAATTGGGGAGAGTCAAGTGTTGCTTTCATTAAACAGAAAGTATTATGGCCATGACAAAAGTTGTGTGTTTCAACTACCCATTTTCTAAATCACTTCAAGTCATATGATCTGCAGATATCACATGTTAGCACATGTTAAAAGTTATAACCATAGCTAGAGACAGAATCCCTGACTCACAGCTTCCATGAATCTCAGCTATGGTGTGTCATCTCAAATTGACTATAAAAATAACTCAAGACACCAGAGTGCTTCAATTAACAGCTAAAATATGGAGATATTTTAACACAGGTGATAGAATCAGAGCCATGAACAGATACATGGCTTCGTGTTACACTTATTTCCTTGAAAGTTCACTGTTAAAGGCAGGTGTTGAGAACATTTCCTTGTAAACCAATGGAGCAGGACGAGGGTGGGGTGGGGAGGTAGGAAGGGAGACGTGGATCACATCACACTGACAGATTTCTTCATCTGCTCAACAAATATATAACTATGATCTGAGAAAGAGAGGCAGGCCAAGAACACCCCCAAAATACTTGAGATAATAAGATTAAGTACTTTGAACAGAAGAGGTATTCAGAGGCTCTAAGTGAATGCTTGAAAAATTATAATATTACATGTCCATTGCAAAAGTTAAGTACAATTTTGAACATTCTGATCCTATGAACCCTTTAATCTTCATAACACTTTTTCAGGTAGATGTGCTTGTTAACTTTATCACCAACTTACAAGTGTAAGAATTGATATGCAGAGAGTTCAGATACCTTGCTCCAGGTCACGTATCCTACTTCAGGGTGGACTTAAGATTTGAACTCAGACAGTCAGACTCCATGTCTTTGCAATCTTAGAAATCCTGAAGGAAAAAATGATGGTGACTAAGATGGAGAAGTTAGGTATGAGATGGGAATGATGGAAGAAATAGGAGGAAATGGAGGACTAAGCAGAGGCTGGCAAAACAAAGCTGTTAAGTGATACCACACACACACACACACACACACACACACACACACACACACACACACACACACACAATTTTAATAGAAGGTCAAACTATTTATGAAATAGAGGAAAGAATGGGAAAAAAGATTTCCCAGAGGATTGTGATATTTGACCTATGCTTTTGAAGTAAATCATGCTAGATTTAATAGAGATTTTTTTTGAGGGGCCTTATGAGTTCATTAAAACTGAACCTCTAATTTGTATTAATGCTTACTAAAGTGTATTTTTATACCAAGAAGAAAATGACTTCAACAAAAATAAATATTATGGTTTCAAAGAGGAGAGAATGAAAGCCAGATTGATAGATGAACTATTGAAACAAAGTGAAGAAAAATAAAAACACAGGAATGCTTTATTTTCTTTTGCTTCTATCTCACTGGAAGTATGTGCTTCTATATTTCAGCACTATGCAATTGGAACATCATGGCTATCCTCATACAGGTACAATTACAAAGAATCATGGGGCAATAGAAAACAATGTTCAGTGTTGGCAAGGACACAAATATGTCTAAGGTGGCAATTTTTTTCTGAACCTGGGCTTATTTTTCTCTATGTTCTGTTTTGCCAAATGCACTTGAGAGGACTGAGTTCATACCCATCCTGACTAGTACTGGTGGCATGTAGGCCTTAGAAAGCCATTTGAAAGATTTTTGAGCACTGAATCACGCAGCTACCCACTTTTAAGATTATTATTTCTATTAAGTTTTGCAAATAAATCTGATCAAATTGGCTTTCTAAAGTCATTTGTCCAGTTTCTAGGCAGTGGCATCTTGTTATTTGTTTTCTGTAAGGATGCAGGCTAGATGCATTTGTTACAAGAAGCATAATTCACTGTTGAGAAGCTGAAATTCATTTCTTAAATTCATGTTCTATCACAATGTACTATGAATTCTGGCATAAGAGTAGCACGAAGTGGAGCTCACTGGACACTGATGAAAGTGAACTATTCAACTTGTGGGTAGAGATGGAAGGGAGGGACTGGGAGAGGATGAAGGAACAGAAGACACTCATGTACCTGACTCATGTAGTTGTAATCCTTTTGTATATCACCTTTATAATAACAATAAAGTAAATTAATTATAAAACAAATAAAAAACAAAAATCATGGGAATACTGGGGGGTGAGGGGAAGAGCAGCATGAAGTAAACTAGGGATATAGTCCAAATTGCATCAATTAGAAATTAGAGAGAAGTGGCACTGTCTCAAAGTGGTAGAGCACTAGCTTTGAGTGCAAAAGCTCAGGGTAGGCACTTGGGCCCTGAGTTCAAGCCCCATCACTGACAATAACAACAACAACAACAAAAGCTAATCATCAATTCTAAGTTCCTTTTTTAGCTGGGCCCTGGTGGTTCACACCTGTAATCCCAGCTACTTAGGAGGCTGAGATCTGAGATCATGGTTCATAGCCAGCCAGGTAGGAAAGTCCATGAGACTCATCTCCAATAAACCACCAGAAAACTAGAAGTGGTGCAGTGGCTCAAGTTGTAGAGCACTAGCCTTGAGCTGAAGAGCTGAGGGTCAGTGCCCAGGTCCAGAGTTCAAGCTTCATAACTGACCAAAAAAAAAAAAAAAGAAAAGAAAGAAAAAAAAGAAATTAGGGAAATTAGGGAGAAATTTGCAAGACATGTATCCCATCCATTTTCACATTTTTAAGACAAGCATCACTTAGGTCTTTTAAAGTTACATTTTTTTCCATTTTTGCTCAAATCAGGTATTTCCAACTGTAACATAATTTATCAAATAAAATTTCATTAATTATAAAGCATGAACATTTTCAACCCTTTATCTTATTTACCACCTTTAGTTTTATTTTGCATAAGATGGTTATAAATTATACATTCTACATATATTCACATGATAAATGCACATTTCTATTATAAAGACTTGTTAAAAATAACTTTAATCTATTTAGATAAAGCTGCTTTTACTGTGTTTTTCTTTTTGATGGACTTTTATACATCAAAAAACATTTTTTTCAAACTTAGAAGCAATTATAATTTTGTACAGCAATAGAAAATAGAAAAATCAAAAATCAAAAATTTCATTTATTGAGTGCCTGTGTTATACGAAAAGTCCTAATCTTTGTGGACATTCCATCAGTTAACTTTTGCTGAATAGCCACTCTAAAGACAAGTGATGGAAAACAACAATGATTTAAGCTGCTGTAAATGTAGCTCAGTGGTAGAATGCTTGTTGAACACGTTCAGGGACTTGGGTGTATTAGTCCTAGCACCACACAAAAAATAAATACATAAATGAAACAAATAATGGTTTATTGCTTCACACAATTCTATAGGCTGTCTATGTCTGCTGAGCAGTTCCTTTGTGAGTCATGACAGAAGTCATAAGCAGGGATCATTTAGTAAGGTTTCACTGTAGTTAAAATGTCTAAAGTGACTTTATTACAGCTAAGGCCTCTTAGCTGGGTATCCTCCATATGGTCTCCTAAGTCAAGACCTCTGAAGGCCAGAGTCTAGAATTCTCAATTTTACTATATTCTTTTTTTATTTTTTTTGGTCGGCCGTGGGGCTTGAACTCTGGGCCTGGGCGCTGTCCCTCAGCTCTTCAGCTCAAGGCGAGTGCTCTACCACTTGAGCTACAGCGCCACTTCCTCAATTTTACTATATTCTAATGGTCAAAGCAAGTCAGAAATCTAGCCACATTTACCCAAATGATCAAAAACAAGGCCATAGTAAAGCTTCCAGCACAACTATGTTTATTGCAGCATTATTCACCATAGCTAAGATATGGAACCAATCCAGATGCCCCTCAGTAGATGAGTGGATCAAGAAAATGTGATATATATATATGTATAATGGAATTCTATGCCTCCATCAGAAAGAATGACACGGCCCCATTTATTAGAAAATTGAAAGACTTGGAAAAATTTATATTAAGTAAGCCAGACCCAAAGAAAAATAAGTTTCAAGGGGGGAGGCTGGGAAGGGAGGTGAAGGGTAAACAAAGGAGGAGGCTGCAATGCTTGGTAAGAAATGTATGCATTATCCTGCCCATGTAATTGTAACCCCTCTGTACAGTATGTTCACAAATAAAATAAAATAAAATAAAATAAAATTTAAAAAAGAAAAATAAGTTTCATGCTTTCCCTTATTTGCAATAACTAGTATATGTCTAGGACAAGCAGAAAAGGTCAAAAGCTATATACATATGACAACATAAGATGATGCTAAGCAAAATGAACCCCAAGATAGGGACACAGGTGGGTTTATCTTTCATGCTGTTGTTTTTAATGTATTTATAGTGTACCGTGTAATTTTTTTTTGTTTCTCTTGAATGTTCTTCCCCCACAGTATAACCCCTGTTTTCACTGTATTTGATGTTGGCGTCCTGCATCTTGTCTATACATTTTTCTAAGTTGGGAAGGTGAAAGGAAATAACAAAGTGCTGAAATAAGGATACAGGTTGGCCCATTGTAACAATGAGATGTACAAGACACTATGTTGAAAACAAACTTTACAACTTGGCAGGGGAGGGAGGAATTGGGGAGGTGGGGAGGGAAAGGATGGTAGGGGAAAAACAAAGAAGAAGGTAACAATATTCGATAAGAAATGTACTCATTACCATACTCATGTAACTGTAACCCTTTTGTACAGTATTTTTGCAAATGGGATTTTTTTTTTGGTTGCAGGGCTGAACTCTGGGCCTGGGCACTGTCCCTCAAGGCTAGCACCCTACCACTTGAGCCACAGTGCCACTTCCAGCTTTTTTCTGCTTATGTGCTGCTGAGGAATCAAACCCAGGGCCTCATGCATGCGAGGCAAGCACTCTACCACTGAGCCACCTTCCCAGCCCCTGTACAGTACTTTTACAATAAAACATATATTCTGAAAAAAAAGAAGTCTAGTCAAATTAAGAGACCTGGAGATAAATTCTGTCTCTTGATGCCAAGGAGCTGGGGGAAAAGATTATGGCTATGTTTTTCAATACACTGAAAGTGATTTTTACAAAAATATTTATAGGAATTCTATCAAATAGATTAGAAGCTAAAGAACTATGAATTGATCGATTGATTGATTGACATTTTTTTTTTAGCACTTAGGACTGAACCCAAGGTATTGCACTTGCCAGGCAAGTGCTTTACCACTTGAACTTTGTCCCTAGCTGGATAAAATAAATACCTTTTCAGAGCAGATATGGCAAATGCAACTGGAATAAAAAGCATCTATCCATTTTTGATGATGAAGTAGATTTGACTTATGAAATTTATAACATGGAGTAAAAAGTTGATGGTATTCTGTGCTCCGAATTACTCTTAAGTAATTCTGTCTGCAAGTTTCAAAAAGCTGGGCTTAGATGGCTCACACCTGTAATCCTTGCTACTCAGGAAGCTGAGATCTGAGAATCTCAGTTCAAAGTTAGTCTGGGTAGGAAAGACCATGAGACTCTTATTTCCAATTATCCACCAAAAAGATCAAAAGTGATGCTGTAGTGCATAGAGCTGAAGGACAGAGCCTAGAGCCAAAATTCAAGCCCCAGGTTTGGCACCCCATACAAAAAATGTTTTAAAAGATCTAGCATTAAAACATGACTTTGATTGAATTAATTTATAACAGCTTCCCCACTATCTCTTAAGTCAGTATGGACAAGCCAATTAGTCTTTTGCTTCTTTGTCATATGTTAAAATAGCTCTCAGAAAGTATTTCTGATTGTTCTGAAATAAAGAAAGTACTACTCTATCTAACAATTACTAGGGATCCCATAAAGACCCTTTATTCCTGGAAGGCAATGAAGATAATCTAGTTAAAAAATAGATAAAAAGGGTATGTTTAAAAATTGCATCTTTATTTCCTGGTAAAAGCCATAAACACGATATTCTATTCCCCCTTCAGCTTAGCTTTTAATCTTGGCTGTCAAATGCATATATTTTCATTATAGTTATATATAAATAATACTGGTGCTCTTTTAAATTTTTTTTTAACCAAACCTATTTGTGATTTTCTCTTTGGTTTTCTCTTGGGCATCTCTTTTGGAATATATCTGTATGTATCCATCCTGTCCAGGAATATTGAGAGTCCTACATTCCATGACTCTTTGCTATGGTATGATGAAATGCTCTATTTATATTAAAATGAAGGTGCTCCTAGGGGAGACATAGAGCAGAATGAAACAACGAACAGAGCTTTAGGGGCTGAATAGGTGAAGTGACAGTGATGGCAAACTGGTAGTTCTTGTTACCAAATGGCCCCAAGGATAGCAGAAAGACTTACAGCCCAGGCCACAGTGGTTCAAACATGACAGCTATTCTAGGCTTTAGTCCTTACAGTACAAAGGCTGATCAAATAATTGCTAGGCCTGCACATCTTGACTTGATATGTCATTGTAATAAAATGTTGCTGGCTGAGATTCAGGTAATTTCCCCATTCTTTTACACAAATAAGACCTTTTTTTTATCAGTTAGTCTTATTTCTCCCAAGTAATATTCTGACTTCAGTGATTTGTTTACTCCAGGTTGTAAGAAGGAAAGTCATAAAAATCAAGTTAACTTTAATATAACACTACACCAGCCTTGAAGGCAAATAAAGAAGAAGAAGAAGAAAAAAACCCTGAGATACCAAAGTTCCCTTCTTGAAGTTCAATTTTCATAAGGAAGGGAAGAGATTGAGAAGAATTTGAGCATAGCATTTTCTTAGGATTGTTGAAGCCATTTGTGTTTTTTTTTCTTCCAGACTGAGGAGCAATGAATGGATGAGTCATGTGAAAGACCTGCTTGTTTGCTTTTCTAAATCTATTTAGCTGTGTCACTTTTTATGCATATATCTTTGAAAATAATTATATCTCTTTGGGAGGCGAGTTGGTTATCTATGCAAGGCACATCAGAGAAGATAAACTTTTAAAAGTTCATCCAGAACTAAAAACCTATTGTTCATAATGAAATTTGGCTCAAACAAAAATTCAAAAATTGACTTATTGGAAGAGCTCAAAAATGGATCATTTGCAGTGCCTCATGAACTCTGCTATACCTAAAAGTTAAACATAATATTATGAGCTGCAATATATTTCCAAAATATAAGTTCACAGCTTCAGATGTACATGTTTCTGAAAAAGCAGGAAAACTCCCTACGTTGAACTTTGATTGGAACTGGACTTTGATCTAGGTATGGTAACTTTTCTGGCCTCTCATTTATTATGTAAGAGGTGAAAATTTATCTCCGGGTCAACTGTCAGTTAAAACATGTGACCACAGTTTACCAGATTAGACATAATCTACATTCTGAATGCTTGCAAAACCAAAGTATAATTTCAAACTCATTTCTTCCCAATATCTATAAAAATCAGCAGATAGGAATAACATGTAGAAAAGATTGCTTAAAAGATGAGATACATCTATTAATGCAGACTCTTTAAAATCTTCTCCTGGGTTTGATGAAATCAGGAGGCAGCTGATACCGAGATGGTATTGTTTTGACCCCTACAGAATTGCCTTTAGTGAAATGTTGTTTGAGTGATACCAAGGACACAGTGAAACTTGTCGCTGTGTCTACTCTTGTCATTGTGGTTGAGGATGTAAGCCACTGTATTACATGGTGCTGGTTTTATGAGGGCCATGGGGAGAAATTTCTGTCGGATATTAGTAACAGCAATAATTTCGCTTCTGCTAACAACTGTTCTGGTTTTATCTTGGATGCCTTGTAAATTGTGGAACTGACTAGAATCCTATTTTCCCACCAACTCTTAAAAGCTAATTTGCAGCCCACCAGTAGCAAGTCTTTATAGTAGGACTCTTTTTTTAGGGGTTATATTTCTGTTTCAATTTGATAGTCTTACAAATAATTTTCTTCACTGTAACGATCCTCATTTTGTTTTAGTTATCCCTAATTTTTCCTTTTCACCTGTAATTTTTTTTTCTGTGACTAAATGATATATATCTCCTTACAGTATTTTAAAGGGTTTAAGGTATATAATTATAGTCAAAATATGCCTCATTAAATTAAAAATAGGATGAAAATTGGGGTGCATCTGTTTGATTTATATCCTAATCTGTTCTGGTTGCTAAAACAAAATATAGCCTCAATAATTTATGAACAATGGAAATGTTCACAGTTCTGGAAACTTAGTTCAGGCTCAAGGCCCAAGTGTTTTTGGTATCTAAATAAGGACCATTCCTCAGAAACAGTGCCTTTTATCAGTCTCCAAATGATGGGAAAGAACTTATTCTTTTTCAATACTGATATTGGGGCCTCATACTCCTGCTCAGGGGTTTTCCTTTAAGGTTGACCCTGTACCATTTAAGTAACAGCTCAACTGGCTTTTTGCTGGTTAATTGGAGTTAAAAGTCTCCTGGACTTTCCTTTCTGGGCTTGCTTCCAATCATGATCCTCGGATCTCAGCCTCCTTAGCAGTTAGGATTACCAGTATGAGCAATTGAGTTTCAGGCAAAAATAATTTTTTATGAGATTACTGATTTATGAAGAGAGAGTCCTTATGACTTAATCATGTCCTGAAGAGCTCACCTTTAAATACCATCACTTTCAGGGTTAGGTTTCCACTATGATTTGCAAAGGTCACAAACATTCGGACTACCCCAGGGCTAAGATTCAATCAGACTAATTCTTTAATTGGATTTTTTATAGAGTATTCTCAAGTGAGTTCCCTTTCTATACAATTTCCTCATTGCTTCCTCCAGCAATGCCCAGGACCAGGAGAATGCAGCCATCCTCTACCGTCCCTTTCTTATTATTCCATTAGTCAGCTGCCTTTCCATCTTTCTGATCCTTTTATCAACAATTTGGCCTGCTAAAAAAAAAAAGTACCAGTCCTCTTTTGAAAGATTTCCATTATTTTCTCTAAGCTGATTTACTAAATGATTTCTTACTTCCTGTCAGTTTTCTTCTATGTTCAGAGTGGATTCTTCCTAAAGGAAAAAAAAAAATATCATTACCAAAGTGGGGGATTGGAGCAGGATATGGAATGGCAAATAACGGAAGAGGCTCTTGACCATTCTCTTGTATGTGATTTTTAAACACCTGCAAACCTGCTCACCACCCAATGTCATCTGTGAACTACAGATAAATGTAATTCCCTCTGGTAAATTAGGTGTAAGAATTAAATAAGTTAATAAATACTTGGATGTGCCTGTCACCAGTAAAAATCTCAAAGTCATTTTTTTTCTTAAAAAAAAAAAAGCTGAGTTCATTTCTAGAAAAAAGATCAGAACTTCACAAATGAAAGAAAGGAAAGTTTAAAAAGAGTTATTTGTTTGAGCAAGAATGACCTGTGTTTGAATCTCTGCGTCACCCTTTACGACCCACAGAATTTATTATCCTAATTTCTCAGGTGCCTTGTGTGTAAAATAAAGATAGTAATGCCTACTTCTCAAGTTTATTTTATGGATAAGAAAATATTTGTAAATGGCTTAAGAGGGTCTCAGGGTAGCAAAGCAAGTGTGGAAAGCAACGGCTCAGGGCGGGGCTCTGGGAGTTATACAGCCTCCCATCTGCCTAGCCTATGGGCCAGGAATAGTCTTTGACAGACTCTCTTTCTGTTCCTGGGAGCCGATTGTGGCTCCAAGCTCTGCTATGGCTTTCTTTTCCCATAAAAAACAACCTCTTGTGTTAACAGCTGCAACCCAGAGGTTTCTCATTTTTACCTCTCTCTCACTTAGTACCAACTCAGGGTACTTTTCCTCTGTACTCCTTGATTAAAAGCTTGTAAGTGGTCTGTGGATCTGATGGGGCTTTTTCTTTTCTATTTGCAAAGGTGACCTCCATAATTATTTCAGAGACAAACCTATTCTTGTTTTGTTCTTTATGCAGGATAATACAGTCCCTCTGTGAGCAATAGCAAATGCTTTGCTTGAAAAGTATACAGTTGCTCTGCTGCCAAACAGCGTACCTGTAATCTTAGCTACACTGGAAGCTTGAGGGCCAGAGGATCACAGTTCAAACAGCCTAGGCAAAGAGGTTTACTAGGCCCATCTCCAAAATAGCCAGGAAAAAGCAATGAAGGATGTATAATTCTGGTGGTAGAACATCAGCTCTCTGGAGGTCATGATTTCAAGCACTAAGAGTATCAAAAAATAAGAAAGGGAGAGAGGGAAGAAGGAAGGAAGGAGGGTGGGAAGGAAGGTAGGAAAGGCAGGAAGGCACGAAGAAAGGAAGGAAAGAAGGAAGGAAGGAAAGAGGGAAGGAGGAAAGAGGAAGGAGGGAAGGAGGGCAGGAAGGAAGACTGGAAGGCAGGCAGGCAGGCAGGCAGGCAGGCAGGCAGGCAGGAAGGAAGGAAGGAAGGAAGGAAGGAAGGAAGGAAGGAAGGAAGGAATGAAAGGAGGGAGGGAGGGAGGAAGGAAAAAAGGAAAAAAAGGAAGAAAGGAATACTGACCCCCAAGAGCTCAGCTTTCTCCATCTGACCTTGTTCTTAACACATTTTTGTGTCATTTGGTCCCATGAATGGCTTTGACTTCAAGAATTTTTACTAACTGCAGGTATTGAGATAAAAAATTGCTTTTGCTCTCTAAATACTTGCACACAACTCATTTCTATCTTCTTGTTCTTTATATCTGCCTAAGACCAGACAATTGACACTTCTAACATAATGCAAAAATATTCTACTACTGTACAAAGAACAAACCCACCAGTGTCTTCTATATATTTCCTACCTTACAAATTATCATCAGTGACAATATTTTTATTGTTCTTTGTTACCAGGGTATAGGTCATCTTTTCTTAGGTCGCCAATATTCCTTTTTTATCTTTTTCCACCTCCACAAACAGATTGCTTTCCATGTTGCCAACTTCTACTGTATTCCTGGGTTCCTTAAAGGATCTCCCCACTTTAAGAACAAGTTTATCAATAAGTGATTGCTGTAAAAACTGTATCAAACTTAGCAGCTTCAGTACTTAGAATAGTTGGCTTGTTGTTTCTTGGGATACTGCGGGTTGCTGAGTGGTTTCTCTTGTGCTCATGTTTGCAACTACATTTAGCTACACTTTAGTTACCCAGGAAAGTTCAAGATGGTCTCACTCATGGTGGAGAGTTGGCTCTTGATTCTTTCTCTTGGGATGCCTCAGTTTCTCTCCATGGGACCTTTCATCCTCCAGAACAGAAAACAGATAAAGAAGGTAGAGATCTAAAGTTGTTTCTGCATTAAGGTCACAGAACTCACACTAGTCTTATTTCATCTGTAGCTTCTTAGAAAGCAATTCACAAGTCCAACGTGAACTTACTCTCGAGTTGCTGTGAAATGAATTGTCACTTCACTGACACAAGCAGCAAAGTGGTAGCCATTCTTTCATGTGCCCTGACTGTGTACCTCTGAGGTGACAGTGACTACTGGCTCAGCACGTGGCATCTTGCCTCTAGCACTATCTATACTTCCCAGAGCATCACCCCTCTATGTCCCGTACCTTCTTATCAATGGCTTACGGTCTCAGCTCTCCCCCTGAGAATTTCTTTATGGAACACTAAAACCTCAACTGCAGACACTGATGGTCATTAGAAAGTTCTCCTCTCAATCCAGTCTCCACCAAGTCCCCCTTAAGATTCACCTTCAGGCCTTGGATTTATCAAAAGTGAATCATACCTTGCCTGGTGCTTCAAAAAAGATGTTCTTGCTAGCCAGCACGTGACAATGGTTGAAGTTCTTTGTTCATATGTCTTGGGAGAAAAGAAGATCTTCATTTGAACACAGATAACTTTGGTGTTGTGACTGCCACCTTCCTCTGCAGTAATGTGATTGAGGAGAGGGTTTTTTTGAGAAAGAGCTGAAGGGGAAGGTTGATCTGACTGTGCCTTCTCTCATCCCATTGATAACCAGGGTTGATTCAGATCATCTGGATGGCAGAGTGGGTGTTGTCTTCCTCTCTCATTGATCCCTGTACCTCCCTCCCAAAGCTGTGTCCTCTGAAGTGGGCCATTCTATCCAGGATAGAGTAGCATCTATGTTTGCTTGCTGGAACCTCCAAACAATATACACTATTCCTAAATTTAGCTGGGTTCCAGTGGCTCATGAGTATCATCCTAGCTAGTCAGGAGGCTAAGATATGAAAATTGCAGTTCAAAGCCAGCCTGGGCAGAAGTTTGTGAAACTTTGATCCCCAAGTAACCATAAAAAAAGTGGAAAGAAGTGAGCTGTGACTCAAGTAGTAGAGCATTAGCCTTGAGCACAAAAGCTCAGGAACAGTGCCTACGCCTTGAGTTCAAGCCCCAGGACTAGCACCAAAAACAAACAAACAAAAAAAATCCACACCAAACTCTACATTAATATACAATAATCTGGCAGATTCCAAGTCAAAGGGTTGCATAGACTTTTGTTTTAAAAGACACCCTTAAATGTAGGGAAATGGTAAAACAGACATGGCCTAGCTAGAAATTAATATTGTAAAAGACTGAGATGGCCCCAAGGACAATGATTGGGTACATTTCCTTGAATGACACTTATATTTGATATAATCTTATCAGATTATACATGGTGTTAAAAGGAAACAAACTACTGGTATTAATTCATAGAATATTTCATGACTGCTCAAAAATTAGAATGAATAAGCCAGAAAGATTCATGGAGGGGGGTGCTTACAGTTAAAAATTAATCAAGTCCATCATAGTATAAATAGAGAAAGACTGCATAAGAGCAGGGAGACTTCTGAGTGAGGAAAAACTCATTTTCTCCTAGTTGAAAACACAGGATGAAAGAGTTAGCACAGCTTAACTTGGCCTAGATTAAGCCCAAAGCAAACCTTACAACTATTGTTGAATTACAAGTTACAAATCTTCAGTCTCTTCTATGAAAAACTGACAAAATACGAGTTTTCATGAACAAGTTGCAATTTAATAAACTGTTTTTTATAATGTAATTTTGACAGCAAATAATAAACTGGATAGCTTAATATTTTAAGAGACATGATAAGGTTGAAATTAACCTGAAGAAAACCTTTCTTTACATTTTTAGTTATATGATAATTCATGTGCAACTATTACTATACTGTATCTATGCTTATTATATGCTTACTCACTGGTCTTATACTAGTTATTCAAATCCCTTTACTGAGAAACAGTAAAGAAATTATTGATTAGTCAATTATTATGTTTCAGACAGAAAAATCACTTTAAATATTATTCCTTGAAAATGTAACCTTTTTTTTTTTTTTTTGGTGGGTCGTGGGGCTTGAACTCTGGGCCTGGGCGCTGTCCCTCAGCTCTTCAGCTCAAGGCTAGCACTCTACCACTTGAGCTACAGCGCCACTTTTGGTTTTCTAGTGATTTATTGGAGATAAAAGTTTCACGCACTTTCCTGCCCAGGCTAGCTTTGAACCGCGATCCTCAGATCTCAGCCTCCTGAGTAGCTAGGATTACAGGTGTGAGCCACTGGCGCCTGGCTAACATTTATCCTTGTAATATTCACTAATAAATTATGTTTAACCAAGTTTTGCTTTGATAAACAGATATGTCTTCTTCATCTCCATACACTATAGCACACATGGCTTCTTGTTTTATTTTACAAAGTGAACTTATCATTAAATATTGTACTTTATAGAGTTTTGTCAGTAGATTATAACATTGTTACTTTACACTCACTGAATACATGGGGAGGATAATAAAAGCAGGTTGAGGCTTTAAAATACTTATTTTCTTGGTTATCTGAGACTACTTCAAATAAAGATACTAGATTACCTTTTACCCTGTGTTTACAATCTTTATACCTATAAAGTCTAGACTCAATACCTTCTACTGAACTTCCTTCCTTCCTTCCTTCTTTCCTTTCTTCCTTCCTTCCTTCCATTTTCTCTCTTTCATTTTTAATCTGTGAGCTTGAATTTAGGGCCTTATAATTATTTGGCTTCCTTGTTTGACTGTTGTTCTACCAATTGAGCCATACCTCCCACTGAGATTTTTTTCTAATTATTTTAGAGATGGTGTGTCATGAACTTTTCTACCTGGGTCACATCCTCTGTATATCACATTCCTGAGTAGCTGGGATTACAGGAATAAGCCACAGTTGTCCAGCCATTTGACTGCATATCTTTAAATAGACACATACCAAAATAAAATATAATTCTTAGTTTTTAAAATTCCACCAAGTAGCTGAGAAATGCATACACATATGCAGCATTTCTGTTGGATCTGTTAGCTAGGGGAGAATCGGTGCATCACAAAGTGAATGTTCAAAATTAATTGCAGTTTTTCAAGGTGACTGCACCCATTTATGTTCCTATCTGCAATGCTTAAGAACTTCAGTTTCCCCACATCAGACCTGCATTTAGTATGTGTTTGGTACTTTTCTTCTCTGTATGTTAGTTTCCTTGTTTGTTGTTGCTATTCTGTTTGTCTCTTGTTGCTATCTCTTATCATCTCAGTCTCTATCATCTCTATCTCTGACTCCATTATCACATTTCTCTCTCCCTCTCTAGAGAGAGAATGTATATAGAAATAATATATATGCATATATACATATATAATATATGTATATATAGACATATATTATATATGTGGATACATACATATATATATATATATATATATTCTTTTCTGCTTTGCAGTAAGTAGAAATGGAGCCTATAATAGTTCCTCAGCATTTGCAGGATGTGTGCTTTTACTGCAGGTCTTGATTAAGGTTGAAAGAACAATTAAGAATGTGTTTTTGTACAGTATCTTTACAATAAAAGATATATATATATATATATATATATATATATATATAATGTGTGTTGATCCTACTACCTCCAGAAGGCTAGACAAAGTTAGTAAATCTTTAGCCCAGTCTTTCCCTCCCTTTAAAGACATCTCAGTAAAATAGTTCAGTGGCTTTAAATTATTAAGCATCATTATATATGCTATTGCTTTATTTCCTATGACTTTCTGTTTAGGTATTTGATGATTTTCTTGATGAAATAGTATATAAAATAATTGAAATATGAAGAAGACAGGGTGAAGATCTCTCTAGATAGATAGATAGATAGAGAGAGAGAGAGAGAGAGAGAGAGAGAGAGAGACAGAGAGAGAGAGACAGAGAGACAGAGAGAGAGAGATCTTTGATACATAAGTAGACAGGGAGAGAACTGAGCTGTAAAACTTCAGGTCATAGTGAGTGAGACATCACTTAAAAGTAAGAGAAATTTCAATCAGGTTCTGGTAATCCTAGCTTCCCAGAGACTGAAATTTTATGACCTAAGTTTGAAGCTAGTTCTGTCAGAAAATTCTGAGATTCTAATCTCCAATTAACCAACCCAAAGGTAGATGTGGAGGTGTGGTTCAAGTGGTAGAATATCAATCAGCCTTGATTTTTCTTTTAAAAATCCTAAGAGACAATGCTTGGACACTGAATTCAAGTCCCAGGAGAGAGGGAGAGAGGGAGAGAGAGAGAGAGAGAGAGAGAGAGAGAGAGAGAGAGAGAGAGAGAGAGAGAGAGAGAGAGAGAGAGAGAGAGAGAGAGAGAGAGAGAGAGAGAGTCTCTTGAGAGAGAGAGAGAGAGAGAGAGAGAGAGAGAGAGAGAGAGAGAGAGAGAGAGAAATGAGAAATTTAATATTGTGAAAGCGTTATGATGACAAAATGTGTCCAGCAAAAGGTTCACACTCAGTGTTGTTTAGCCTGCAGATTTTCTAATTTTTCCTCCACTGAGCAGTGAAAGACAGTCTTCTTGTAGTCCTGGTCCATGGGGGGCTTAAAGCTGTGGTTCTCAGAAAATGTCAATTGCTAGCTCCCTCCCCACTAACTCATCTGTAAAATGGGGCTAATAACATTGACCTGGTTTATTGGCTGCTGGGGAGTTCGGCAGTGAATGTTTGAAAAGCACTTTATAAATACAAATGGAAAAAGAAGAAGTAAAGGTCATTTAGGTGGCGGCAGAAATGCACACAATATTTGAGGTGAGCCAGGTTAAACAAATATACAGCTGAGACCCAGGAGAAAGAGGCATGGGGCCTAAGGTGCAAGCTCTTTCTCTTCAAAGACAGAAGCTTGTTTCTCAAACGAGAGCTAAGACACCAATATGGGGAAAAGGGCATTTGAATTTTATTAGCAATGATTATGAGCAAAAATAAATATAATATAATATATGATATTAGATGTATGCTAATTTATAATATAATTTATAATGTATGCAATAATTCCATGTATATTATATCTAAAAATCATTGTGAACATTTTCAAAAATCTAAATGCCAAAAACACTAAGATGGGAGGGAAAAGACCTCAAAGACAAAAATGTTTGGCTTAGGCCCAAAGAAACATAGGTCTCATGGTTTCCCTTATTTGCAATAACTAGTATATGCCTGAGTCAAGCACAAAAGGTCAGTTAAGTTGATGTTAAGGAAATGAACCCTAAGATATGTATTCAAATGTTTTTTTCTTTCATGCGATTGTTTCTAACACATTTATAAGATTATTTCTTTGTTGCTTTGTATGTCCCTCCCCCATGGTATAATCCCTCCTTTCACTGTATTTGATGTTGTTATAATTTGTGGAGGGGAAGGGAAAAATACAAATCATTTAAATAGGGATACAGGTGGACCCATTGCAACGAGACGTACAAGTCGTTATGTCGAAAATGAACTTTACAACTTTGGTGGGGGGAGGGAGGAGGAGATGGGAAGGGGAAACAAAGGAGGAGGCTACAAGCTTGATAAGAAATGTACTCATTATCTTGCCCATGCAATTGTAATCCCTCTGTACAGTATTTTCACAATAAAAAAATAAAAATAAAATACCCCCCCCCAAAAAAATGTTTGGCTTTTTCTACGTAAGTGGAAAGATCTATCAGAGCCCCTAGGAAGTAGCAATGTTGACTGCCAGCCTGGTTCATCCAGGAAATCATACAAGGAAAAAATGATCCACACAACCCTTCTCATGGTCAGGGATGTTTAAGGATGGCTTGGCATTATTCAAGCTGCTAGTTTACATGTGGAAAGAATTTCTCATTGCTTTTAGGAATTTGGTGAGTCTATTAAGCAAGTGTGAGCTCACTTCAAACTTATTGAAATATGAAAAAGAGAGACAGGTAGGTAAGACTCATGATAGATAGATATACCTATCAGGAGGTATTGTGGAATATAAATTTACCCAAGTGGAAAACTGAGGGTAAACAGAATTATCCCTTTGAGCATATCTTCGTCAGAATAATTTTGAGCTCCTGTTATATATCAAATACAAACTAATGTTTTTGTTTTTCCTACTGGTGTTTGAACTCACAGTCTCATGCTTGCTAGATAGGCACGCTACTGCTTCAGTCTCCCCGCCAATTCTTTTTGTTTTAGGTTATTTTTTTCCCAGATAGGACTGAGAGCTTTCTTCCTATGTCTTCCAAATAACTGAGATGAAAGACATGAACCACCATGCCTGGCTTCAGAGCAACACTAACTACTTAACTATTTTGATTCATTTGCTCAAAAATATTTCAGTTTGGGGTAGAATTATCTTCACTTTTTTAACACATGAAAAAGCTGAGGTTTCTGTAAGGGGTTTACCTTTGTCAGGATCACAAATTTCAGATGAGTTCAAGCATCCATTTTCCTACAGTCAGAATATGTTTGTCTTATTAAAATCCACAAGTTCACAAAGAGAACATAGCTAAGGAACAAACTCAGGTTGAAGACTAGGTCATTGTCAGTACCTGAGTTTTGCTTTTGTGCCCCTCAAGGGTAAGTCAATTATTACCACTACCTGAAATGTTAGCATTAACTGCCCATAAAGGTAATGTAACTAGAATCAGAAAGCATGTTTTTATTATGTCAGGCTTCTGAGGGTTATATTTTTTTATATTTCAGCCAGCTCATTATATTTAGTTGTAGGGATTTTTTAAATTGAAGGTAACATATCTCAATATGTTTATACCACAGCATATTTATCTTTTTTATTATTGATGGAAAATCCAATAACTCCCTATTAGGGCTACCAGTAATGCTGCTATGAATATTTATTCATGTATTTTAATAAACATAGATGCATTTTTACTGGGCCTGTGGCTAGTGCAGAACTTACAGAAACATATGTCCAAAACTAATCATAAGCCAAAGGCCAGTGGCTTTACACTGTAATCTTAGTTATCTAAGAGGATTTATCACTTGAACCACAGCCCCACTTCTGGTTTTTTTTTTATATGAACTGGAGGTACAGTCTCATGAACTTTCCTGCTTGGGCTGGGTTTAAACCACAATCCTCCGATCTCAGCCTCCTGAAGAGCTAGGATTACAGCAGTGAGCTGCTGGTGCTTAGTTAGCATTTCCTTTGGATTCTTTCTGAGTTTCTATCTCTCAACTTACATTAATTATTTATGTTTGCATGCTGTCTGGTTTTATTTACCTTGGATACCTTTAACATATTAATCATAGTTATTTAAAATTCTTTATCCGATTTGTTCCAAATCATTGTTCCAAGTCTAGTTCTGATGCTTTCTTTGTCTCTTAAGATTACATTTTTTTCTTTTAATATCTCTCATTTCAATACCTTTTTGGTATTTGAAATTTGAATCTGGGGTCTTAAATTTGATAGGCAGGCACATAGCACTTGAGTTATGACTCTAGACCTTTTTGCTTATATTATTATTTAAATAGGGTGTCACATTTTTACAAAATTAGTGTGGTCTGCAATTATTCTATTTAAACTTCTCATGTAGCTGGACTAACAAGCGTTTGCCACTGTATCTATATTTTTATTGGTGGGGATAGGGTGTGGTGGAGCTCATGAACTTCTTACATAGGCTGTCCTTGAACTGAGATCCTCTTAAACTCTGTAATCCAAATAGCTAGGATTACAATAAGCCAGGTCATACTTATTATTACATAGTATAATACTATATAATAATTGTTATTTTTGTTATTAATATAATTATTTATTGGAATTTGGACATAGTGGCAGGACAAAGAATTGAGTGAGAACAGCCATCAGTATGAGACTTGAAGTCATCTGCCTAGACATCAGATTTAACTTCTTGTTTGTTGTAGTTGGATTGTCACAGTCTAAAATTCCTCCAATAATCTTACTTTTATCTCTTCTGTTGTCCTTCAGTTTTTCTAGAAATTTCTGGGTTTTGCTAGAAACTCCTTAATGAGGGCTTCGGTCTTGCAGATCTTCTAGCTTTAATTTTCTATGATAAAACCAGAGTTACTGATGTGGTGATAAGGTTTGAGATGGAAAATGATTTTTAGCGCCATACTTAGCTCCCACTTTGTTGGCTTTCTAGCTGGTCCCTACACTGGTCATTTTGCTTGAGCCACATTAAAAGAAGCTACAGTCAAAGGTAGATACCAATAGTTGAGGCCTACTATTATAGTTCAAAGACAGCCAAGGCAGGAAAGCCCATGAGACTCTTGTCTCCAATTTGCCACCCAAAAGCTAGAAGTGGATCTGTGGCTCAAGGGATAGAGCACTAGCCTTGAGGAAAAAGCCCAGGTACTGAATTCAAGCCCCAGGACCGAGGAGTGAGCGTACAGGCGCAAGCGCGCGCACACACACACACACACACACACACACACACACACACACACACACACACACACACACACACACACACACACACACACACACACACACACACACACACAAACTAGCTTTGGGCATCTCCTTTTCTCCAGATGTGCTAGTTAATTTAGGAGGTCTACTTGACCAGGCTAAGGGATATGTAGATAGCTGGTGAACATTTTTTCTGGGTGTTTCCAGAATTGACTAGCGTTTGAATTAGTAGACTAAGTAAAGAAGACACACCCTTACCAACACAATATAGGGCATTCAAGTGTTGGCGTGGTATCAGAGGACCCTGAAATAGAAAAAAAGGATACAGAAAGTATTTTGGGGGTAGCACTACAAATATCAACCTCTCATTTAGCTTGGGGTGATAGGGATAAGCCACTGAGCCCAGTTATGGGTTTAGGAAAAGGTCTTTCTGAAGCTTTGAATCATAATCCTCTCAGTCTTAGCTGCCTCTCAAATAGCTAGTAGTGCAGGCGTGAGCCCTTAAAATGGTGTTCATGATTTACCTTTGGAGGACAGGAAAATTTTAAATAGTTTCTTTCCAAGTGAAGGTGAACCATTTTGAGACAATGTAGAGTGATGTTTTAGTTTTAGAAATTTGAAGAATTACTCTTCCTACTTTCTGTCTGTAAAGATATAAAATAGAGATCAACTTTAATTAAGCTCTTGTCTATATAATTCCCTTACAGATAAAAAAAAATCACAGGAGTTTTTAGTTGTTGGTTGTTGAATATATTATGTAAAGTAGAGGCCTTTGCTTTTTTTAATTAGATCATTTTATGATGTTACACAATTTGGAATTAGTGTAGACCAAGAGTTATTTAAACTATAACTTAGGGAAATCAGTTCTCTGTGTAAGCATTAAAAAAAGAAAGTAATAATAAGGTAGAAATCTGTTCAAAGATAAATGTTAAAGGAAACACATTTGCTGTAAGGCAATAGTGAATCCAATTATAATCTGACAGCTCTTTCACAGGGACACCAAGGCATTAAACTATTTGGATGTCCAAATATAAAATGTACAATACAGTGAAACTCATTATGAGTAGGTAATAAAAATATATAGCTGTTTAAATTATAGTATTCCTAGGGTCCAGATTTATATTCAGAGTATTTTTTAAAAATATTATCCTTTCAGTAAGTTATCATCACAAGTATGTCATTAGTTTAATTTCCTATTCTTTTCTCCAACAGTATAAGTATTAATTTTTCCAATGACTTGTCAAGATATATTGAATATCAACACAGGATATATCAAGGTAATACATGTTCAGCCCTTCAGGGTATAAATTAATAAATATGACCAAGATATGGCAATTAAGAGACTGGCAGCATTGTGGTAGGTAGGAGAGAAGATCAATTTCTACTGATGAGTTTTACTATACCTTGACTCATTTTGATTGGGAGCAATGTCTGCCACTGCAGAATTATGTATAGCTACAAAAAAATTAAGCAGTACTTTCACATGCACCTCATTAGCATTTGCCATTGAAGCTTTTCTTACTACTTTGAATTAATTCTTACCAGTTTGAATTAGATGAGATAGAATTGTGCAAGAGGGAGCATATGTTCTTTTTTGTTTGTTTTCATGGTAATAAACTATGATACTCATTTTATTTTTTATTATCTTTCATAAAAAGATAATAGTTGTACAAAGGGGTTTCAATTGGACATGTCAGTTTATAAGTACAATGATCCTTGATCAAGGTCACTGTTTTGATCATTCTCAATTTTCCTAGATTCAGTTGCACATATGTAAATTAAACAGCACAGCTGCATTCTCCCACCCTTTCTTTATTTGTCTATCCCTGACCCTTATAATAACTCCTTTCCCTGACAACTCAAGTTCTTTAAAGGCCGCACCATTAAGAACATTTTCACATCTTATTCTTACAAATCTGTCATTTATTTGTCAACCTTGCATTTACCGTCCTACTAAACACAGGGCTAAACACTCTGGATTCTTGTCTCTTCATTTACTGAAGTTAATTAAAAGAAGTGGAGGAATTTGGGATGGAGTGTCTCTAACAACAAGTCACATTCATTTGATCAGCCAAAACTAATTGCTGGAAGAAATTAAGGTGCAAGCCCATGTCTGCTGTAATTAGGGTGCACTTATGAGGAGTTCCTTGTTTTTTACAACCACTCTCTGTATCTTGAGCCTGTGATGATGCACTCATGTAAGGGAAAGGTGTATGAGGGATGGCATGGCTCATTCAGCAAACATTTCTTCCTGTTTGATGCGACTGAAAAGAGTGTCACCTATGATTTTACACTTTCATCCTTTAAGGCAACTGACAGGCCTCTAATCTCTATCTCAGAACCTTCACTCAGCTTGAACTCTGGCTCATAAAGGTCACTTCTGAACCACTTGAGATCAAGAGTCACGTCCATGAATTCCCACAGAGTCGATAGAGACCGTAATAGCTTTAGGCACGTTTTTTTAAGACCTAAGGAGAAAGACAATTTCAATAAATGTAAAACTATACTATCTACAACCATACAATCTCTTGGGGGGGGGGAACATCTCAGAGGACTAAATCTCCTCTTTCCTTCAGGCAAAAATCACCTTAACAACAACAATACATGACACAATTAAGGGTAGGAGATAAACCATGCCAAAAATGAATAAGGAAAAGGTAGAGGGAAAAGCCTTGCACAGGCAATAGACACATATCTATGAGACCTAAATCCTCAGACACAAAACGCACATTTGTACATTTTATATAGCACCACCCTCGCCTCACAATGGCTTCATGGATATTTTGACCCGAAATTACCAGAAAGATTACACACAGATAATAAAGAAGCAAGTTCACCATGAGAAAAATAACTTAGGTATAGCATCCGATTATAGAGTGATTGGAATACATTTCCTTTGTCTTTCTTCTTTGTACCTTTCAGTCTCTAGCTCCTTTTTAAGAAAGAAAAGAAAGGAAACGCTCCAGGTTGTCAGGATAATTAACAGAAGCTTTCTTAGCAGATGTTTGAGGTAAGTAGAAAAGGGCACTTCCTTCCCCTGACATGCCATCAAAGGCAAAACAGGAATACTTAAATGGCAGAAGGGAAAGCTATACGGATGCATGTTTTAATATTTGCATAGTTAACAAAGGTGTTTTGGAAAAAAAAAATCCAAGATTTAATGCCATCAGCCAGTGAAGAGATCTCACAATATTATTCTATTTCACTTGCCACAAGTTTTAGCAAACTCTTTGATTTTTTTTTCTTTCCTTGGTATAGTTCATGCTGCAAAGGAATGCTTCTTGAAAGTAAAGTATCCCCTCCAGCAAAAAATATTTTACTCCATTTGCCTCCGAGAATTCTGCTGGCAGATTAAACACCACACACACACACACACACACACACACACACACACACACACACACACACACACACACACACACATATACACATACACACACACTCCAAAAGACCTTCAAAATCTGCAGCTTAAATGTACTTTTAAAACATCTTTCAAAACCCAGGTGCCAACTGTAAGCCAGTGGCTCACACTTGTAATCCTAACTACTCAGGAGGCTGAGATCTGAGGATCTCTGCTTGAACCCTGGAAAATCTTTGAGATTCTCATGTCTGATTAACCACTAAAAAGCCAGAAGTGGAGCTGTGGTTCAAGTGGTAAGTGCCTGGGCTCTGAGTTCAATACCCAACACACACACACACACACACACACACACACACACACACACACACACACACACACACAAGCCAGGTGTTGGTTGTGTAATCTTAACTACTCAAGAGAGTGAGATCTGAGGATCAGTGTTAGAATGCACCATGGACAAGAAAGTCCATGAGACTCTTATCACCAATTAACCACCCCCACTCCCTAAATAAATAAGCAAGCAAGCCAGAAATGGAACTGTGGCTCAAGTGGACAGCACTAGTCTTCAGCACAAAAGCTCATGGACATCATCTAGTCCTGAGTTCAAGCTCTAGGAGTGATAAGATCATCATCATCATCATCATCATCATCATTATCATCATCATCTTCTAAATGAAATTGATGAGTAGTTCAAAAATCCCAAATACAAAATTTCATTTTAATATCATCTTTAAAATCTTATTATTTTCATTTGGTGCCTTTTTTTTCTTTTCACATTTACATTACATTATTGTGTGAATACATAATCTGCCACCCATTTTATCTTCCTATAAATATATATGTATATAATATTAGGAAGAAATTTTCCTGTTTACTTTCCAGAGGTCTTTCGAATGTAACCTCTGCCAATGGAGACATTCTTCTAAAGGTAGTATAGGGATTTGAATTTGCCTTTAACCAGAAAGTGACAAGAGGCCAAATGTAAATAGCACTCATCTGATTCAGCAAAATTCATCATAAGAAGTAACGAAGCATTATTTCATGGCAGGTTGTGAAATGTTGATAAGGAAATAGTTTTTTCCCATAGCAAGGATTTAGAGGTGAGTAAATTATTCTGAGGTTCCAGGAAGCCTATAAGGGCTCGTTTTCTGATGAAGAAGATGAAGAGAGTATATTCTTCCATTTCCAGGGCTGCCCTTGGAGTGGAACTGATTAGTAGGGAAAGTGTAAGGTAGATTCTTGGTTACTTTTCCTTTCAAAGGTAGGTAGTTTAGAGCAGTAGATCCCAAACACTTGCTTGTATTGGAATCACCAAATAATCTCAGTATAGTTGTGCACTGCAACACAATTCCTAAAACTTGGTAGTTTTCAAAGAGCAGAGATTTGTTTTCTCCTAGGACTGGAGATGAGGAAGCCTGAGATCAGATGGGCAGCAGGTCTGGTAGTCTGTGAGGGCCGCCCTCTGCTTCTTCCAAGATGCCTCCTTCTTGTTGTTGCTTCTGTCTTTTTACAGGGATGAAAGCAAGTAGCCAAGGACTTGAATCTTGCTTATTGCTTTGCTTACCTTTACGAGGGTTGGAGGTTTCAGGCTCCAATAATCTCTTAAAAGCTATGCCTCTTAATGCTATTATGTTGTCATTAAATGATTTAATGTTAGAGGGCACACATTCAAACCACAGCACTAGGAAACTTCTTTAAAAACAAAATTCTTCACACCACTGAATGCCAGCAGCTGGCACCTGTATGTAATTCTAGCTACTCAGGAGGCTGAGATCTGTGGATGTGATTTAAGGCCAGCTCGAGCAAGAAAGTCTATGAGAATCTCATCTCCAATTAAACACCAAAATGTTAGAGGTGGAGAACTGACAAGTAGTAGGGTGCTAGCCCTGAGCAAAAGAGCTCAAGGACAGCACTCAAGGCCTGAGTCCAAACCCCATTACTGACACAGACACTCACAAAAACCTTTAATCCAATTAATTAAGAATCTTTAGGAATGAATTCTAGACACTGACAACCATTCCTCGAATGACTCTAATGTTCTACCAAATTTGAGTTTAAAAACCAGTTACAGGGAATAATTTAGAATACAATGATGTGGAATTGGTTAAAATAAATGCTAGAATTATATGTGCAAATGTTTTTTTTTAAATCATAACATATGATTTAATTTTCATAATAGGGATTTGGACAGGTATGAGGTTTATGCAATAGAAGTTTCCTGAATATTCACTTTTTGGTTGGCTGTCTTCATTTAGGAAAGTGATAATGTTCCTAAATCCTGGAAAAAGCAAACTTAAATGAGGTACACTGTCATTGAGTTGCTATTACTTAGTTTAGGCTTCTAGCTTTAGGAAGAATACCCTCAGATTTCTGATAAGTCTAGCATTTTAAAATCATTGCCCACTTGAGGGTTTAAATATGTAAATTTTTTATTTTATCTTCCTAGAAGTTTTCAACTCTTGATATTTGTTCATGTAAATACTCTTATCATCATGAGAACAAAGTTCTAAGCTTTGAATGCTACTTGCTATTTTTTACTAACACTCATAAACTCTGAAGAAAACAATTGTAGAGGTTGTCACTCAGATCTAAACTCTGAAGAAAACAATTGTTGAGGCTGTTACATCTAATTTATACAGCAAAATGATTGATAGTTTTGATATTAGTATATAATGGCTGATATTTAAGCACTTTATATAGAAACTACCTTAAAAGGCAGAAACCTTGCTATTTATTTCATGTAAATTTTGAATTTTTAAAAAAAATTTAGAAATAATGCTATAGTAGGTTTTCCCCTTAAATGTTTAAGACTATCTTAATTACTTAGATTATTCAAAATATAACCTGAAAATCTCTTTAGATACTATCATGGTGATACTTGTCCTATATTCATAGATTATACACACTCAGTGGTAGAATTGAAGTAGATTTTGTTAACTATAAGTTATACCTCAGTAAAGTTGTTAATGAAAACAGAAGGAAAAAGAAAATTTAGGTAACATACTGAGAAACCACTGAATAATAATAATTTTTCTTCCCTTTTTTCATAACATACATTCTGGTAAAACCATTTAATAAACATCAGCTTGTATTTGATTTTGACAAGTGTTTATCCACCTCCATTCCATCCTCTGAAGCCCTGTATCAGTATATTCGAAGCCTATATAACACACCACTGTTTAACACATCAAACCTGGAAACTTTTATAAATTATAAGAGACCTCATAGATGATCAATGATTGTCAAAGAATTGGAGCTGAAAGAGGAAAACAGAGATATTGGGTATATAACAAAATATGATGTTTGGATTATACTTTTAGCAAGTAAAAGAAAAATAATTGAGCATCAAGTTTTTGCTATCAAAATAGCAACGAATTAAAGCATTTATAAAACACAGCTCAATAAATATTTGCTGCATGATAAAAAAGTAGTTTCTTACATGAAAATTCATTGGGGGGATGAATTTCCTAGATGCCTGAAATTTACTTTTAACTGGAGTGCCATTGCAATGCTTACTATTATTTGTAGAAAATACACAAAGTTTGATTGTTTAGCTTCCCCTTGAAACCTTAACTCTTGTTCTTCATCAGCTAAAAGACAAAAAGCAGATGTTGGCAGATTATGACAAAAGTGGAGGGAAGGAAAAATAAGACAAGAAGAAAGAAAAGCCATTGCTCATAAAAGAAATGAGAACAAAATTTTAAAAGTTTTTTATGTTTCTTTTCAATTGTATTCAAGATCTTCAGGAAATAGTACCAGGTAGGGTATTAGGAAACAGTTCTCATTTTTTGACTCTAAAATAATTTATGAAATAAAGAAATACAGCACTGAGGAGATCCTAGCTAAATTCTTGGTTTTATGGAATGTATAGTATTTTTGATATATCTAAAAAGAGATGTATACAAAATTCAACTGATTCAAAAACTTATGAAAGACAAAAATCTCATAGAAGTTAACATTCAACTCAAATCAAGGTAACTTTAGAACTTGTAATGACAATTTGGCTGTAATATCAAAGATACAAATCAATAAAAGATACAAAATAATAAAAGAAACAATGTCAAGATTGGACTTTATTAAAATCAAAATTTCTATTTTGTGAAAGACACTGTCAAGATGAGAATGAATAGGCTCCAGAATATGCTTCAGACTTGGAGAAAATGTTTGTACAATGTGCATCTGATAAAGAACTTATGCATATTAAGAACTCTTAAAAGTCAACAACAAAAACAACCTATTTGAAAAAAGTAGACAAAAGATTGAACAGAAATTTCATAGATGAAAATAAAATATGGAAAATAGGATATGAAAAGATGTTAAATATCACAAATCCTTGGAACTGAAAGTTAAAACAATGGATGTAACTATACATTTGTTAGAAGAACTGAACCCCAACACAATATATGACTCTGACACCACCAAATACTTTGAAATATGGAGCAGTAGGAACTTCCTTCATGAATACAAAAATATGCAATTTCGTAAAAATTAAAATACTATTGTCATATGATGCAGCAATCATCCCCTTGGAATTTCACTCACAGAAAAAATCTAGCCAGGATTCGGTGGCTCACCCTGTAATCCTAGCTACTCAAGAGGTTGAGATATGAGGATCACTGTTCAAAGCCAGCCTGGGCAGAAAAGTCCATGAGACTCTTATCTCCAATAAACCACCAGAAAACAAGAAGTGGCACTGAGGCTCAAGAGGTAGAGTGGTTGCCTTGAGCTTAAGTATGCAGGGACAGCGCCCAAGCCCAGAGTTCAAGCCCCATGACCTAAAAAAGAAAAAAAATTAAAATCTTACATCTACATAACAACTTGCACTCAGATATTTAGAGCAGCTTATCTATAACTTCTAAAGTTGGCAGAAACTGAGATTGACCTTCAGTAGTTGAGCAAAGGACTAAATGATAGTGCAGCTGAACAATGAAATATTACTCAATACTAAAAAGAAATACATTATAAAGCCATGCAAAACGTGGAAGAAACTGAAAAGTATATTTCTATATGACAAAAGCCAGTATGAAAATGCTCTGTATGATATAATCCCTATTATATGGTATTTTGGAAACAAGCATGTCTGATCTCAATGGAAAAATCATTGGTTTCAGATCAGAGGGTGGAAAGAAAATAGAAGTAAAAAGAGCTTTTAGGGCAAAAAAAAGTGTTCTGTATGGAAAAAAAACTAATGGTGGATACTTACTATTACACATTTTTTAAAACCCATGGAATGTATAACCCTATGGATCTGGTTTATTAATATATGTCAGTGTAAATTTATCAGTGGTAACAAATGCCCTATTGTGTTGTAGAATATTGATGGGGGAATAATTATGTGAAGCATCAGAAGTCATTAGGGGAATTTCTCGCCTCCCTTTTAAAATTTTGCTGTGGATTTTAAAGCTGCTCCCCAAATTAAAGTTTATTAAGAAATTGTAAGCAAAGAAAATTCCTTCTAGAAACATGTAAGCAAAAGGGACAGATTGAGCTGGGAATGTAGCTTAGTGGTAGAGTGCTTACCTAGCGTGCATGAAGCCCTGGGTTTGATTCTTCAATACCACATAAACAGAAAAAGCTGGAAGTGGCTGTGGTTCAAGTGGTAGAGTACTCACCTTGAGCAGAACAAGGTTAAGGACAGTGCCCAGGCCCTGAGTTCAAGCCCCAGGAGTGGCAAGAAAAGTGAAAAAGATTCTGAGGAAAAGCATAGATGTGGACTAAATACTATTTGTATTTTTACTTTTTAATATGTTTTTATTGTAAAGATACTGTACAGAGGGGTTACAGTAACATGAGTAAGGCAATGAGAACATTTCTTATCAAGCATTGTTACTCCCTCCTTTGACTATTTTTAATCAATTAATTAATGTGTTGATTTATTTAGCCAGTCATGGGCCTTCAACTCAGGCCTGGGCGCTGCCCTGTACCTCTCTGTGCTCAGAGCTAGTGCTCTACCACAGCGCCACTTCTGGATTTTTCTGAGTAGTTTATTGGAGATGAGTCTCACAAACTTTTCTATGCAGGCTGGCTTCAAACCTCATCCCTCAGATCTCAGCCTCCTGAGTAGCTAAAATTACAGGCTTACACCACCAGCACTTGGCTATCGTTATTATTATTATTTGATTCCTAAAAGAATTGCTTGATGTGAAGTTTTACAATGCAGGTTGCTTTTAAAAATTCCTTGGGAAATACAAATCAGGGAAGAAAAGTGGAGCGATGAGGACAAAGTTTCACATTATATTCGACAATGCTCACAATCACCGCTATTTAAATGTCAGAAATAAGCCTTTCAGAGGTAGTTTCGATCTAGCATCCACATATGAGAGACAATATGAGCCATTTGTCTCTCTGAGCTTGGCTTACTTCACTTAACATGATTTGATCTAGGCCCATCCAATTTTCTGCAAATGAGACTGTTGAGTTTTCTAATTAGTTCTGAATGCATGCATCCCGTTGTTCGCTCTTTGTCTAAATGTCTGGCATCTAAAAATGTCTTTAAGGTACTAAATGAGTGTAGGTGTCATGAGTAGAAAGAAGGCAGAAGGGACGGAGGGGAGCAGTCTGTTTAGGTAGAGTATTCTTTGATCTACTCTGGATCATTAAAACACAAACCCTATTTTGTTCTCCAGGGAAATTGTGTCAATGAATACATTTGGTTGGATTGCGTGAGAAGATTTTGGGGCATATATGTAAGTGCACGGGATGGAATGACTTTGGAAGAATGATAAAATGTTAAGTGTCCTGAGGGGCAAGGATGATGGTACGGTTGTCAGGAATGGAACGGATGGTGGAGACGCAGACCTGCCACGGATTGGGAAAGGAAGGATGTATTGCAGGAACTAGTTACGGGCCTTACATACAGTGAACGCTGGGCGAATCAGTGCTGACTGCGGTTGCTCTTTCCACCATCATCCGTCCTTACATCACTAGTAAAATCAAATAAACACGAGAGCATTAAGAAAAACAAAAGTGGGACTGATAATACCCTGATGTCAACTGTTTTACATCTGTGAGAGAGCTTCATTGAAGGTACCAGAGAAAGGAAGTAGTCCTAAACAACTTGCTGTCATACTGGAAGAGAATAAAGGGCAGGCATCCAAGATAGGTTGGTAGTGGTAAAGGAAGGAGTTTTGGATTTATGGAACTCTGATTTTTTCGAAACAGATGTCCTCATCATGGAAGTTATTGTAGTCTCCACTTAACCAGATGGGATACCAAACTCCCTGTTGTGTTCAGAACTGGCAGGGCTCATTAAGTTGGCTTTAAATTGGGTATTAAGGGAGGATCTTTCGCTTAGCCCAAATAATCTCAACATGCGCAATGAAGAGAAGAGGGAGTTCAACAAGCGAAGATAAGCTAGAAGTGATAAGCGATATTAACACACTGGACTTAATTGTCTATAAGTAACTACAAAGTAAATGGGAAATTAAAAAGATTAACTGGAAATGTTTCTAAATGATGGAGAGTAGGACCTAATGAGCACCATAGAAATAGAATAATACTCCTGTATTTGGAATGTCAAGACTGATAGTTTAAAAATATACAATATAGAGAAAGCTGAAAAGCCTATGTTCTTGATGATGAGACTGTACATTAGATCCAAAATTTGGTGGGAGGGACATGCTTTGTCCTTTCATAATGGTGACATTTTGGATAACCTTTTGAGTAGAAGTACTGTAGTTCATATGTGCTTAAACATAAATGATAGGAAGTTTAATTCTTGAATTTATAGAATTCCAAAATCAGGGGATATTTCTGACTCTTGAAAATACTATCAACTAGGGTATAATAAATATCAAATATATAAAATATCAAATACTGTATAAAATAGGAGCAACATTTGTATGATTTGAATGATGATAGATCAATATATAATATAAATGTCAATATTTATATTGATCCAAATGATAATCAACAAATGTATCTGTTGATAGTTATGAGGCAGTGAAATATTGATTAATATGGTATTGGTATAATGAGGCTTATTTTATTCTTTATAAATAATAAAACAAAGAAATTATGCTTAGTTTACTGAAGTTATTTTATTAAGGAAGATGGGGCATATGTTCACATATTTAACAATACAGTAATGGCTAATTGGAGACCACCTACATGATAACTGGTTATAAGGAACAAGCTATTAGCCTTGTTTGGATTTCTACAGGTGATAAGAACCAGCAGATCCAAAAAATATTTATAATTGGTACAAAATATCAAATGTAACAATGACCACTTTAACATGGGAGTTATAAGCACAGGTTTCAAGTCTCTTTATGATTGTATAACTTTAAACACATAATTAATCTTCCTAGAACTCAGGTTCCTCACCAATGCAATGTGTCTAAGATCACTTATCTTGTGATTTTGATAGATAAAACATAATGCTTTTGAACACTTTAATATAGTATGTAAAATACAATTGGAACAAATCTCTATGCTCAATAAAATGCCAGGTTTGTTAGAACCGTTCCTCAAAGGAAACCAAATTTTATCTGGAAATGTGAAATTGGAAAGAGAAAAAATTTTAAGCAGACTTCTTCATCCACAGATCCTGTTAAGCTGTGCCAATATTAATTCACGCATGAAGCCAATCTTCAGAAAAGGGGAATGATTTGATCTTCATGATAGAAATGGGAGATGTGAAATTAAGAGAGGCTCAATTATTGATCCCAAATTACAGAATGAGTGTAACTAATTATCTTTGTTATCATATTGGCTGATTTTTACTGGTTACTAGATGGTCCCTATGTTTTAGATTCTTCCTGAGTAGTTTCTAGATCTCCAGCATTTAATGTCACCCAAGCTTGCAGCCTGTGTACACCTAGAACTCCATGAGTGACTGTTGAATAGGGAAATGAATGGATGGATGAGTTAAATAAATATAAATATTCATAAAGTAAAAATTATCATCTGTAGAGTGAGAAGGCTGATTTATTTTTTTCTTTACTAATTTATAAATATTTTGAATGGAGTGAACTCAGAATACTATCTGTTCCCCTGTAGGGAGTATGAACCTAATTTAAATTGGAATTTCAATAGGGCAGCATCTGTTTTCCTGTTCCACCAAAAGCAGTAGCTCATCAAAAGGAAGGAGACAGTGAAGGGAGATGGTTAGATTGTTAGACCAAACTTGCCTCTCATCTTAGCATTCTCTCTGATGCTGCTGATACAAGAGGATACCTTCAGGGAAGCAGAAATCTTGTTCTCCCAAATGCTGGTTTCAAAGCGTTTAGAAGAACACTTCCAATGTTTTTTTCTTTCAGATTTATTCTGTCGATTTCACTTCTGAGATTTTAAAGCAGCATTAGAACCCATGTGTATTTAGCTCTTGCAATCACACCATGAAAATTCTGTTTGATTAATTTATATATATTTACTGCCTATATTAGTATCAAAAGCCATTGTGAAAATTTCCCCTTTCCTGATCTTCAGGATTATGTCAACCATTTGATTAAAGCTGTGAGTTTTCTAGTTATTTATATGGAAACATTTAAAGTTCAGTTAAATTCCCTTCCATTATTCTCTTCTGTCTTCCTGAGAGGTAGTGAAGAAGATCCTTAAAGTTCTAGAAAGCTGGTTTTAATTTCTATGTATTTATTTTTGAGACAGTTTCTCATTTCCTAGCAGAAGCTGACCTTGAACTCATTACATACTTTAGACTGGTATTGGTCTCACTATCTTCCTGCCTCAGCCTCCCAAATCTACTATTACAGGCTAGTGCCAGCACACCTGGGCAGCCCTATTGATTATTAATGTTCTTGCTGTATTAAGGATATTAATGGTCTGGTGTGGACACTTGTTTTTAATTGTTTCTTATGTTCATTTTGAAACTTGACATACTTCTCTACACTATGACTTACACAGTATGGTCCTTTGGATTGTAACAGGAACCGTGGTATAGAATGTATAAATGAGGCATAGGGGTTGCTGAGTTTTGCTTGTATAATAAAGTTCCATCCATTTAAGGAGTCTTTTTACTTTTCTGGATGACTCAGAACTATAGAACTACTATAGAATTACTGTTAGCATACCACCAAATCTCTCTCTCTCTCCTATTTCTCTGTATCTCTGTTTCTCTTCTGTTTCTGTCAACATCACACTGTAAGTCTCCCGCTCTTGCTGTTCTGTGTCTTTGTCTATCTATGTCTTTATTTCTTCTTTCTCTGTGTGTCTATGAGCCTATCTTTCTCTTTGTCTCTCTTTGTCTCTATGCCACTCTCTGTCTGTCTGTCTGTCTATCTGTCTCTTTCTCTCTCTCTCTCTCTCTCTCTCTCTCTCGCTCTCTCTCTCTCTGTGTCTCCCTCTGACTCTCACCACACACACACTAATGAAATCATGTGAAGTATGAGCTTTAGGTTCTCCCTATTTATTGTGTTTAGTCATCTAATGCTTCTAATCATTTATGAAAGCGTTGTCAGGCACAACACAAAGATCATCAATATTGACATTTTCGCAATATTGCTCTTTAAGTTACAGCCAACACCAGATGCAACATTTTCTGTCCCTTTTAAACAATAAAGAGTGTTTTATATAGAGTTATTGCTATAAGTAAAAACACGGATCAAAGAAAGAAACCACAGTCTACAGCCATATGTAAAAATGCATGCAATTTCAAAAGCTGATGCAGCCATCTTTACCTCAAAGCATTGGAAAGAGCTATTAAACCCAAGAGGAATATAATAAAAGAAAAAAGAGAAAAGTTAAGAACTCATACTGCATTAGTAGTCAGAGAAATGCAACTAGAAGTGTCATCAACCCATTATTTTTATTTTGAATTAGAAGGAACATATCCATAAGAAAACAAACATTGGTTTTCAATAAAATTTCCATACATATGATATAGAAACAAACATTTTCCATTTTCTTCTAAAATGTTCTACTGCTTCAGTGTGACTTATTGAAAAGAAACACAAATGAAATTATATGCATTGCCTTTGCATAATGGCTCCATATGCATCAGTATGTATTTTTATCCTTTGTCCTATTTTCTTGGTTTGTCTGTCTTCATACCAACATCATTCTTCCAAATTTATTTTTTTTCTTTTTTTATTGTGAAAATACTGTACAGAGGGGTTACAATTACATGGGCAAGATAATGAGTACATTTCTTATCAAGCATTGTAGCCTACTCCTTTGTTTCCCCTTCCCATCCCTTCCCATCCTTCCCCGCTCCCCCCCACCCAATCCTCCCTGCTCCCCCTCCCCCCCAAAGTTTTCCACATAACGACTTGTACATCTCATTGTTGCAATGGGTCCACCCGTATCCTTATTTAAACGATTTGTTTTTCCCCTTCCCCTCCACAAATTATACCGACATCAAATACAGTGAAAGCAGGGGTTATACTGTGGGGGGGGGACATACAAAGCAACAAAGAAATAATCTTATTTATATGGTTGGAATAACTCTAAAAATGTTATAATTTGTTCTCCTTAAATATCATTTTAAAATTTTTAAACATTTGAAATCAGTTTCTGTTTGGATTTTATTTTTTAAGAGTCAAAATCATAAATCAGAGTCAAATTCTTCATGTTTCCAGATTACTTTTATCCAGTCACATTTTCTAAGTTTTAATGTGAAAGATACCACATCTTTCCTTAGTTGTATGGCTAAATTTTTGTTAATTTTGAGGTATTCATGATTGGTGGTGTCTTTTTAATTTTAATTTTAAATTCTTTGTTGTTAGTATGCAGAAATTCTATTATTTTTCTATACTGTGAGTGTATCTGGGTACCTAGCCAAAACCACTCCCTGCTTTTACAAATTTTTACAAGGCTTCATATACTTTTCTATGTGAATATTTATTTTTCATAGAAATAAACAGGAAAATTTGAGCTATTTGAAGGCTAAGATTGGGGGAGGTCACAATTCAAGGCCAGCCTAAAAATAGTAAGACTTTCTTGACCAATAAGTCTCTGAATGTAGTGGCAGAACCTGTGAACCCATCTACTCTGAAAACATAAGGAAGATGATCTTGGTCCAAGATGGACCAATTAAAGATGAGAGACACTTTTGAAAAGATAACTCAAGCATAAAAGGTTAGGGTGTGGCTCAAGAAGTAGAGTATATGCTTAGCAAAGGCAAGGTTCTGAGTTCAAACCCCAGTAAAACACACACACACACACACACACACACACACACACAAAGTAATGAAAAGATTCTTTCAAATCAATAAGTAAGGCAACCCAATTAAAAGTGGACAAAATTCTTGATTACTTCAAAGTATGTGTACATTTTAATACTGTAATACCATTTTTCATCATATTTAAGCAAATAAGAAGTACAAAATAATTAAGTCTAAAATAAACCTGATCATACCTACCAAATGTGGATGAAGTTGTGAAAAAGCTAGGATTTTTAATCTTGCTAGAGTATAATTTGCTTATAAAATGTGAATATATAATAGCATTTAAATCACATAAACTTTAAACATATTTAGGAATTCTCTGATTGACAGTTGATTACCATACTAGCTAAGATTTACTCAGGTATTCCCATTTGTGCCACAATAAAATCTATCCACTTTATAGAATTCATCATTCTGGCTCCATTTGCAATGCAGGGCAGGGTTTTAGTGCATATATGTCATATGCAAACAGACAAATCTACTTGGTTCAGCATCTGAGAACTGCTGACGCTCCTTTTGGTTTGGGGAATATAGTTCATTTCAACATGGAGATACATTTGCTAATTGGAATTTTGTACTTTTCCAAACTGTGTATGTGATGGGGGTGGGGAAAGAAAAGTGAGTTTTAATCAGAGTAGTCTGGTTTTGATTTTATATTCTGACATCACGCAACTGAATGAAATTGGACTTAACAGTTAACAATAAATGGGGACTTAAATAAAAGCATAACTGACAAGAAGTTTACAATGCTTTTTATGAATAGATTTTCTCAATTAAGCATTTCAAAAACCCTGTGAATTGAGTATTGTTATTAGCTTATATTACTTGAGGAAAAACAGAAGTCCAGAAACTTTAAGTGAGTTATTACTTGGTTGTAGATCCCCTGTTAGCTTAACGCCAGGGGTCTCATTTCCAAACTGTAAAATATAGGATCCACATGGGCTGTGTCAAAGGTGCCTACACATTTTCATATTCTGTGATTTCTAAGTCTATTAAAATTTCTTGTTAAAACTTATATGCAATATAATCAGTAAATCAGCATTTGTAGTACCTGTCATGTGCCAAACACAGTAGGAGCTTTATTACTTTCTTTGGTTCAATATCAATTTCATTAAATGTGAACTATGGAGTGTTCAGGCTTGGAATTGATCCCACACAAAGCATTTGATTATGTAATAAAGCCTGAGTTGAAAAAGAGGAATTGATAGTTACTTTTCAACCTTTTCTAACACAGGCTAGTTGTGTGTGTGTGTGTGTGTGTGTGTGTGTGTGTGTGTGTGTGTGTGTGTGTGTGTGTGTGTGTGTTTGTCAGTGGTTTAATATATTTTTTCTTCGCCTGCTAGTTTGATTCAGCATAAACTTCAAGCATAAAAATCACACAAAGCTTTTGTTTTCCAAAGCTCTTTCACAAATCGCCCTGGTTTCATGCCCTAATTAATCAGCATTCATTGGGGAATGGGAGGTTATTTGCTTTTCAGTTTCTGCAGATATACTAATAGCATAGCAGGAGAATTCTGAAATAACATGGACTCTTTTTCATATTTGAAGCAGTTTCTTTCCCATGGATTCTTACATAATTATGTAGAAAATGTGAACCATTGTTCCTATTGGAATTGTATCTCATGCTGAAAGGAATTCCCAAGATTGTAAAAAAAATATCTTCCAGTTATTAGGTCTTTGGGGCATAATATTATTCCAATATGTTAAATTGAACATATCATTATATTTAGAGACCCCTACCAGAGTCCTTGACCCTTATAATCCAGAGAAAAGTGTAAGCATTTCTTTTTCTCAATTAAATCAGCTCTTAAAACATGTAATAAAACATTTCTCATTGACTGAAATAAAAATAGTATACGATTTTCCAATTTAGTAGAATAGGTTAACAGGATATTGGGATCCAGGAAGGTTTAGCTAACAATCAAGTCTAAAGAACAGCATTACTTGATTTTCTTATATGTTATCATTAGCCCCGTAAAATTGGCTTATTGAACAGAGCCTCAAATCAAAATTTTACAACATCATTCTCAGTACATTACACACTGGGGCCTTTGGTTAAAGGATACATTCATTCATTATCCAGAATTGTGGGGGGCGGGGAAACAAAACAAAACAAAAATGTGGAAGTTGTAGAAATAAGGTAGTTGTTTTCTCTACTGACAAAGGACTTTGATTGCAACAAGTTCCCGGGTCAAAAAAAATAACCGATTGCACTGAAATTGCCCATAGCATAGACAATTTGCAGATAGATACGACAAAGCCAATATAAAAAGCCCCAAATTTTAATTGTGTGGTAATTCTATGTGCTTTTGCTTCTAGTTTGGAGGGGCAATACAATATCTGTTTGTTAATGCAAAATTATTTACATAATTACAGATCAAACCAATCAGTGACTACCTGGTAAAGCTAAAGGTCACATCCAGCATAAGCAAGCAGCTCAGAGACTGCTCGGCTGCTAATACCTGCTCACTCTCTGGCCGCCAACCTATTCCCAGGGCTGATTGCCCTCTGTCCTGTAGTTTCAAGTAATGTAAATTGTATCTTGTCCCCAGGTAATCGAGATCTGTGTTGTCTTGTCTGTCCACTCCCTGCCGATGCCCTCTCTGGGCTGCGATAATGGTTTTGGTGGGCAATCAAGGAGGATGCCTTCTTGACTCATCTCTCATAATAGATTGTCCTCCTCAGGCAAAATTGAATAACCGCCCACATGGCCTGGAGGCAAGCAATGAGAATTCAATAAGTCTGTAGGGTCAATGTCCTGTCATTTTTGGCAAGCAAGTAATTATTCTGCACTAACATTCAGTAATAGAAAGAGGAAACGGCTGCAGACACCTTCATCCTGATGCCTAGAAAAGTCACCTTAACAGGTTTTTTTCCCCCTCTCTCTCTTTCTCCTCTCTAATCAGCCATAATTCTTTTCTCCTCTTCTTGATGTGATTTGGTCCACTTTTCCATGTGAGTTGCATGTGTGGATTTGCTAGATGCTATGTTTTTTTTTTTCCTCTTCTATTTTTTTCAAACCTCAGTGTCTGTGGGAAAGTTTAACAACTTCACTGCCTGTTGTTTAATATTTTCCACTTTTATGGGTTGCAGTTGTGCTGTCTATTTGCCTTTACTGATTTGTGAAAGATTTATTATAAACCAAATACAGCTGTTCTCTCTCTTTCATAAAGTTGAACTATTTTGACAAACCTATCATTCAAAAAATCATTTGACTCACTTGCCTAACCAAAGCATTTAGTTCTGCAGAGTAGGTGACAAAGGAGTTGTGAATGTAAAGAAAAAGAGAATGCATTGGTTTTGAAACGTAACAATCAAGGGGGAAAATGACTTATTTTTGGAATTTATGTGGGGTTCAGTGTTCATATGCACACAGCCCAAGAGGATAGAATTATATTTTAGCAACTTCTGTACATTCAAGTTACTGAAGTACTCTACATTTGCGTTTACATTGAGGAATCAGGCAGCTTTAACTATGTATTATTTACCCGAAACTACTATTGTGATTCATCTTGTGGTATTCTTGAGCTATCTACTAGCTCTCCATTTCTTATCTATTCACACTGGGGAAATTTTTATTTCTATATCATATTCGCTCTGATTATTTATTTTCTTCCATTTAGGTCTCTTAACTTTCTCCCCTTTTGTTTTTTCAAGGAAAAAGAAAGAAATGCTGAGTATCCGATTTTATAAAAAGAAATTCACTTCAAGTATTTCTTATGCCCTTAAAAAATTCCTTAATAAGAAAGTAGTTTTCAAAGTCAATGTGAGTTGCTTCTCTTTCCATTTCTCACTGTAGAAACTATTGCTTTATTCATTGAAAGGAACCTTTATCTTCTCTCTCCTGAGATCAGTGCACAGCAAGTAATGAAGAGGCTCTGGTAAGAGCAGAATAAGCACTTTCCATGACTGATTGACGATTGATTATTGCTGGAATGTCTCCCAATGGCCACCCATCACTATGCTTTTTTGACAACCCAGCTCTATTTCCGGACGTGAAAAAAAGTGTTTTGATCTGCATCAATTTGGCTTGTTAACTGTGACAAAACTCAAACTGATACGAATCATGTTCAGTTGTCAATGTCAATTTGGATCCTTGATGCAGAAAAAGACTCATAATAACATTAATTAATAATATATTATATTCTTTATTTAAGATACCACAGCAGTGGGAAAATTCATGATTAGTTTTGAAATCTTTTCCATTAGGCTTATGAATTTAGGCTTTTGTTCACTATGCAAAGATCCAGTATTTTGCTTTATTAGGTTTCCTTTTTTAATTTTTGAAAACCTGCTTTAGAATCTTTGACCATTTTTAATATGACCATAATCCAACATTTCATCATGTGACCTTAGAAAGAAAAATATAAGCTTTTTCATATAAACTACTAAAGGATAGGATTAATTTAGAGTTATTTTGGATTAAGTAAAGTATGTATGTCCTGTAAATAAATGTAACCAGAGAGTGCATTTTTTAAAATGATATTAAGGAAGAGAAAATTTGGAGGAATCTGGGTTTTTTTGTATTTTCCCAGTTCTTTGATTTTTAAAAAAATCAAATTGTCAAATTAATTTGGCAGATAATTGCTTTTCTTCATATGTTAAACCCAAAATTTATTTTACATAATTGTCAAAGTACCTACTATTAAATAATACTCATCCTTAAGAAATGTTCTTGACTTATATTTTGCTGTTTAGCTTTGTCATCTGTTTTCTCCTGATAAATTATAATTAAAGCTGTATAATCTATTTCCAAACTGAACTTGCTTCACACTTAAAATTAAAGTAGTACTTATTTTTTGCATTTTTCTCTTTCTTCCTCCAATGCAATTTTAAGGACTATATTTATCCCTGGACATAGAACAAGTATAATAAATTCGGTGAGCAGTTTTAATTGTATTTTTATGCATTCCAGAAAAACCACCAGGAGTCCCTACCTGTCAGTCTTTTCTTAAAGTTAGAGTAAGTTTGTTGAGGTAAAACTATCACATATCATTTTGAGGCTCAACTCATTAATTCTCTTCTCTCCTAATTCAAAGTGGCTAGATTCCAATGATCAAGTATTGCATTCCATTGTATTGGCTAAAATACATTCATTTTCTTTAGCTTGTTCTAAAAAGTCACTTCAAACAATTACTTTATAAGTCCCAAAGCACATACAGAACTTTCTGGTGTCTTGGCTGCTTTATCATTATTATGATGATAACACATTATTATGATATCACACTTATGAAACAGTACCCATATATCCGTGGGCTGCATGCAGGGCTAGCTGGAGCTTCTGGCCACTGGCAGTCCCTGCCCTGTTGACATCTGTCTGCTAGCTTAAGCTCCAGACTTCAACCTTGGATCCAAAGTCTCTGTGATGTATAATTGAGACGAAGCAGCGATTTGATGTAGTGAGTGGGTGGGGGAGGAAGGAGACGAGAGAATTTAAGCCTGAGAAGAAAGGTAGTTGTAGATTTATGGTCCTTCATCCACCGGACACTGCCTCAAAGTATTTGCCAATGTTGACAAACAATCATATGCCTGGTAAACCTTGAGGTAGGTTCTGATCATGCCATGATGTTTGTGTTGTCTTTTCTGCCCTTGAGCTCTTTGTTTGCTTGCTTTGTGTGGCTCATTTGTTTTCTATACTATTTCACTCACTTTGCAACCTTACCTAAATTACAGCTCAGAAAGAATGGCAGAACTTTAATTAAAAAAAAACCCACAAAAACCATTATGACAAAAGCAAAGAAAATATCCATTAGAAGAACTAGAAGCCGATATAAATTAAAAGCAAAGAAATTTTAAAAAAATCCGGTGCTAGTTTACCTGCAATCAAACCCTAACTTGGACACTTATTTGTTTTCTTATGAACTTTATATAACATTTCCTTACCTTTATCTACCCATCTTTGATGTGGATATTAGTACAAATCACCCAAAAAAGCTATTGTGAAGACCTAAGTAAAACGAGCTGATGTTGAAAGTGCAGACACTAATGTTTTACTGCCTGTGGAGAAGTTGACACTTTACAAAGTGTTTACTCAAATACTATCCACCCATAAAAAAGTCCACAAATTATTATCAGATGGAGAAACGAAGAAAGTAAATGACTTTACTAAAGGCATACAATGAGAAAAGCCTGAAGCACTCAATCCAGTTCTGCTTTGAAACCCAAGTTTGTTTGTTTGCTTGTTTTTTTTCTCCTGGGCAATTATTTGTCTTTCAGGCTACTGATTATTATTTGCTCTGGTAACATTAAATGTGACAATAAAAGGAAAAGGTAAATGTGACTCAAGGACGAAAAACACCTAGGAAGAGTTGATAAGAGAAAAAAAAACATGAGGTCAACAGTTTTCACAATATTCCAACTCATTTATTTATTCAGGAGATATCTATTAAGTGCCAGTAATATTAAGCTCCATGTGCATTAAAAATAGATAATATTATCTAAATTAAATCCAGGGAGTTCAGTAGAGGAGAGAGACAAGTAAATTTATTGTAGAATAGTATAATAGAGGCATATTTGTGTGCTTTAAAACATCAGCATTGTGGATACCTGACCCAGACAAAGATTATAAGGACATCAGGGAAGATTCTCTGAAAATTTGCAGCAGAGGAAGTCAGAATTTGGTGGATAGTTTAAAAGGTTATTATGACTCAGTGCTGGGAGCTCATGCCTCTAATTCTAGCTGCTCAGGAGGCTGTGATCTAAGGGTCATATTTCGAAGCCAGTTTAGGCTAGCCCATGAGACTCTTAAATCCAATTAACCAGAACAAAAGGAAGTGGAGCTGTGGCTCAAATAGCATAGCAACAGCTTTGAGAGAGAGGAAAAAAAAGAGCTAAGGTGCAGCATACAGGCTGTGAGTTCAAGTCTCCATACCAAAACCAAGTTATTATGATTGCTGTATTAAAACCATACATACAAAGTACTCCTTGTAGCAGAGAGAGCAACATAGAAGCTATTGTAATAGTTCAGACAAGACATGGTATGGTGGCTTGCTGAACACAGAATTTTCTTTCCTAAATCACTGCAGGTTTTGACCATGCTTACAGAGGATGTAGACCTTGTAAAGGAGGTTGATTTAAGATAAAACCGAGAAAATGAATGGATGGGCATGTTATCAAGTGTATACGTTATTAACAATTCAGCATGGAAAAGATCCTCTGAGTTAAGAGGGAAGAAAAAAAGATCTATGATAATGCTGAGACTATTGCTTGTTTATGAACCCCAAACATGGTCGTGCCATGAAGTCATGATGGCTGTTGGGTACATCACATCTGTGAACATCAAGTTCACAGGTGTGAGTGCCAGCTGTTTGATAATGCTTGGGTAGTGGCAACAGGCAACTTTGGCTAACAACGTTTCAGGACAGTTAAAACCATTGAGATGACTCACGCTGAAATGGGATGACCAAAAATAGAAACTCATAGCACAAGAAGCAGCCAGATTCTCAAAAGGACACACACACAAAAAAAGAAAGCAAAGACATACTGAGAATGAACAGTGAATCAGACAACTATTTCTTTATATTACAAAATATGATACTGCTTATTGCGCATAAGTATAATTTAGTACATGAAAGACACACACACACACATATAAAATCTTACCCAAATAATCACAAAAAAGACCATACTACAGCTACCAGCACAACTATGTTTATTGCAGCATTATTTACCATAGCTAAGATATGGAACCAACCCAGATGCCCCTCAGTAGATGAATGGATCAAGAAAATGATATATATATATATATATATATATATATATATATATATATATATATGATTTCTATGCCTTCATCAGAAAAATGGCATCACCCCACTTGTTAGGAAATGGAAAGATTTGGGAAAAATTATATTAAGTGAAGTAAGCCAGCCCCAAAGAAACATAGGTCCCATGGTTTCCCTTATTTGCAATAACTAGTATATGTCTGGGACAAGCAGAAAAGGTCAACAGCTATGTACATATGACCAGATAAGATGATGTTAAGCTAAATGAACCCCAAGATAGAGACACAAGTGGTTTTCTCTTTCTTGTCATTGTTTTTAATATATTTATAATGCACCATATGATTTTTTGTGTTTCTTTGTATGTTCCTCCCCCCACGGTATAACCCCTGTTTTTACTGTATTTGATGTCAGTGCCCTGCATCTTGTAGATACACTTCTCTAGCTTGGGGAGGGGAAGGGAAAAAACAAAATGCTTAAATAGGGATACAGGTTGACCGATTGTAACAATGAGATGTACAAGACACTATGTAGAAAAATGTGGGGAGGAGAGGGAGGAGAGGGGGACTGTAGTTGTAGAGGTGGGAGGGAAGGGAGGATAGGAGAAAAACAAACGAGGAGGTAACAATGCTTGATAGGAAATGTACTCATTATCTTGTTCATGTAACTGTAACCCCTCTGTACAGTATTTTTACAATAGAAAATGTATTTAAAAATATAAAGACAAATCCTTCACAAAAGGAAAATTTTAGAAAAATATCTCATACATATGCACACACACACACACACACACACACACACACACACACACACACACACACACACACACACACACACATATATATATATCCTTTAGTTGTATAAAGGAGTTACCGCTCAACAATGCATCTTGATCAATGTCACCCCTTTCAACATTCTCCCCTATCCTCTCAATGAGCCCCTTTACTGGCTCTTCTTAATTTTGTAGGATATATATTGAATTCTTGAATACATTCTCCCTAGAAAAACATTTCTACTCAAGGTCCTAAGCATCTTTTTATGATCCTTCCAAATCTGGTACCTGAATATCTTTATCTGGTTTTTATTTAATGCTGTATGTACCTTACTAGTCTATTACCTAACTCTTTTCTACCTACTTCCTTAAATAGAAGAGACATTTTTACAGGAATATATGGTAGATTATTTCTTCTGGAGAAGAGTCACTAATATGAGGACTAAAGATGTGAGTTATCACCATGATAGTAGATTTATCACCATGCATACATAATAAATGTTAGGTAGATTTTGTTTTCTATTGACTTCCTCAAATAGAAGAGAAAATTTTATGTAGATAGATTAGTTACTTTGGAAAAGACTTATAGATATGAGGACTAAATAAAGACATTTATGGGTACAGTATAAGGAAGATGTGAATTATCAGTTGATAATAGAATTACGAGCATGCAGATGTAATGAATGTTAGGTAAATTGCTGGACAAGTAGGAAAGTACATTTTCCCATCCTATGTTCAAGATGTAGAAGTCTGATATGGATGAAATACAATTTGCTGTGGCAGCATTCGACCAAGGTTGCTGAAAATTTATCCATTTGTTTTTGTATCTCCAGCAATGATCATGGGTTTTCTATGTATGTTCCATGGCTAATTAAGATTCTTCCTCCCATAGTAAAGCAGATGCTTTCAAGCAGATCTCCTGAAAATATGTGCTCGATTTTGAAACCATAACAACAGAGATACTTTGATATATTTATCTCAATGATAGCAATACTATTTTTTATATCAAGCAGTTTACAGGTTTCTAAGACACATTTCATTCATGTTTCAAGAGGAACTGACATCTTCAAATGGATTGCGTAGGAGAGGAGGGAAGAGCTGTAGAGGTAACATTATATTGCACTGTATTCCCCTTTGTACATTTGTTGTAATTATATACTGACCTTTAAGATCAGTGGCTGGTTACTTATGGGATAATATGATTAAAGTATACATAACAAGTATGCTAAATTATTTTTAATGCAATTCTAGTGGAGAAGATCTGTGTAATTGTTAATTCCATTCCATTCTGTGTGCATCTGAGATAATGTCCCTAGGGTCCAAGTCTTGAAACTAGATGAAGGTTCCATCCACACAGAGGCCCGTGTGAATACTAGTTGGTTTTGCTTTCCTGATATCTATTATTCATGCAGAAGTTCCTTGTGGTTATTTTGCAAATACAATAAAAATAGATATAATTTTCAAGAGATCATGTACATAATTCTTTAAAAATGGTTATATTTGTTAAACTTGAGTCAAATATGTTTTTCCTTTTCCACTCCTAAAATATTTATTAGGTAAGCTGAGTTGCTTTTTGTTTGATACAACTTATTGTTTTAGTTCAAATGATTCTCCTCCCCCCTGATATTCGCTTGGTAAGGTATTCTGAATTTGGCTACCTTGATGTTGTTTGCTGTGATTCTTTTAATCCTTGTAAGTGTTTCCATAACCAAATCCACTGAGCAACTTTTCCAAACTTTACTTTTAATTTAATTTAATTTTTTTTAGTTGGTTGTGGGGCTTGAATTCAGGGTCTGGGCATTGTCCCTGAGCTCTTTGTACTTAAGACTAGCATTCTATCACTTGAGCCACAGTGCCAGTTACGCTTTTTTAGTGGTGTATTGGAGATAAGAAATTCACAGGGACTTTTCTGCCCAGGTTGGCTCCAAACCTTAGTTTTTAAAGGTCTGATTCAACTAGCAATTTGGGATGACTCTTACCTCCAACTGAGAGACTCCAGGTGGGCATCACCACACCTGGCAATGAGTGATGTGTTTCAGGATGTTTTGGGAGCATCTTCATTGACAATTCCTTCTTCTCAGATGACCTTCAATACTCTTTCTCTTACATCCACATCAACAGACTTTAGGTCTTCTTAGTAACCTTTAAATACTCATTTCATACTTTAACAAGCTCTATCCTACTGTCTATGTCTTACCAAGTTCTTTGGAGGAGGGTTTTAAAGATTCATCTATCTACTTCAGAACAAAAATCTCTGGCTGTTGCTGCATTGCTTGTGCCCAATTCATTCTAGCTGTACTCATACCCATGAAAGCTTTCCCTTAAAGTCCTTGTTTCCTAGCCCTGAGATCTACATATCAAAGTCTTGCTCAGGAATGCCCACCATCACTACTACCCCCAGACCCATTCATTGCACCTTGTAGTTCTTTAATCTCCCATAGCTATAGTGACCACATTTGCTGGATCACGTCTCTGTTCTATACAACTCCCTTTTCTTTCTAATTACATACTTTTCTTACTCGTCATCTGAGTTTTCCCATGTGCTTCTCTTTGCTACTCAGATTACACAAGCTTCAGATCGACAATAACATAAAGACAGTAATTAAGTCAGTCAATCCAACTACCTTTTGGCAATCTTCTCATGAGAATAAGGCAGGTGTGAGTTGTGAGTGTTTAACTTGGTGGATCTGCTAGTGGTAGGGAAGAGGATTTCCTCTGAAATGACTCTCCATGCCAGAGTGTATGTTACCTGATTCAGGACTAATAAGACGGTTTTAAAGGATGCATTCTAGAAAAGCAACCTTCTAAGGGGAATCAGAAAGAATGTGGGCCACAAATATCACAACAAGTGGGGTTCCTGAAATGATTGCCTTCTACTCTCCTTTAGGCAATAATGGAGAGTGGAAAGCTCATGACATCCTGGACCAAGTAGAAATATTAACCCAGTCAGGATTCTGGTCACAAATCAACTCTATTACATTTTATTGAAAGCCAAAATAATTGGCTGTATCACATTGTGAAAGAGTTAAGTGATTTTTAATGAGCAAGGTAATGACGAAGAGCTATGGCACACTTGAAATTAGCTCAATCCATTTGAGTGAGAAGTTACAAGGAAGCAGGCGGGTATATGACTCAGAAAGGGTGGATAACAAACTTCTCTTTTCTATCGCTGCCATCCCATTTCAGCCGTGTCTCTTCCAGATCCAACAGTAACCCGGAGTCTGAACCAAATCAATGTAACTACCAAAGTGTAAAATGCGGGGCCATTACCGTGATGATCTTTGTTCTGCCATTGCTGACATCTAAATTTACTGATATTGATATAATAAGCCATTTTGTGTTTTCATTTGTATAAACCAAATGTGTGGCTTAGCTTATTGATTTTATAATCAAGATATAGTTTACTGAAGTGTTTATAAAATGAACTTGTAAACACACATTCTTTACTCATTCATTAATCCAACAAAGCATTCCCTATGTACCCTGCCTTTCGCTGGGTTCCATGGACGATTTAATTCAATGAAGAGACAGAAGGGAAAATAGTACTGGCGAACATGGACTATTTAAACTTTTCATTCTAAAGTTAGAAGAAGATGATGTGCAATACGACTAAAACCAAATAAATAAATAGAATTCGAAGTATAATGTTAGGTTTTGTTTTAAAGAGAAAGGAAATACATCTGTGAAAACTGAAGGATTAAAAATTTCTGAAGAATGGGCTGGGAAGGTGGCTCAGTGGTAGAGCCTTGCATGTATGAGGCCCTGGGTTCGATTTCTCAGCACCACACAAGCAGAAGAAAAATGCCAGAAATGGTACTGTGGCTCAAGTGGTAGAGCCCTAGCCTTGAGCCGAAGAGCTGAGGGACAGCGCCCAGGCCCAGAGTTCAAGCCCCACAACCAACAAAATAAAAATTACTGAAGGTATTCCTGGTGCTGGTAGCTCACACCTGGGATCACAGAAACTCAGGTGGTTGAGATCTGAGGATCTCAACATCAGCATTGCAACTCTTATCTCCAATGAATTATCAAAAAAGCTGGAAGCAAAAAGCTGTGGCTCAAGTGGAAGAGCACTAGTCTTGAATGAAAAACTTAAAGGATGGTGCTGGGGCCCTGAGTTCAAGCCCCAGCACCAGCGTGAATGTGTGCACCTGTGTCCTCTCTCTCTCTCTCTCCCTCTCCCTTTCTCCCTCTCTCTCCCTCCCTCTCTCTCCCTCTGTCTCTCCCTCTCTCTCTGTCCCTCTGGCTCTCCCTCTCTCTTTCTCCCTCTGTCTCTCCCTCTCTCTCTGTCCCTCTGGAACTCCCTCTCTCTCTCTCCCTCTGTCTCTCCCTCTGTCTTTCCCTCTGTCTCTCCCTCTCTCTCTTTCTCTTTCTCTCTGTCTGCCTTTCTCTCTCTGTCTGTCTCTCTCTTTCTCTTACACACACACACACACACACACACACACACACACACACACACACACACACACACACACACACACACACACACACACACACACACACACACAAAGATTCTGAAGCAGCCAGTTATGTGGCTCAGGGTTAGACCGCTTGCTTAGCATGCTCAAGGCCCTAGGTTTGGTTGTCAACGTAAGAAAGAGAAACACATCCACAGAAGAACAAAGAAACCATGCCTGAGAATTGGAAGACAGAAACTAAGGCCCTGTGATTAATGATAGTCATTTCACAAATCAGGAAAGCCACATTCAGCTTAGTTACACTCTCAATTCACGTGTTTAAATGTGCGACAGAAGTGGAAGGATGCCTGTTTTATTTTATTTTTTAATATTTATTTATTTTCTGGTCATGGGGCCTGAACTCTGGGCCTGGGCACTGTCCCTCAGTTCTTCAGTTCAAAGCTAGCTCTCTATCACCTGAGCCACAGCGTCACTTCCAGCTTTTTCTGCTTATGTGGTGCTGAGGAATTGAACCCAAGGTTTCATGCATGCAAGGCAAGCTCTCTACCACTGAGCCACCTTCCCAGCGCCTCTGTTTTTATTTTATTAGTTTATCATTTATTCTGTGTCCTCGAGGATGTGGCTGGACACAGTGGAAAAGCTAGAAGTCACCATCTCTTCTACTATGAAATAATTGAAAGACATTTTTGTATGTGACAGAAGACAGGAACATGGAGATTCAGGGATCCTGTGGATGGGTTCAGAATGTCTGTTCCTAAAACCAAGAACAAGCTGGGATGTCCGCAATGGGGTTCAGTTCCAACAAAGAGGATCAGCAAAGTTTTGGGAAAACTCCAAATGGGTTCTCTAGAAACTATAACTAGGTAGTAGATGGGTCATGTATATGAATGCTCTGCCTCTGAGTGAGAAGGTTTTCTGTGGAATTCCCACGCACATGACTGCCACAGCTGCTTAAACCACTGGTTAACTGCGCAATACAACTTAATGCTTAAAATGTCTTATTCTACTTTTCCTCATAAAACCAAAAGGAAATTTGTAGAGAAATGACTGTCACCTGCTTTTAAAGAAGAGACGATGGAAGTTTCTATTAGGTAATTTTAATCACATGACTTAAGCTTGTTATCTTAGAATGTGTGTTTTAATTTCTTCTACAAAGGTAATCTCTGTATTAATATAATAGTTCCTATAATCCCTGACCTACCCTTAGATTCCTGTTTATAATTTTTTTGTCTGCCTGACTATCTGCCTCTCTTCCTTCCTTCCTTCTTTCTTTTTACTTTCTCTTTCTTTCGTTTCTCTTCCTTTTTTCTTTTTCTTTTTTCTCCCTTTCTGTTTTTTTCTCTTTCTTTATTCTCTTTCTTCTTCCTCTCTTTCTTCTTTCTTTTTTTCTTTCTTTTTGTCTTTCTTTCTTTCTTTCTTTCTTTCTTTCTTTCTTTATCTTTCTTTCTTTATCTTTCTTTCTCTCTCTCTTCCTCCTCCCTCTCTGCCTCCCTTACTTCCTCCCTCCCTCCCTCCCTCCCTTCCTTCCTTTCTTGCTGCCTGCCTGCCTGCCTTCCTTCCTTCCTTCCTTCCTTTTATGCTCTTCTGTTCCTTTCTATTACTATAATATTGAACAGTCTCATGTTCCATAAATCAAAGAAAATCACCTTTTAATTGACTAATTTTCTCAATTTCTATCTCTAATAAATCTACCTGCTCATGGGCATCAAAATCATGGTTAACCTATTAACTGACATATTATCTCAAATGTTTAACCAACTTATTAAACCATGGGAACTGGGGCACATGACTTAATGTTTAGAGATCTCAGTTTTGTCTTTGTAAAGTGAGAATAATAGTTTTACATTATAGATGTTTAATTCACTTTGATGTCTTTATTTGATACACTAGGCATAGACAGGGCATGTGGGAAAACTGAAGCAACCAATTGTGTTTTGATCATTGTTATACACCCAATCACACATAGGTTTCTTGGAAATGCAATCTGTGCCTGCTCTCCTCTGCCACCTCCCTTTCTTCTTTTCCTATTTGGTCTTTTATTGTCTTTACCTAAAGACCACACTAAAAATCATCCTCATAAGATCACCAATGACTTTATAATTAAAATAATTCATTGGACACTTTTATGTTCTCTTACTAACCTTTTACAGCACTGAGGTCAGTAACTGCTTCCTCTTTTAAATAACTTTCTTCCCTCTTGGCTTCCCTAATGCCTGTCTTCATTTCTGACCTTGTCTAGGTGATCACTCTATAATGTTGGGTCCTCTTTCTTTTGCTTTCTCTCCAAGCCTAGGGTTGCTGCTTGAAATTTTCTTTCTTAATCTTATGTATGCTTTCCATACATGTATCAGCGAAGTTCTTCCTAACCACTGACTCTCTTTCTTTGGTATCAGTCATGGGGCTTGAACTCAGGGCCTGAGTATTGTTCCTGAGCTTTCTCACTCAAGGTTGGTGTTCTACACCATTTAGAGCTACAGCACCACTTCCAGTTTACTGGAAGTTCATTGAAGATATGAGTCTCATAGACTTTCTTGCCTGGGGCTGGCTTCAAACTGTGATCCTCAGATGTCAGCCTCCTGAGTAGCTAGGATTACAGGCAAGAGCCACCAGTACTTGCCCGTAGGCTTCTTTTACTAGCCTTCTAGAATTCCCTGTGCATCTAGTGTACTGTTCTTCAGTCTCCTCTCCATGCTTTTATGGATAGCTTTTCTTTTTAAGGAAGAACATCTTGTTATTTTCATATTGATTTTAGAGAAAAACATTCTGAAATTTCTTTTTTTTTTTTTTGAGTCTGGTCGTGGGGCCTGAACTCTGGGCCTGGGCGCTGTCCCTCAGCTCTTCAGCTCAAGGTTAGCGCTCTATCACTTGAGCCACAGCGCCACTTCCGGCTTTTTTCTTTTTGCTTATGTGGTGCTCAGGAATCGAACCCAGGGCCTCAGGCATGCAAGGCAAGTGCTCTACCACTGAGCCAACTTCCCAGCCCCTATTCTGAAATTTCTGAGCTTCCCTTATGACCATGGCTTATAATCCCCACTCCCTGCCAATCACTTGGCCTCATTCCAGTTTTCCAGCTTTTGGATTTGTTCTTCTCAGTTGTTTCTCATTCAAGTACTCTCTGTTCCATTGGTTACCGCCCTCTGTCTTCCAAACTCACCCCCAAAATTCCTTTTCTAGGAAGTGTTCCGAGAACCTTTCCAATGTACCATTCAGATCTCCCTCACTTGGGCACAGATGAGAAAACTCAGCAACTGTTTCCCAATAGAAATATCTATCTACATTCTCCCATTGGATGCTATCATTCTGAGGAAATGTATCATCTTTAAAGGGATCACAATGAGGTACATTATTCGTGATGGTAATCACTCAGAGATAAGTTTTTTTATTTTTGTTTTTGCCTTTTTAATTGTACCATATTACCAGTAATATGAAACTAAACCCTTCATCAAATGCTGTAACACGGGGTTTGCACTAAAAGGTGTTTCAACATTGACTTGGGAGACTTTCATTAATGAAGGGAAAACAATATTAATTATTGTGTTATCTTATCTACTTTATTTACACCCATTGCACATCATTTCCTGCATCCATGAAATCAGAGTTTCAAACCAACTACTTTTAAGTGCCATTATAGGGTCTAAATTCTTAATTTCATTCTGCATTTTATTTTCTCATTTGAGTACCACCCTTGGGGGGGTAATTCTAAATAATACAAATATGTCTAAAATAATAGGAGGCTGTATATTTGTTTTGGTAACTATTTTGCTTTCACATTTCTTCTGTTTGCTTTTTCTCTTTCATTTACCACCACGTTAATGTCCTTTTTTTCCAATGTAAGACTACAGTACCTGCTTTATATGTGATGGTAACATCATAAAGAGTTTGATCTATTGAAAACAATCAACTAAACATACTACAGAAGAAACTGGCGCATTTCACTGTATTATCTCCTTCAAGATGACAAGCAATCTCAGGGGAAACAGAGAATTCTTAGCTGTATGAATTTGTGACTAATAGGTGTTTTGATGTGACAAGAGCTGGCTGTCTTGGGAAATTGAACTATCTTTATGCTCGATACCCTTTGTGCCTCATTCTTTGTAGGTTATTGTCGGAGGCCTGTGGGGACCTCTTTTACAGTTTGCATTCACAGACAATATGAGATCAGCAAGAACTCTGTAGTTTTTCTGTCATTATTGATCTGCTGCCATTCCCTTCAGTAGCTAATTTGCTTGTTAGCAGTTATTTCAAAAACCTACTTACACTCTTGTATGACTTCCACTACATACCAAACCTTAAATTTTCTTTTTTCTCCTCCCTGAATGAAAGCAAAATTACTACAACTTAACCTCAAAAGACCTTTTCTTTTCAAGGCTAACATTTTCTGATTGGTGGTTGGTAATAGTTTTGAAATCACCAATATAATACTGTGAATTTGACCCTAGAAGTTCATATGAATTTAAGGGAAAATGGCAAACATATTCATGGGGAAATATTATTTTGTAAGCAGTGGTTTGGCTTATGAGTTTATATACAAATTGTAAGAAGGGTGATATATCAGGAAATCATGAACACTCTTTCTAAAGTTGGGATTTATTTGAAGCCAAACACTCGATAAATGTGTGACTTGATTGACTGATGCTCTGCTCTGAAGGTGACCAAAGATACCCTTCTTATTCAAGCCAAATGTTGAAGGGAAGAAAAGAAAAAAAAGGGGGGGGGAAACTTTTCTGTTTTCTCTGAAACAAGAGGCATCTTTTCCTCATTCTGAAGTCCATTTCTGACACTTAGATTCATCCTTAATTAGTCCCCAGTGAGTGGGTTGTTTTTATATCTGCCCCCCCACACACCTAAATAGAAGAGTCTAGAACTCTGACAATACTAATAAAAATCAAGCCTCTCAAAAAGAGGAAATGTGTCCCAATTTAAACACACCAAATGAGTAAATACATTTTGGGGTTATTTTAGTCACATAGCTGAGGTAAGAAAAGTAAAAACCCTTGAGCTGATGTTAATGCTGCCCCCTGGTGGTGGGGTAGGGATGGTTAGCATTACCAAACTTCCTGGTTCTGAACTCAGCAACAGTAGTATAAAAATCAAGGCATGTTTAAGTGGGAATTCTTGTGTGAGAATTTTTCTCGTATGTTACACATTTCTTTTATATTGGTGTTTCAGTTGGCTCTTGTCCTCCTTTTTAGTATTTTTGCAGCTTCTTGACGCTACAGATTTTGTGTTGGTGTTTTAGTTACATGTCTTTGTTGTTGTTAACATACCTCTCCTCCAACTGCATGGGATGTAAACATCCAAGCAACTCCCAATTCTAAACATTTTTGGCTCGGGATAGAGAAATTACACCATTGTCAAAACTTCCTTAGGAGTAAAACTGAAGGATTTAGTTCAGGAAGGAGGAACTTCCTGAAAGGAGTGAACCAGTAAAACACATTGAGAAATTATAAAATGTTGAAGCTGGCCATTACTATAAACAAATACTGATTGTCTTCCACAGTAAGAGTGACAGGCTATATGACAAAGTATTGGTGTGTAAATTTGGTGAATTATTGTGGGTCATATACCATAGGGTTCTGTGGAATTCAAGAACAGAGTAATAGCGCTGGTCAAATTAAGCCATGGCTTATTTTGTGCATATTAAAAGTGTATATATTAAAATTGTAAAAGAAAGTCCTAAAAATATAAAAAAAGAAGTAAATAAAAGGGTACAAAGATTCTTAAATCCTAAAGTTTTGTTGAACTTCAAATTTCTGTTTTCACTTTTAAAATGTTTTGAGTTTATGGTGACAGAAGTGTGTAGAATAGCAACTGGGAAATAGTCATGAATGACATTTCTCATTCCCTTTGAGAAAGGTAAGCCAATCAACCACCAGACAGTAAAAACTAAGCTATATAAGCAAGGGGAGACGGAATGGTGTATTTGTATGGTATATAAATCATCATGAAGGCATTTTTCATTGATTAGTACTCATAGTTACTTGATAGTTTTTAATATCAAGTAGAAATTCTGTCAATTTATAAAAGTATCTCAAAGTGGAAGAAATGGTAATTAAGTGATTTTTGGAAACTTGCTATGCCTGAAAGAAATCTGAAGGATTTCCCATGTTAAATTCCCTGTATTTTCCTCCTCCTCCCAGATGACTTGTTTTTCTTGCTTGTATCATAGGTCTATCCCCAGAACTTATTAATCAGTTGAAGAATCCTTAATTAGATCAAAGATGTACTAGTCATGGTTAACATGTGATTTAAACAAAAAAAGCCCCCAAAGATAGCTTATACTAGATGAATTTATTTCTTGTTACCTATTCAATGCTTGTCCAAAGGTGTTATTTTTGGCTCTACTGCACAAAGTTCTTAAAGTCCAGATTGTCTTTAGTCTATTGACATTCTTAGGGGTTTGAAGTCAGGGCCTGGCCATTGAGCCAAGTGAGCCTCTTTGTGCTTAAGACTAGAGCTCTACCATTTGAGTCATAGTGCCACTTCTGCTTTTTGAGTGGTTAATTGGAGAGTCTCAGGGGGGACTTTTCTGCCCAGTGTTGGTTTCAAACCATGATCCTTAGATCTCAACCTCCTGGCTAGGATTATAGACTCCTTTATTTTTATTTTTGTTATTATAGAGGTGATACACAGAGGGGTTACAGTTACATAAGTCAGGTAATGAGTACATTTCTTTTTGAACTGTGTCACCTCTTCCCTCCTTTTCTCTCAGTATTTCCCTTCTGACACCTCTCCCCCACATGTTGTATAGTTCATTTTTAACATAGTGTCTAGTGAGTATCATTGCTGCATTTGTTCACCCTTTGTCCCATCATTTTTGTGCTCTACCTTACCCTCCCCAAAGCAGATAAACTTACATACAAGACAAAATGTACAGAAATCACAACAGCAACAAAGGAGAAAAAATAAGAAACAAAATAACATAAAACCTCTTGTTTCCATTTCTTGGGGTTCATTTGGATAAACATCATTTTATATGATCTTGATCATGTTCAAGAGTATTTTTTTTCTTTTACCATTCTGTGTGTTTACTTGTAGACTTATAGGCACATACTAGTTACAACAAATGAGGGAAACCATATAACCCATGTTTCTTTGGGTCTGGTTTACTTCACTTAATATTATTTTTTCCAACTCTTTTTATTTCCTTAGGAATGTTACAATATTATTCTTTCTGATGGAGGAGTAGAATTCCATTGTGTATATATATATATATATATATATATATATATATATATATCACATTCTCTCGATCCATTTTTCTTTGGAGGGGCATCTGTATTGATTCCAGGTCTTAGCTATGGTAAACAGTGCTGTAATGAACATGGTTGTGGTGGTAGCTTTAGTGTAGCCTTGTAGAGCAGGCAACTAAAGGGGTAGTGTTCTAATAAGTATGACTAGAACCATAGTCATACTTATTCGAAAGTCAAATAGATTAGATGAGTTAAAAGGGGAAAAGGCATACGTCAACTGTTATTATAAAAGACATTAAGAAACTCACACCTGTATTTATCTAATATCTCATTAGCCAGAATTTAACCACATAGCCTCATTTAACCAGATAGGGATGCTGAGATGTACAGCTATTTTAGGGATGGTAATCATGTATGTATTTCTGGGAAAGAGAATATTAGATACTAGAAACAATTAACTGTCTGCTTAGATGAGTTTTAGTAAGTATTGTTCTCTCATCCTTTCTAATAATGTTTTATTTTTGCTACTGTGCTTTCCAGCATTTTACATATCTACATATTCCTTTGTTATCAACCGGTTCCATTTTCATTTCTGCAAATCAAAATGTGCAGGGCAGGATCTGGTATGCAATTGATGGTCAGCAAATATTCAAAGAAAACCGTAGTGAGATATAACACTTTATGTAGCTTTTATCATGTAGCTATAATTAAAACAAAAACAACAATAGCATTTTCTGTATACAACACAAAGGGTTACATTTATTTTTGATGAGGAATAAGATGTGGAGCATTCCATAAAATAGATAATTGTAAGCACTGTGAGTTAGAATGCGTCAGCATGAGAAAAGTAAGATAGGAAGGAAAAAAAAAAGGTCTTCTTGAACAGGTAAGATTTATTTATTTACAGGTTGAAAATGAACAGATAAACAGGCCTACCATCTCAAAAATGAAATAAAGATGGTTTAATAATACCTCTTGCCAAGCACTGGTGGCTTACACCTGTAATCCTGACTATTCAAGAGGCTGAGAAGACTCGTATCTACAATTAACCATTCAAAAATCAAAAGTGGGGCTGTGGTTCAAAGTAGTAGAGTGCTAGTCTGGAGCAAAAGAATTCAGGGACCCAGGTCCTGAGTTCAAGACCCACAAGCAACCAAATAAATAAATAAATTGTAGAAATAAATAGATAAATAAACAATACCTCTTATTTGAAGACTTTCCTTTGCTAAGGCCTTTTTGCATCAGTTGATTGTATCATTTTCCTAAATAATACAGTGAGGTACATGGTATTACAGTCAGTCGATAAACAAAAAAAACCTCAGATTTTATAAATTGCATTACTATAATTAATACATTATCTTAATTGGGTAATTGAAGCCCAGAAAAGACCCCAAAGAGATTCCTATTGTCTTTTGTTGAGTTCTTTTGTCCTGAGCCACAGCATAGAGTGAAAAAGTTCACAAAAAAATTCAAAGCAGAATTGTAATCAATCATGATTATATTAAAAAAAATTGGGGGGGGGGGAAATTAGGGCTGCTTGCAAGGAAGATGCTCTTCCTCTTGATCCATCCCTCCAACTCCTTTGCTTTAGTTCATTTTCAGAAATAGTCTCATGTTTTGTCTGGGTCTAGTCTTGGGTTGCAGTCCTCCCAATCTCTGTTTCCTGAATAACTGAGATTATAGACATGAGCTACTCAACCCAACCATAATTTTTGAAAGTTATTTTTGTTAATCACTCCATGCTTACATTTAGTTTACATTTAACTTGTACAGCTAAACTGCTTATGGACAGTTGCTTGCATTTAACTTATTTAACTGGAAAAGTAATGTTTGTAATTAGAACCATTATTGGATTTCAAATACCTTCTTAGTAAAGAAACTACATAATAAATATGAGACTGTTCTTCAACTAGTATTGAATAGTTTATTTGTTAACTTTGGTTTTCTTTACTAAATGGTCATCAAAAGGGTGAGATGTAAATATCAAGAAAACAACATAAAGTTCTCCTTTGGAGAGAAAAGTCTAATGAAATAAAATTGAATGTAGTCTTTAAGATGTAAGAATATATGCATAGGTTCAGCAGAGTTCAGGGAAGATGTCATTCAATTATGAAGAATATTTCATATTCTTTCTATTTGAGTTATTGTAAATGACTCATTGATTAGATGGAGTGGTGAAGAATATTAAAATTACATGCACAACTTAGCTGAGCAAATGTTTTACATGTTTAATAGAAAATATTAATCTCATCACATAGGAGTTATCACTATTTATAACTAACCCTGAAGCTGCAAAAAGTCTGTAAAATGGATTTGATTTTATAATATTACATGTTCTGTCATTATGGCCAAGATTAACTATATACCCCAATAAAGGTCTATTGCTCTTAGTGTGCAGACAGAAAACTTCTTGTAATAACAGATGACTTACTGGAAATAAAAGGGGAGAGAAAGGGCACTTTTGAGTAATTATCAGTAATGGAAAGACAAATGGTTTGAGAAAGGGGAATTAGAATCTCATAATGATAGATGAGAAAAAGGGTTAAGTCCCAAGTAAGTTAGAGGCCTTAGTTTTGGCAAAATTATTTTGCTTTAGTTGAGTGATTATCTAGAGATTGTCTGAGCTAAGAAATTTTTCTCTAGTGCTCTATATGAGTAGGATAACTTGTGTTCGTGATGTAATGAGACAATGAATAGTATCAGTGCATTACCTGGCAGCTTTTATAAGATTTGAGCGTTCCCTGTTAGCTTTTATTAACTGAAGAGATGTTAGGTGGATGGTAATTTGGACACAGCTACGTGAACTGACTAATAAATTCTAATACATTGTGGAGTGTGTGTGTGTGTGTGTGTGTGTGTGTGTGTGTGTGTGTGTGTGTGTGTGTGTGTGTGTGTGTGTTGTGGAACTTGAACTCAGGGCCTGGGCACTCTCCCTGAGCATGTTTTGTTCAAGTCCAGCACTCTACCACTTGAACCGCAACTCCATGTCCAGCTTTTTTATGGTTAATTGAAGGTAAGAGTTTCACAAACTTTCAAGCCCGGGCTGGCTTTGAGCTGCAATCCTCACATTTTAGCCTCTGTAGGATTAGAGACTAATACATTGTGTTTTTAAAACAATAGCTATGCTTAATAGTGTGAGCTGCTAATAATGGTTTCATTTGGGTTTCCTGATGATTAATGACTGGAGCAGTTTCTTAAAATGTAGTTGTTAATGAAAAGGTGTTGTACAAAGGGGTTAAGTTACATAAGTTAGATAAAGCATAAATTTCTTTTTGAACACTGTCAACCCTTTCCTCACTCTTTCCTAGTGTTTCCTTCCCATCCCTACCCAAAAAGTGCATAGCTCATTTTCAATGTAGTATCTAGTGAGTACCACTACTATATTTGTTCACCCTTTGCCTCTCCATTTCTGTGTTCCCCCAACTCTACCAAAGACAGATAAATGAACAGACAAGACAAAAGGAAACAAAACAACAACAAAAGGAAAAAAACCTTGTTTCTGTTCCTTGGAGTTCAGTTCCATAAACATTATTATATATGATTAGATGCACATAGCTATTGTGCCTTTGTGATCCTCTCCTAATAATATATTCCATTGGTCTCATAGTGTGAATGTCTAGAGTCCTGTTGAATTGATGATATCCAAGTGTAGTTTTTGTTTCTGGATTTTTTTTTTTTGCCATCTAGTGTGTTCATTTGTAGGTTTGTAGGCACATTCTAACGATCACAAATGAGGGAAACCATGCAATCTATGTTTCTTCGGGTTGGACTTACTTAACTCAATATATTTTTTTTCAAGTCTTTCCATTTCCTTACAAATGGTATATCCTTCTTTTTAATGGATGAGTATAATACCATTGTGTATATATACCACATTTTCTCAATCCATTTGTCCATTGAGAGGTATCTAGGTTGATTCCATATCTTAGCTATGGTAATGAACATGGCTGTGCTGGTAGCTTTCATGTGACCTTGTTTGCATTCTACTGGATAAATACCCAGGAGTAGAATTGCTGGGTCATAGTGAAGCTCTACATTTATTCTTTTTTCTTGCGGGGGGTGGGGGGGAGGCATCGGTCATGGGGCTTGAACTCTGGGCCTGGGTGCTATCCCTCAGCTCTTTAGCTAAAGGTGAGCACTCTACCACTTGAGCCACAGTGCCACTTCTGGTTTTCTGAGTGGCTTATTGGAGATAAGAGTCTTATGGGCTTTTGTGCCCAGGCTGGCTTTGAACTGTGATCCTTTGAACTGTGATCCTCCTGAGTAGATAGGATAACAGGAATGAGCCACCGACACCCAGCTTTTATTCTTTAGATGAACCTCCACACTGCTTTCCAGAGTGGTTGAACAAGATTATATTACCACCAAACAGTGTATTAGTGTTCCCTTTTGGCCATATTATTAGTTTTCTTGATAATGGCCATTCAAACTGGGGTAAGGTAGAATCTCATGCTGTTTTGATTTGCATTTCTTTTATAGCCAGAGATGTTGAACATTTCTTCATATGCCTATTGGCCATTCTGCAGCAGTTTTTCATACATTTTCCATTTGCACATCTTCACAAAAATGTCTATTTCCATCTCAAAGCAGTTGAAAGTGGGTTAACATATTTATTATCATTTCTTACACACTTGAAATATTAATTATTTATCAGACATATGGCTTGCAAATATTTCCTCTCATCTTCTTTGATGCATTTGAATGTGGTTGGCTGTTTCTATGCTATGCAGAATTTCTTTTTTTTAAATTTTCACATAGCTGTAATGAATTTTTTGGTAGGTGTGGTGTAGTCTATGTGACTTCATCTCCAAGATGACTAGGAAAAGCTGAACTGTAGATGTAACTTGATAGTGGTGCACCAGCCAACTACAGATAATGAATGCCTGAGAGCAAATCTTAAGACTAAAAAAGAAAGGAGAGATGGTTAATAAACACAAAGAATATCAAGCGGCAAATCATGGTAGCTAGAAATACATGGACAACATTCAAACTTTCTAGTAATGAGGGGAATATATGGGGAATGTCTATTAAAATGCTGCAGCTGATGATAAACAACTATTCCTCAAAGAAAATGGATATTAAATCTGTATATATTTAGAGTAAGAAAACATAATCACATTGGTATATCCCCTCTGCCAATATAGTTTAACATGAGATATCATCTAGGATCTTAGATGATCTAATACAAGAAAAAAGCAAAGTATCTTTTAAGGGATTTTTTTTTTTGGACTGGAGATTTAGCTCAAAGTTAAAGCAGGTCAAGCAAGGACTACCACTTGGACCAGGCTCTCAGCCCTTTTGTTTTTAATTTGATCTTGGGACAGGGTTTTTCTAATTTTGTCCAGATTGATCTTATTTTTTTATTTTTCCAATTATCATATCAATATTTTAATTCCAAACTGCACAAATTAATTTACAGAAGTTTTCACTCCTCTTTATCCAAATTTTTACAGTTATCAGATTTTCATTTCTCTTTGCATCTTGTTTTCCATTCTTTTTTTAATTTAATGTTTATTTTTTTATTGTGAAAATACTGTACAGAGGGGTTTCTTATCAAGCATTGTAGCCTCCTCCTTTGTTTAAACTCAGTCACCTTGCCTGTGTCTCCTGAGTAGCTGGGATTACAGTCATGGACCACCACACCTAGCAATTTTTCAGTTCGTTCTTTCCCCTTTTGTTAGGCATAAAACTTTTAGAAAAAGGTTCCTCCTAGCAGAGGGAAGCTGAGGACATTGAGTATATGGGGCTAGGAGGACAGCTTGGGGTGGGGAAGGCCGATTTTGAAGGATATCTGCCAAGTTTACTAGTGGTTTTCTTCAGATGAGAATGCCAGATTTAATTTGGCTTCTTCAGAATTTTCCAAATTTGTTGGGCAAGGTTTACTCATTATTGTTGTCATTACACAATAAAAAGAGAAGATAATTTTCAGGTCAAAAGCCTCTACATTTTGCAGCTGGTAATACACATTTTTAAAAAAGCAATCTCATCATAAGACCTAATTAATCTTTCCTTTCTTTCATCACTGTGATTTGCTGACAAGAGCAATCTTATTCGCTGCTTAAGGAGTTTTTGACGACGAACATTTGCTCTTTGGAGCTTTCATTGAACTAGAGCAGTTTGACCATATTCTGTATGAAGTCCATATATTTTTTTAAAAAAGAGGAGATCTCAAATGAAAATTATTCTCTGAGTCAGTTAATTCCTATCATAGTTATCAGCTTAATCATACATTCCTGTTGGTTTTGAGTTAGAGGAGTGCTGTTAATGATTTAAATGTGTGTTGATTGTGCTCAGGGTTCAGAACCTGTTCCATTGCTCACAGTTCCATTTTGGACACGAGTGAGTTCCGAGTCTCATTTTTCAGACAGAGGCCAGACATCCCTTTCATTTCAGTAAATGCAGCCAGCTTTGAAGAGCATGCATGGGAATTTTTAAATTATTGCACACTCTCTTATTTTCTCTCACAACGCTGTATCATTCTCCTCTCCTTGTCCCAGAACCATATTAAAAGGCTCATAGCAAAGATGAACAGGAAGCGCTGAGACACAAGGCTTTGGTAGTAATTAGATGGCAGCACATTTCAAAGCTATGGATATTTAATGTCACCGACATATCCGTTTCACGTTTGGTTCCGTACCGTGTGTGGGAATTAAATGCAGAACAGTGTTATCGCTTCTTAATCATGTAAATGGTATTCACATGTGAGGTCTCTGTTCCTAATTGAATTTTTGCTGCTTTATTTAGAAACAAAGATTTCTTGATAAGGTTAAATTGGTTTTAAGCAGAAGCATATTCTTAAGAAATTAATTTTTATATTTTCTTGCTGGTTCTCAGTTTAAATGAATGTCGCAATGTGTGGTTGTAATTGTTCTGTACATTTTTATCTCGATTCTGGGGGCATGGCATAGATCTGATGATGGGCAAAGAAATATGAATTGAACATTCCTGCTGTAAAATATCTATGGCAATACCTCTGACAACTATGTACCTTCATGGTGGTTTTTTGGAACATAGAGATGCTTATTCCTATCTGAAACTATTACAAAAAGGACATCTAAAAGTTTGAGCTATTGCGATCATTGCTGCATCTCTTTCTCCTCTAAAAGTAACACTGGCATGCTTGCCTTTTTGATGTGATGGCTTTAAGTTAGTAGCATCTAAGAAATATTTCTTGTAACTTGTTAGGATTGTCTTTTATTCCTGAATAACTTTGCATCTTGAACATGAACCATTTGCATCAAAAAATTATGAAATCATCGATTGGGCTTCTGGGGTATTTTTGTTATTATAATTTTATTTTCCTTAAGTATTTGTGTACAAAGAGATTTCAATTCAACATCTCCATTTGTAGGTACAAGGAATAGTGATTAAATCATCTCTTTCATCATTCTCCCTATCCATCCCAACCACACCCATCACCTCAATTTTCCTAGTTCCATTTTCATATTATATATGAAATATGTGTATATGCATGTGTATATACATGTATGGATACATATATACATATGCACACACATTGAATATTAGAATTCAATCTCCTACACTTCCTTTCCTCTCTCTCTCTATATATATATGGAATTTCATTAGCGAATAGGAAGTTTTAGGAAAGCCATTGCTAAATTAAAGATGTTTTAAATAGTAATGGCATCTATATAAAACACTTGTTTTGAATTTTAGTTGTGCTTATTTCTAAAGGACATAGAATATTTGAAGTGATGGAAAAAATTACTTCCTAAATTGTTCTTTTTATTGAGGTGAATTTGATAGTAGTTTCATTTAAATTCAGGCAAATAGCAATTAAATTAAGTAGTTATTTGTCACTGTCAGCTCATTGAATCTGTAAGCAGAATATATGTATTGTCTATCTAATTGAATCTTAAGAAAATATGACCACCATTCTATCATACGATGCTGGCGAAAATATTGAGAATGACTAACAGATTACAGAAGCCCAGAATTTGGAATATTTCTAAGTTCAGATCCTAACTCATGTGATGACACAGCATCAGCAAAACATTGCCTGTCTCAGTGAGGATTGAAAATTGAAAGCAAATTGCTAAGCATAAACTTCAATGTATTCTATCATACTGAGTATTAAATGGATAGACTAACAGGTGTCCAAAAATGAAAATCATCTTAGAATTTACTTCTCTTAATGTATTTGTTCAAGTAAACTCATTCTTTACTCAAGCTTTGTAATTCAGACGCAAATTTTATCCATTATACCTCAATGCTGTCAGAGTAATTTCTTGCTTGTAGCTCTGCTTCATTGGCTAGACTGAGAAACTTGGAGGTAGCAACTTTCTCCATTATCTTTTCACTGTAAGCATTTACTTAATTACACTTATAAGTGTTCAAATAACTGTTTCTTGACACCTTGACTGGGCATCTAGGATTTATAGATATGTTAGCTTTCAAATTTCATAACCTCTCTGCAAAGCAACCACAGGAACAACAATCAAACCAAAGCAAACAAAACCACAACACTGGTGTTCTTTTAAGACTTTCTCCTATCTCCAAGATTAAACAAAAGTGTGTTTCTGGCTATGTCTTGCAGGAATTAACATGTCCCATGTCTAGGTGTCCTGATGGACCTGTTAGTAAATAGGTGATGAGTTTGCCTTTAAGAATGTAGTAAATAGAAAGTAATTTGTACATTTTTTCCAAAGTGTGATGCTCACGCTTCTAATTCTTAGCTACTCAAGATACTGAACTCTGAGGATCACAGTTAGAAGCCATCCCAAGGAAATAAACCAGAGAGACTCTTATCTCCAATTAACCAGTGAATAGCCAGGAAGAGGTGTGGATCAAGTGGAGGAGTGTGAGCTTTGAGTAAACAGCTGAGGGACAGTGCCCAGCCCCCGAGTTCAAGCCCTAGTATCAGGAACACAAATGCTTATGGGTTCAACTCTGAATTGTAGAGGCAAGAGTTGATCTGGGCTTTAAATACTTGTACTCTTAAAAACTTTCTACGCATTTTGATAAATGGGTCATGCTTATAATATGCAACTGTGGCAACAACTATGTTTATCAGCTTTATTAAGTACATAACATAGCTGTTTCCTCAAGGATAAATATGATGCTTAAGAAACACATGGTTAGCTGAGCTCTAGTGGCTCACACCTGTAATTGTAGCTATTCAGTAAGCTGAGATCTGAAGATCATGGTTCAAAGTCAACCTGGGCAGGAAAGTCCATGAGACTCTTATCTCCAATAAACCACCAGGAAATCAGAAGTGGTGCTTTGGCTCAAGTGGTAGAGCACTAGCCTTGAGCTAAAGAGCTAAGGGATAGCGCCCAGGCCCAGAGTTCAAGCCCCATGACCAAAAAAAAAAAAAAAAAAAAAAAAAACCAAAAAACCACATGGCTTAATCTTGTCATTCAATTTAATCATTTCCCATAAATTCCTATTGCTTATTATGCTGAGTACAAGTTTTCTTGGATGAATAATTCTACGTGGTTTAAGCACCCAAAAGTGCAAGGGCATAATTCTCCATCAAACAAAGAAAATAGGTCTAGAACAAGACTATTTGTCCTTTAGATTTAGATGTAGAAGTTCTCACCTGTATGTGAGAGACATGACAAGCTAGGAAGGGTACCTCTTGTGCAGAACTACTGCCAACACAAGCAAAAAAGAAAACAAAAAAACAAAGCAGTTGATCTTTTCCCATGCTTCTGCATTCCTGTTATTTGAGTTTAAGGGCATAACACCAGCACATTCCTAAGTGCCTGATTTATTTCCCAGACACTTTCATATACAATCCTGTAGAGGGAGGGTCAAGATGTTCAAGTTTTCCCTTACAATAACCAGAAGAATTGGAGTGATGACTTCCAAAGGCACTGATGCAGCAGAGAATAAACGTCTATACATACAGACTGGTTTACCTAGTGCATAGAAAGGGCTTGGCCATCTAGTAGCTTGGGAAAAAGGAGTATTATCTGATTTTTTTGTATTTATTTCAAAAGTTTAAATTATACATATATATTTAAAAAAAAACCCTTGACTCCCAGAAGTTCTCCCTGGAGGTGATAATAGGTCTTAAAATCAGAAAGCCCATCCCTTTGTTATAGGGATTAGGGACAGGGATCTTGATGAAAGATGTGGGGTTATGATAGTGTCTTCTCTACAGTATGTAATGACTCATTCATTAAGGTATTAGAATGCTAAGTACAAGTTCACAGTGAAATATGGCTAGTTATTTTAATAAGTACGAACAATGTTAATGGTTCATTTATTTATGGTTTATTTGTTCTAAAAATAAGTCCAGGCAGTCTACGTGGCCTGTACAAACTCCCTATGAAATCGTGTTTATCTGTCATTTAAAGCATTACAATACTTTCACTTCTAGGGGTAATAATACCTCATAGATTTAAGATAATGAATACTAGAAACTGGGGTAAATATGCTAAAAATGGTAGGTATTATGTAGAGAAAGACAATAGTTACTTTCAGTAAGAAATTATTATATCCAGCTTTCCTTAAGGCCTTTTTTTTCTTTTGCTGGGTCTTTAAGCACATATGTCTCTATTGAAATAATCCCTACACAAACTACAGAAAGTTAGTATTTCACCTTGTAGCAACTAGGTAATTATACAGTTGTGTTTGATGAGTCAAGAACTGTTAGAGTAAGAATCTGGACTATTGGAAAGGATTTTGTCACACGGAGGTTAAAAATTAAAGAGTGATGAAATAAACAGGAACGTTTTGTCCTGATGAAATTTCTTTTATTTTATTAGAAAATAGAAATAAAAACAAAACTTTAGGTATACCATTTCTTATGACATTTACACAAGAAAGAAGGACAGGCCCTGGCCACCATGCCAGAAATAGACTATGTTCTGTCCTCCGGAACTGAACAAATATTCCCTTCCTAGTGCTCTCAAAACAAGAAAAAAGTCCCTGCAAAGGAATTAATTTTCTATTAATGACCAGGTGGACCTTGTCTTTCTAAAAAAAAACTCATTAGAGAATCTTTCAGTTCAGTGAGGGTATGTGTTTAAAGGGATTTCTAGCCTACCCAAGAGTCTAAATGGTGCACAAACAGCCTTGAGGTGAAATAATTTCAAAATGTTTGCATCCCCAAGACCACTCCAGTTTCTAAAGGGCTCCATTCAATCATTTGTACCAAAAAAGATAAGGTCAGTACCTTAGAATCGAGAACTTACGTCAAACTTTCCGAAAAGCCTTCTCTGTTCATTGTGAATCCACAAAGGCCTTATTCTCCAATAGTTCAGACTGATGGAACATTCGACCTGACCTCTGACTTCCAAAAGAGAAACTTGATACCAGCAGGGCACGTGAGAGGTGCAGTATCACATAAGTAATTAATGACAGACTTTGGTTTAAATCTCAAGTATATTTATTCCATGAACACCAAGAATATCCCCCCAAATATTCTCAGTTCTAAATATGCATGCAATTGCATCCAAGGTCAAAGGGTTTTGTTGGCTCAGTTGTATGTTTAAGAAAATGTATGTGTATAATGCACATACACACACATGTACCACATACACATATACCACATACACATACATACATGCTCAGAAATATAAGGTGTGGCACCCTAAAAGACATTTACTCTCACATCTGCAGTCTGATTATAATCAAAGGGCAGTAATTCCATTGAGTATATAGATTCCTGAGCCATCTCTACCTGCTGATCTGGTACCCTTCCTTTTCTATAATGGACCTGGAGATATTCACCTGTTGTTGCATTACAATTGCTATTTTATTTAGCGTGCACACAATAACCCCTGTCTGTAAGTCATGAAAGGCAATGATAATGTTCAACTGCTATAGTACACAGGTAAGAAACTTACCTTCAACTAATTGTATAAGTGGAAGTGGTTTCAATTTAATATATCAATTTATATGTACAATGCATATATATTAGTCACCCCCTCTATCATATATTCCCACTTCCACCTACCCCTCTCCTCAGTAGTCTCATTAAGGTTCTGTTTTTATGTATGTTCATTGAGTGTTGTGACTCTATGTACCTACCTTTCCCTTTTCCATTCATCCATTCTCTTCCATTAGTCCCTCTCTAATATCTCTAATATTCTTTCTTTTTTTGTCCATTATGTGGCTTGAACTTGGAGCCTGGGCCCTGTCCCTGAGCTTTTTCAATCAATGCTAGCACTCTACCACTTTGAGCCACAGCACCACTTCTGGTTTTCTGGTGCTTAACTGGAGATAAGGGTCTCATGGACTTTCCTGCCTGGTTTGGCTTTTACCTGTGATTCTCAGATCTTAGCCTCCTGAATAGCTAGGATTATAAGTGTGAACCAACAGCACTCAACCTCTCCAGTATTCTTTTTTTATTTTATTTATTTATTTATATTTTAATGAGTTTTTTATTGTGAAAATACCATACAGAGGGTTTACGATTGCATGAGCAAGGTAAGTACATTTCTTATTCTTTCTTGTTGAGCTGCTTGCTACCTGTTCATTGAGGGTTACATCATGGATTCTCACTTGAGCTTCATCATACTTTAGTCATTTGATCATATGTTCACGTATGATAGTGCATGCATTTTCTTACATGTATATATTTGAGGTCTAAATCCACACATGAGAGAAGATGTTCACCCTTTGTCCTTCAGAGCTTGCCTGCTTCACCCAATGTGCTGTTTCGAAGATCTATCCATGTCCATACAAATAACATAATTTCATTCTTTTCTGAGGACTAAATAAAATCTATTGTGTGTTCATGCACATGCAGGCTCACGTACACACGTGCACGTGCATGTGTGTGTATGTGTGTGTGTGTTGACCCATTCATGAACTGTAGGGCATCTGAGCTGTTTTCATAACTTTCATACTATTGTGAATAGTACTGTATGAACATAGTTGTGCTCTGTGCCTCTATTATATCCTGACATATTCCTTTGGGTAAATGCCCAAGAGTCCTACCACTAGGTCATATAGTATTTCTATGTTTAATATTTTGAGGAACTCCATACAGACTTCTGTCTTCTTAAGGATGACCATTCTGACTGGAATGAGATGCAATTTCATTTTGATTTGCCTTTCCTTCTTTTTCCTCCAGGGACACTGTTATGAGGACAACACAGAATCCATCCTCTTTTGCCTTTTCACCCTTTCTTCTATTTGAGGATGTACTCATAAGCACATTTCCGATGTGGGCAGTGGGCAAGCCCTCACAAGTCACTGAATCAGCTATACTTTAAAGCCTCTGGCACTATGAACAATACATTCCTATTCTCCATAGTTATCCAGTCTGTGGTATCGTTTCATTGCAACACAAATGGATGAAAATGGGGTTCAAATTAGCAAGTACCTACACCTTCTATATTTTAGTTCTCTCTCCTTCCTATTGGAATGTAGAGGAGATGTATGGAGCTCATGTCCACAGGGCATCCAGAGGTTAAAACTTTGTGGCAGAACCGCCTGGGCTTCTGGTACTGAAAAGTAGTCTACTGCTACTTTTTGGGTTGTTTCTCTATGAGAAAAGAATAACTCTTTAATTGATATAATCCAGTGTTTTGTAGAATTTCCTATTATGAACAAACAAGCCTGAACTTGATGGATGCAAAGATTGGTAACAAGGTTAGATGCCCAAAGTAATAGAACTCAAATTAGGAAATCGATTCCATGTCACAAAAGTAAGCCTGAGAAAAGATGCTATGCAATTACCAATTGCAACATAGAATCATAGGATGGAGTTTAAGGGAATCTCTTAACCCAGCCTGTGCAGAACTTGATCTGTATTTGGTTTTGATTTTGGGGAAAGTCCTTAAAGCAACAGTACAGTCAGACTGGAGTTATCTACATAGAAAGAAAAGACTGGTTTGTTTAAGAAGAAAAAAAAAACGTACTGAACCTGAGATGTACCAAAGGGTAATCAAAGGATGGAAGGCAGGACGTGGAACAGCAGCTCCAGCAAACATGGGAGCCCGGTCTGCACTGAATGTAGCTTGCCAAGTTCTGTTTGAACAGCCCAGTCCCATTATCCTCAACTATAAAATTTCTGACCATCTTGTTTTCAGTAAGTAGTTTTTCTAATGTTTCATGATTTTCTTAATCCTCCAGCTCTAAGATTTTGGCCAGCAATTCATCCAATTTTGTTTGGAATATCTAGCATCATTTTTAATTTTGTTTTTATTTTAACTCAGGGTTTGCATATTGTACAAGATGATGAGTTTCATTTACCTAAATGCAGCTAACGTTCTTCAATCATTTGAACCCTACCCCTACTTTCCACACTTAGCCTGCCTCTCCTTCTAGGTCTGTCCCCTCCCTCTTTCCAATACCTCTCAGTCTGCTTTCATGACTCCATCATGAAAGCTCTAAGAACTCTCCCAAATTTAACCTGATGATTGAAATTTGAGGTAATTTGATTGAGTCTTGGTGTATTCCATTATGAATGAACACTGTGAAACTGGCATCCTATGCATGTGATGGCAAAATTTTATTTACATGGCTACCTGCACTTTCCATAGAGGTGGGATCTATTTTTGCAAAGCTCTGGTAGATCCAGTGGTTCTTGTTGCGCTGGTGAAAATAAATTCCTCAAATATTTAGCAGTACAGTTCCTTCTGTGTGCACTGAAGAATTCCTGAAAGAAAAGAATAAACTTAAGACTTGATCCTATCAGTTAAGTAAGATAATTAGAGAGTCTCTGTGCTGGTTTGAAGCAAGAATCTTCCAGCTTTTTCTGTAAAGGTCCAGATGGCAAACATTTTAAACTCTGTAGTGTGTGGTGTTCTCTAGTACAGTTACTATTAAAATATAAATTCATCCGTAAATGAGGTAAAAAGGAAAGCTCAATACAATGTTCCAATAAAGATTTATTTACAAAATCACGTGGCAAGAAAGATTATATACTGTTTCATACTATAAAGTTCCGACCTAAGATGTGATCTTGTTTTATGGATACAGTATGTTTCCCTCTTTAGTATACTGAATCTCAGTAAGTCCTGATCATGTAAAATTTTATTACTATGTATGCTGGAAAATATTCCAAAATTCTATTTCCTCCAGAGGTGAGGCTTTCTAGAAGGTACATGTTCTCTGGGTGAATACCAGCATGGGGAAAAGATGTTTTCTAGAGTGATAGTACCAGCAGAAATTCCCATCTATGTTTGTACGTCAGAGAGAAAGTGCGGGGACCGGGGCATGAACACAGAGAGACAGAGATGGAAAAGGAGGAAAGGGAGATTATTATGGAATACAGTCACCAGCAGAAACAAGTACAGGACTCAAGTAGATTTTAAAAGATCTTATTTTATACATGATGAGCACTGAAGAGACTTAGGAAGCTAAGTAAATGTGACAATGATGTAATACTTGCCAAATATGACTAGCAATTAAATAATCTTATAATAGCTACATCATAAATATCTCTCCTACAACCTCTTCCCACCCACACCCACCCTGCAAATTCCTTACTTTAAGGAATGGTCTTATGCCCAACTGACAGTCCTGTCATTTACTACATACCACAGAAAATTAAGAATAAATTACTGGCTCCTGCTTGGAATATTGTGTTTTGAATTTTGGCAAAAAAAAAACACAAATATTTTTCATTCTTGGAAATCTCACTGGTTTGTATCCAACAAGAAGAAATTGCTGTCTGACTATATGTGGTGATATAAATAAAATATAGGTGGCAGTTCTTTCAATTGCTTGTTTTTATTTCTTTCTAATTTTTTAAAATGAACTATAATTAGTTATTCAATTGTTTCTCATTGACATTTCCATACACCCATGCAATGTAGCTTGATTTGTTTCAATCTGTCCATCATTCTTAAAATGTCTGTCTGAAAAATTTATATCATGAAGTTATACAGCACAATGTTTATGTATGTGTGTGTGTGTTAACATTTCACTCAAATTTGGTCCAAATGGCTAGGGATCCCTGGAAAAATGATTGGAGAGAGTTTGGGAGACATAATGAAGTTATGAACAGTAAGTATGTGTAATGAATTGTTGAGCCAGGTGCCTTTTATGAGAGGATTCTTGTAATTTGTAATGGTACAAAAATGATTGTGCGAATGGTCCTGGATACAGCTTTAAGTATGAATTTGTTTGAAGTGTTTGTCACTGTTATTTACATTTAATTAATTTTTTTGGGAACTTGAACTCAAGGTCTGGGTTCAGTCCCTTAGCTTTATTCCTCAAAGCTGGTTCTCTATGACTGTTTGAGTCATAGCTCTACTTCTGGCTTTTTGGTGATTAATAGTAGACAAGAGTACCATAAACTTTCCTGGTCCAGCTAGCCTTGAACTGAGATCTCAGTCTTCTGAGTAGTTAGAATTGTAAGAGTAAGCCATAGAGCTAGGTTAATTTAGACAATTTGATGGGTGATAGATGACTAAGATTTTTGTTTTAATCTATTAGGAAGTCAAATTTCACATTGTTTTGTTTTGTTTTTTAAATTGTGAAAATACCATACAGAGGGGTTACAATTACTTCACATTGTTTTTAAGACAAGAGAAGGGGTGACATGGATCAAGGTCAGAGGATTTATAGATTTATGGAATTCTAGTCTATGTACAACTACTAAATAGTAAAAATTTAAATAATAAATAAATAAATAATAGAACATTTTTAAAAGCTGTTAAATTTATTTTCAAAGTTCTAACTAGCAAATATAATTGTGTTTACTATTTTTATGGCCCACACTGTAATATTCTAATGTTGTTTACACTGTAAAATGATTTAGATACAGAGATAAGGGTTTCTTAGGGGAATCACAGAAACAGTGGGACAAAGGAGGAACAAATTCAACAGTGACACTAACTAGAACTATGTTGGAAATGAACCTTACAACTTAGAGAAGGGACCAGGAGAGGAAAACGTGGGAGAAAATGAGGAAGTGGGTAACACTGTTCAAAAAGAAATGTACTTATTTCCTTACTTATGCAATTGTAACCCCTTTGTACATCATTTTTACAATAAAATTTAAATAAAAGATGGAATCTCTCTGCCTCACTTCTCTCTTCCCAAAACAATTTCAATATGTTTTATTGTTCTACTTTCATAGTGGCAGATAATCTATTTTGACTGTATTCTTAATCATAATTTGATCCTTTCCTTTTCTATTTAGGAAAAAAGTTAGAACTATTTTCAAGGCTATTAAGTCCATCCAAAGTCTTTTGGTGGGGGCTGGGAAGGTGGCTCAGTGGTAGAGCGCTTGCCTTGCATGCTTGAGGCCCTGGGTTCGATTCCTCAGCACCACATAAGCAAAAAGAAAAAAGCCAGAAGTGGCGCTGTGGCTCAAGTGGTAGAGCGCTAGCCTTGAGCTGAAGAGCTGAGGGACAGCGCCCAGGCCCAGAGCTCAGGCCCCATGACAGGACCAAAAAAAAAAAGTCCTTTGGTGGACTCCAGTTGGCTCTGCATGAAGAGCGTTGCTTGCTACCCTGGGATCTAAGATCTTTGTAACACAGAAAGTTGTGCATTCTTTTTAAACAGCATGGACTTCATCCTCTCATCACTCTCATGCCCATCCTTTCTTGCATCTATTGACATTGCTTCCAGTTAATGGTCTTTTTTTCCACTTTCATAACCAGTGTAAGACATTTCCTTCAGTCATTGTACTCACTGCCATGTGGCACTGAAACCCCTTTGTACAACTGCTGAAATATAATAAATATTTAGATAAATTTAGAGAAATGTCTATATTGTTGTACCATCTTAAAAGTACACACATGAGGTAAATACAGGGAAGGTAATTATCTTAAGCTTATATCTGATTTTTTATATGAAAAAATATAGTAATGAATTTTGATACTTGGACTTAAGCTAGGGTCTTTTTATTTGAATATTCAATGGGTTCACATTTTTATTAAAATATTTATGTTTATATTTAATGCCTTCTTTTGAGTTCTGTTTTTGAAATTCTCTGTATTTCTTCCTTATATGTTATATTTTGCTCTATAGATTCTGTGTGTTCTATTTAATTTGATCATTTCATGGTAGATATTTGGAAGAAGCTTTTATTTGCTCTGTTTTGTTTTTACTTCTTATTTTTATCTTGCTAGAGAGTTTTTCAAGTTAAAATGTGTGTAGACTTCCCTTAATAGTGTTAAGTATTAAACAAAAGCTATAACGATCAGTAGTTATAAGTCATTTGCCTGTATTAGTCAAAGTTCTTTAAGCAAAAGTGACAAAAACATTATTTAAATTAACTTGGCCATTAAAATGGTGAATTCAATTGGATTATATTAATAAGCATCATGAAAGTTTAAAGAAAGCTAACTTACAACAGATATATACATTATCTGCACCCTTTCTTGTTTTCTTTTTTAAATACTGGCTATGTAGTTATTCCTATATATTTACAGTCAAGATTTTTAAATGGCTATGATTCTAATCCTAATTGTGCATGTGTGCCTCTATTTAAAAAAGATTCAAAATCTTTTGAATCTGTTGATGGCCCTAGAATTACATCTGTAATTCTAGCTACTCAGGGGCCTGAGATCTGAGGATTGCAGTTCGAAGCCAGACTGGGCAGAAAAGTCTGTGAGACTCTTATGTCCCATTTACCACCAGAGAACCACAAGTGGTGCTGTGGCTCAAGTGGTAGAGCGCTAGCCTTAAGCATAAAGGTACATAGGGATAGGGCCCAGGCTCTGAGTTCAAGCCCCACAGCCAACCAAATAAGAATGCAAAATAGTTAGATTTTAGAAAATATATTAGGAAGTATTCATACTGGATCTAATCCAGTTGCTAGGAAGACTAATTTAATAATATGCCTACCTATAAATCATAGGAAATACTTTTACCTAAAAGAAGTGCAGGGCTATTTCACAAATGACCATCAGTATCTTCCACAACTTTCTCATGATTACAAAGTTGATAATCGTAGAATGTGTTCAGGACACGGTAATTCAGACTACATAACTACAAATTTCCAAATACACACAGTTGCTACCTTAAAAAATTCTGAACTATTTTTATACATGCTTAAATAATTTTCAGTTGTATAAATGATTTGTGTTTTTGTTCCTGTGCTTGAGAGTTGGATGTGGTAGCGCATGTCTGTCATCTCAGCTACCCAGAAAGCATAAACAAGAGGATTACAGTCCAAACTGGACCCAAGAAAAAGGTGGGATATTATTTTAAAACTAGTAAAAGAAAAAAAGAGTTGGGTCTGTGTGTGTGTGTGTGTGCTTGTGTATTCGTGCACACACACACACACACACACACACACACACACACACACACACACACACACGTGCCTGTCTTGAGGTTTGAACTAAGGGCCTGAGCTCTGTTCCTGAGCTTCTTTTTGCTCAAGGCTAGCAATAGTTTATTGGAGATTAAGAGTCTCGTGGACTTTCCTGCCCAGGCTGGCTTTGGATTGCAATTCTCAGATCTCAGCCTCCTGAGTAGCTAGGCTTGCAGGTGTGAGCCACCAGTGCCCAGCTAGAGCTGGGTCATTTGTGGCTCAAGTGTTCGAGTACTTGCTGCACTCTGAGTTCAAACCCTAGTATGGTCTAATAATAAATACTAATACTAATTAGTAAATATCCAATGGAATCATGTTGAGTGTAGTAGGAAAATTAACCTGACAGGCACAGTTATTAATAAGCATAAATGTTACAAAGATTAAGAAGCCACTGGGACAGTTGTGTGCTACTCCTTACCAGTAGTGAGTTAACATTCTAGGCCTTATGTTTTAATTTCTGAGTTTATTTAAGAATTAGGTGTTCCACTGGTAAAGACAAGTGATTATTTTAAGCAATTTTGTGCTCTGACCCAACAATAATAAGCTCAGATATGTGTATGTGTGTGCTTGTAGACTTCCTGGTTGATGTTTAGTAGTTATTTTGAATCAAATTCATCTATAAAACAAAATTTTCTGAGTTAAAAATATTTTCTTGCAATCTTATCTCAGAATCGCTAGTTGTTTAATGTGCTTTTTCAAAAGAATATGTCCTATTTTGATATGCTTTAATATGCAGTAGGAAAAAATATTCTTTTAATTCTGAAATAAATTTAGTAATAATGAATATTTTGAGTAATATTGGAAATAGAAAACTTCCTACTACTATATTCTTTTATAGAATAACTGCATGTAGGTATAGCTATACCTACATTTCACTGAATATTTCTAATCACATTGCCTTAGTCTGCATTGCTCTGTAAAGCAAATGATATAATTTCTTCTAGACTATTTTATTTCAGGAAAAGCTGTACCTCCATTAAGGCTGGCCAGATTTGCAGTTGGTCCAACCCTTTGAAGACATCATGCCATTGCCTAGGAAGATTTACTTTTGTGGAAGGCTTTGAACTCTTAGCAATGGTACTAGAAGCATTCTGCAGTATACACAAGGGGGAGATTTCTTGCTTTGCCAATTGCCAGCTTTGGCACAGCTGTGATTGAAAATCTGGAAGTTTGTGTTGGAAAAGCAGCATTAGGCACAGATGCTGGGAAATGATAGTGAGCCTTTTCGGTCACCCCATGGAGATGACAACACACACACACACACACACACACACACACACACACACACACACACACACACACACACACACACACACACACACACACTTAAATGAGCTTAGAGAAGAGGCCGAGTTTCTTCAGATGATCCCCGTCCCGTGAGGATTGGTTACTTAAGAATTAGAGGAGTCTTTGTTGTTACTGGATTCCTTCCTGCCTTTGCAGAGACTGATGATTTGGAAAATCCAAATTGCTTGCTTTGTATCTTCCAAGTCTACAGCTGAGGTTGGGCACGCTTTCAACATGAGCTACTTGAACAAATAGAGCTGCAGGCACAGATCCAGCATTCCCAACATGCACTGCAGTCTATTTAACCCAGCAAGCTCCTTAGCATACAGAGAATGGCAGTGCATCTTATTTACCTTCACTTCGGATTGTATGCTTTATGCACCCAGAATAGACAAAAAAAAAAAAAAAAAAAAAAGCACAGGACTATGAGGATCTGATTCACATTAATTCGTAGCAGATGGGAGAAGCCATGTTTTTCCAAGATGTTTGTGGTAAAGCCTCGATTACTTTAGAAGAAAAAAAAGAAGAAGAAGAAATGTGGTATTCAGCTGTCTATTAAATCAGTCATTTTAGTAATGTAGTTTAAAAACGATTAGTTTATTAAGTGAATTTTACATAGTTACTGTATGGGATTAGCATGGTGTTATATTGGGCTGGCATCAATGCAAGCGTTGCACAACTATCAAAAATTAGATACCATTGGTAAAATATCTTTTCTCCCTGTTATATGAGGTTTTGAAAACTTCCATGACTTCAGAGAATTCATGTTGGCTCCAAATGGCTTGGGAAATATACATTTTAGAAACATTCAAGTTGAAATGTTACCACTTAAGAAAGTGCAACTTTTTCCTCAAGGGTCTCTCTGATGTCTTCTACTTTCCTGCCCCAGTTGTTTGTCATGTTATTTTCTTGGCTCAAGAATCACAGAGGCATCTGGTTGGCATAGGCCCCCCGACAAATGAATCATAGATGTACAGGTCCAGTAGCATTTTTGCACCAAAGCTGACTATGTAAGTACATCGTTAAATTAGCATGAAAAACTGAAACACCAAACATATATGGAAGTGTTCACTGATAAAGGTGATACCATTAAGCATTTATCAGCAACAGAAATATTGGCTTTATTTGGCTATAACTACTACATAGAGAGGTAATGTTATTACAAAGAATTTTTTTTCAGCTGCATGCATTTACTTGGAAGCATCCATATATACTACAATTTTCTTGGGTCTAGAAGTTTAGCAGAGTGCCAGAGAGTGAACTTAGTATATTCAAGGTCCTAGGTTCAATTCCCAGTCCATTTCCATGTGGAGTAATGCTAAAACAAATTTTCATATTCCTTATAGAAAAATTAAAACTTTATTTACACATAGAAGTTCCAAACAAATTTGTTTATGTAACTCTCAGTTCCTTTTTCTTTTAATACTCACTTTAAATACACACATATATTACACACATTCATAGATAGATAGATAGATAGATAGATAGATAGATAGATAGATAGATAGATAGATAGGTAGGTAGGTAGGTAGGTAGGTAGATAGATAGATAGGTAGGTAGGTAGATAGATAGATAGGTAGGTAGGTAGATAGATAGATAGATAGATAGATAGATAGATAGATAGATAGATAGATAGATAGATAGATAGATAGATAGATAGATAGATAGATAGATAGATAGATAGATAGATAGAGATAGATAGATAGATAGATAGATAGATAGATGATAGATATCACAGCCTGGGTGCTGTTCCTGAGCATTTTTGATTAAGGCTAGCACTCTACCACTTTGAGCCATAGCTCCACTTCTGTTTTGGTGCTCACTTGAAATTAAGAATCTCATAGTCTTTTCTCCCCAGGCTGGCTTTGAACTGTGATCCTAGATCTCAATCTTCTGAGTAGCTAAGATTACAGGCATGAGTCACCTGCCCCCAACAGTTTTATTTTTACTATTCTTGTTTCAGAAATTAAATCTCCTCCCCATGAGTGAAGTTATAGTTCCAAATATGTGTACAAATAGCTAAATAAAAATGACAAGAGTAACAGATTTCCACAGGTAGTATCTCATTAGTAAGCTGTCCTCTTTAGATTCCTGTCATGGTGAATGTCTCATCATATTTTCCTTCATAAGCATTCACAGCTGCAATTGGCAAAGAGAATATATAAACTGACATACACTAGGTTGATGATGATGATAGGATTGGTTGTTCCCTACTTTCTATGCTAAACAATCTACCTAATTCGCTTTTGCTCTCAGGAAAGCAATGCAACTCTTGGGATAAAAGTGACTTTCCAAAATTAAATTCTGAGCATGCTAGTCCATGCTTAAAATCCTTAAGAGAGTTCTTATTAATCTTAGACAAATACCTAAATTATCTAACTAGTCACTCAGAACCTCACAGTCTTAATCCTCCAGTTCAGCCTTTCCTGAAAGCACATAGAATATACCATGTGGTTTCCTTTGGTTGCTTGAGTAGTGAATTTGCCTCCTGCCCTTGGGACATTTACATACGCTTAGCCCTTCCCCACCAACCACCCAGTTCTACTTCTTTGCTGGTTCATTCACAACTATCCCTTTGGTTTTACTGTAAATGTCAACTCTACAAGGGTTTCCTGACCCAATTTCTATTTCTGTACCGCCCTAGTTACATTTATTGTCCAAATATCTCTTTTCCCTACATCTACAGAGCTCTTAAAAACAAGTATTATGGTCTATCCCATAATTCATGACCCATCTGTATTTGCTGAAAGTGAAAAACAAGAACAAATGCACTATAAATATACTATAAATTTAGATGGATGGGAGAGATAGAAATAAAAATGGAGAACTGAAGACCACAAGAAGAAAAACAAAGTACTCGAAAGAGAGACAAAACAGGACACTTTTTGAACTTAAATGAAGAACTGGATTTTGATATCTACTCCCTTCCCCCCCCCCACCCCAAGGGTCTCCATAAAGTAACAGGCAAATAAGACAAAGGCAAGAGATTCCAAAATGTAGAAGGGAAGAAAGAGAAGTCTTTAGATAGTTGTGAATGAAAAAGAAAAATGACCTTCCTAGAAATGCAGAACTGGACTATGAGATTTCTGGTGGTGCTGTGTAGCTTGGTGATACTGTGATTTTTCTCCAGGTTTGCTTAGTTGTCTGAGTACAGGTGACAAAGAGGTAGATGGCTAGAATTTTTTTATATACTCTTATGCTTAATCCTCTGCCAAGAATCAAAAGAAAGCTAAATAGTCTAGAGGCTAAGGATCAAAGAAATCTTCCCAAAACACTTTTGGGAGTTTCCTAGTAAAGGGAAATTGCAAGAAGCAATAGAACAATGTCCTTTAACCATCTGTCCTGATTCAGTTACATGAAAAGTACCTGTAAAGACAAAAATCAGAATGGTTGAAACACTCAAAGAGTATCAAGAGATGATTGCCACACTTACAGTGTAAAGAACCTTCAAGAATATGCTAAGAAGATTGAATTGATTGTTAAGCTATGGAACACAATTCTCAGATGTTACACAGAAGAATGATTCTGAGAATTACTCTAGCAGATGGATATAAAATGAATTTACCTAAAGGAGGCATGAAAACCTGAAATCATCAAATTAGGAAGGAATGAAGGGAGCATTGAATTAAAGGGCTGATGATAGAATTATTTTATATTATATTATATATTGGTATTATTTGAGTGTATTCTCAGAAAATTTAAATGACATATTTAAGATCCAATAAGACTTTAGAGGTGGCAGTAAAGTTTAATCTAGGATAACGACTCATTTTTAACTTACAATAAATTAACCTGTTTAATCTTCAAATCCTTCAAAACAAATACCAATAGCATTTAAAGTAGGGTAAAAAAGCCAGATATTAATCCTATTCAAATGGAGTCTAAACCTGGAGTCCTAAACTAGAGTCCAAAACTCCAGGCCTTAATAGCTCTGTTCCTTCCTCCCCAGGCTGCAAAACAACAACAAGAAAAAAAACCAGTATGTTTGTCAACAATGACCTAGAAAATAGGCTAGTCCTCCTTAACTGCTATCACAGACCATCTGGTGAAATGTCTTATTATGTTGCATCTCAGACCTACAATTCTTAGGTGAGTATAGTTCTTTTTTAAAAAATATATCCTATTATAATTGTAGAGGTGATGTACAGAGGGTTTACATGTCAGAAGATAAGCTAACAAATGGCAAAAAGAAAACAAAACAAAACACCACCAACAACAAAAACTCGTCTTTCCATTTCTTGGAATTCGTGCTGATAAATATCATTTCATAGTATCATATGTGCATAGCTATTAAACCTTTGTGGTCTGCTCCTATTTTGGGTCTCACTGTGTGAATGTCTAAAGGCCTGTATAATATATCATGCTCCACTATATATATTTACTATTCAATGTGTTTACATGTATATTTATAGGTGCATTCTGGTTGCCACAAATGAGGGAAACTATGCAACTTAGGTTTCTTGGAGGCTGGCTTAATATAATTTTTTCCAAGACCTTCCATTTCCTTATGAATGGTACAATATTATTCTTTCTGGTGGAAGAATAGAATTCCATTGTGTATATAGAATCAGATTTAAGGAAAAGGAAAAAAAAAAACCTTCTGTACTCCTGGACTAGAAGAATTAACATCATAAAAAGGCAATATTGCCCAAAGCAATCTACAAATTCAATGCAATACCCTTCAAAATCCCAACAACTTTCTTCCAAGAAGTGGAGAGTAATCTAAAAATCAGAATGAAATTAAAAAGACCCCAAATAGCAAAAACAATCCTTAGCAAGAAGACAGGAAGACAGTGTTGGAGGAATATCAATATCAAATTTCAAACTTTTTTAACTAAGCCATAGTAATAAAATTAGCTTAGTACTGGCCTAAGAATAGGCCTGAGGACCAATGGAATAGAATAGATGGCCCCGAAATGAATCACAGACATACAACTACTTAATATTTGATAAGGGAGCACAAAACATAGGTTAGAAGAAAGACAGCCTCTTCAACAAATGGTGCTCGCAAAATTGTCCAAACACCTGCAGAAAACTGAAACTAGATCCTTATATATCACCCTGCAGCAGAATCCATTCTAAATGGATCAAAGACCTCAATGGAAGGCCAGATACCACGAAAATATTACAGGAAGAGATTGAGGAAACACTGGGGCTCCAAGACATGGATCAAAACTTCTTCAGTAAAGATCTAGACTCACAACAAATCAAAGAAAGACTGGATAAATGGGATGTAGCAAACTGAAGAGTTTCTGCCCAGCAAAAGACATAGCTAAGAAGATAAATAGAAATCCTACAGAATGGGAGGAGATTTTTACTGGCTATGCATCAGACAAGGGCTTTATATTTAAAATATACTTAGAACTCAAAAAATTACACCTCCCAAATAAATCCTCAAAGAATCAACAACCCAATTAATAATGGGCTTAAGAAGAGACTTCTCAGAGGAAGAATTAAGAATGCCCAGTGGACACATGAAGAATTGTTCAACAACTGTGGCTACAAAGGAAATGCAATGCAAAACAACATTGAGATTCCACAGCACCTCATGTACAATGGCCATTATCAAGAAATCTAAAAACATGGCCAAAATGTGGCCAAAGGGGAATGCTACAACACTATTGGCAGGAATGTAAACCTGTTCACTACTCTGGAAAGAGAACGAACCTAGAGCTTCCCTATGACCCAGGTCTGGGATTTATCCAACACAAACAAAGCCACACTAAAGCTACTAGCACAGCCATGTTCATTGAAGCATTATTTAGTATAGCCTAGATATGGAATCAGCCTAGTAGAGGAATGGATCAATTGTAATTTTTAAAATTCATTTACGAATTGTGTTTTTCCAACTCAGTGGAAATCTATGTTGAGACTTATGTTCTTTGTGCTTGGTAAAAGAACATATAAATAGTTACATTTTTATTGAATTAGGGTAAAGGTGTGGTATTGTGGAATTAATATTAAATCAACCATAAATAAAATCTGTTACTAAGGTTTTTCCTATGTTTTACAATTTTACTACTAGTCTTTGCCACTAATTAATTTGATTGCTCATTATGATATACTGAAAACAGTCAAGCACTAATAGATTGGATAGGTTTAAAAGCAAAATATATACAAAATAATAATGGAGAAAATATAATTCTCTAATGTTTTGTGATTTAAAATAAGATGTTCATATTTAGTTTATATTCCATCCAAGGATTGTTAAGTTTCTATTAAAGGGTAACTTAATAACTACTAACCTTATATAAAATTTCCTTCTGTATTTCTTATTTGGGGAATTAGTTCTATTCAATTTGGCTACTATCAGTTGACCAGAAAACAACTGCTGTTGCATATAGAGTTTTACTGAGTGCACAAAGAAAGTGCACAAAGGAATATTATATTCCAATGTCCCATTTGTAAGTAGCAAAATATGTCATAAAACATGTTAAACACTGCACATTGCATTATCTTGTGCATTAAATTCTTGCCAGAAACATGGTTCTTGGAAATAGAAAGTTGTACAAACATAGCATATGAAGTGGGGAGAAGGGGAAAATTTGCCATGAGGTGAACATTTTAATGATTCTGTAAGATATCCTGTAAAAAGCAAGATGTTTTCATCTTTCTAGAATGTTATCTATAATGCATAGGTGCAAGTCTTCAGATTGCTAATATAATCCTACCTGCTCATTCCATTTAAGAAACATGAGTTTGAAATGGAATTCCACGTGAGATTAATAGGGAAAAACATAATGAAAATGTGACTTTCATACAAAAGTCATAGGATCTAGAAAGAAGTTGAAATTGATCTGGTAGCAGTATAGCTTGTCACATCTGAATAGTTAGTTCCTTTCAAGCTAGACATAGCTAACATACATAAACATATATACATGTACATATATATGTATATAAACAAAGAAGAAAAGGCAGTGAAAAGTGTCCAAAATATGAGACCATTCAAAGAGAATTTCCTTGAAAAAAGACACAGCATAACCAACAAAATATGAAAGAACAATAATGTTTATTCACTGGGAGAAAGAAAAATTCTAGTAGTACTTAGTAATCATTTTAAAGTAAATCTTTTCTAAAAATTGGAGTATCAATATCAGAAAGCCTTTACAAGTTTTTGATCATATAAACTGAGTAGCATGGTAGAGTTTATAAACGTAAACAAAACAAATAAATGAATGCAAGACCAAAACAACCCTAAAGGAACCGTAATTAGCTAAATGGTTCATTTCAGGATTTAAATAGCATTGAAAAATTAGATACCCATGAAATGTTACTAGAACCTCAAAAAGTAAGAAAAAAATCAAACTGCTTTTTCTGCTATCTATAGAGTCTTTTTGCAACCTTGTCAGTTACATTAGTTTTCTTAATTTTTCAAAACAAAAAGTAAAGGGAAAAATATCTAAACCCTTTTCTATCTTTCTGAAACCACAAACACAAACCACTCCACCCCATACCGCCAGCTACAAATGTACTTAAAATTGGGACCATGGAAATGAATACAAAGTTCTAAATATGCAGCACCAAATTTCCTGAATGCTTGCAAAAGTCATTTTTCAATTGTTATAGCTTTAAAATAATAGATAATCCTTGTTCATGCAGGAATCTTGTCTTCTTTTCAAAACAAGCACACGGAAAAAAATCTCACATTTCAAAGAAAATTCATTTTAGAGCTATTTGTGGTTTCCAAAATACTCAAACTGGTTTTGAAGTAGAAAAAAAATTATCAATTTATACTGAAATTTAACTGCAATTAAAATTGTTGCTTGCATGTATATTTTCATTCAACATCAAGTCTGGAGAAATCATGAAACTTTAACTTATTTAATCACTATTTTTCACTAACTATACAAATTGACAATTTTTCCCTCTTTTTTATTATATGTATATGTATGTGTATATATATATATATATATATATATATATATATATATATATAGTGAAAATACCATACAGAGGGGCTACAATTACACTGCCAAGATAGCGAGTACATTTCTTATCAAGCATTGTTGCCTCCTCTTTGTTTCCCCTTCCCATCCTTTCCCATATTCCCCCCCACCCGATCCTCCCCACCCAAAGTTGTAAAGTTCGTTTTTCAACAAAATGAGTTGTACATCTATTGTTGCAATGGGTGCACCTATATCCCTAGTTAAACGATTTGTTCTTTCCCTTCTCCTCCACAAATTATATCAACATCAAATACAGTGAAAGCATGAGTTATACCGTGGGGGAGGGACATACAAAGCAACAAAGAAATCATCTTATAAACATGTTAGGAACAATTACATGAAAGGGAAAACAATACATTTGAATACTTATCTTGGGGTTCATTCCCCTAACATCAACTTATCTGACCTTTTCTGCTTGACTCAGACATATACTAGTTATTGCAAATAAGGGAAACCATGGGACCTATGTTTCTTTGGGCCTGTCTTACTTCACTTAATTAACTATCAAAATTCTAATTATTGTTTAACATCTTAAATTATATAAAATGAAAGCATAAAGGATCCTAGAAAAACCTCCTAAATATTGAACTACGGAGAGTCTGAAGAATCATTGTCATTGTGTATTCCAATTAAATATTAATACTTTTAAAATTAAAAGGATTTGCAGGCAACAAAGGATTTTTGACAAAAATAATTTTGAGGGAAGTTAGATTAAAAAAATAATCTCTATGCCTGCATTGGAGTCTTGGAGTTTGGTCTCTGAGTTGAATTACACTTTATGAGTTAAGATGAAATTTGTGTATCCTTAAGAAATATATACTCTACCATATTCCAAAATGCATTTACCTGCAAAATACACCCCATCATCTCTTTATTTAAGAGCTTTTAATGGGCAAGTGTTTTGCAGTACATATGTTAAGAAAGTCAGATTCAGTAGTTTCTAGTACATGAAAATCTGACAAGCGGCTCAGTTTATAATCCTAACTACGGAGGAGATAGAGACCTGGAGGGCTGTGATTTGAAAGCAGCAGGCAGAAAAGTCTGTGAGACTGCATCTCCAATTAACGGGCACAATGCTAGACTAGAGGCGTGACTCATTTGGTAAAGTACCAGCTGTGATCAAGTAAGCCTGGCAAGAATGAAGCCCCTTCTAAGTTCAAGCTTTGGTATTGGAAAAAAAGAAAGAAAAAAGTAAATAAATAAAAGAAACAATGCAATATTAAACAGTCACCGCAATCACAAAATATTTTATGACACTTTTATGTTCCAAGCATTTTGTAATATAGATTATAATACATATATATTTAACATGTAAAATATGTTACATTTGATATTTCATATATTTGTATAACTATATTATATATTATACCATATATAATTTAAAAGCTATATAATTAAAAGATATATGTATATATATGTGTGTGTATATATATATATATATATATATATATACATATATACTATATAGTTAAAACGAAGAGAATTAATATAAGAAAAAGTTTTAATCTGGGTATCAGTGGCTCATGCCTAAGGAAGAGCATGGGACTCTGTGTTCAAGCCCCACAACTAGGCCAAAAAGAAAGGAATAAAAAGAAAAAGGTTTAAAGGCCTAAACTCATGTTATCAAGGAAAATTTGAACATTCTTTTTTTTTTTTTTTTTCCTGTTCCTGGGCTTTGAACTCTGGGCCTGAGTTCTATCCCTAAATTCCCTTTGCTCAAGGCTAGCATTCTATCACTTGAGTTCCAGCACCACGTCTGGCTTTTTCTCTGATTAAATTGGAAATAAGAATGTCACGGACTTTCCTGCCCGAGATTTGCTTTGAATCATGATCCTTAGATCTCCGCCTCCTGAGTAGCTAGGATTATAGGGTTTAGACTTTATCACTGGGCTAATTTGAACATCCTTTAAAAATGTTATTGGAAAAGTGATGTACACAGCAGTTACAGTTATATGTCTGGTAATGAGTATATTTCCTTTGACAGTGTAACCCTCTCCCTCGTTCTCTCCCAGTTTTCCCCTCCCATCTCCCCTTTCCCTCCCTCTCAAGTTATATAGATAATTTCCAACATAAAGTGAAATAGTTCACTTTGGGAACTGTGTTACACCTGTGTCCCATGCTGTACGTGTGATAAACATACATTATAGATCCTGGTCAAAATCCTTTCACAGAGTCTCACTGGACTCAGTGGGTCAAACTGTAAACATAAGATAAATCCGTATCTACCTTTTTCCATAAAATTATTCTTTGGACTTTGAGGTTCCTGCTTGCATTTTCACCAAAATGAAAAAGATTTTGCTTTTCTACAATTCATTTCACCTTTGAAAGAATAAAACAATTCCTTAAAGAAAATCCACTCCAATAGTTTAGATGTTAATAGTTCATGTTTATTATGTTGTAAATAATTTGTTCACACAATGAAACTTAAATACAAAAGTAATCTGTAACCATATATTAGAAAGAAATTACACAACAAGGACTAGTTTCCAAATTGAAGCATTATCAATAAGTCATATTAAAGCAAATAGTCTTATCATTTTATATGAACACTACCCATGCCAAATTTAACTTTCCTTTTCCTTTTGGGGTACTACTGGGCTGTGAACACATGACTTGACCCTTGCTCAGCTTGCTTGGATAGCTGGTACACTACCACCTGAGCCTTGCCTCCTGCCCTACTTTTTTGCTGGTTATTTTGGTGATGGAGTCTTCCAGATATTGATCCTCAGTTTTCCAGATCTAACCCTCTTGAGTCACTTGGATTAGAGATGTGAGCTACCAAGTGCTGGCTTAATTTTTTTCCTATTTTTGTTGAAAATTGATATGAACAGACATCTGAGTTTGTTTGAAAAGTCATGTTACACAAGCTGTTGCAGTGGGATTATTAATGACATTCTTTTTTATTGACATGACTGTCCCATGTTTCAAAAAAAGTACTTGGTTATCTAAGTAGAACGATTATTCCCACAGCTTAACAATGTAATTGAATGGGATTAAGAACTAGCTTTTAAATAATGGTATACATCTAGGATACTTAGTATACATCTAGGATAATTTTATCAGGTGATCAGAAAAGCTCAAAAGCTATGTACATATGACCATATAAGATGATGCTAAGCGAAATGAACTCCAAGATATGGAAACAGAGGTCTTTCTTTGTTATTGTTTTTTAAGGTACTATGTGATTTTTTTGTTTCCTTTGTATGTTCTTATGTTCTTCCCCCTATGGTATATCCCCTGTAGTCACTGTACTTGATTTGGGTACCCTGCATCTTGTATATACATTTGTCTAATTTGGGGAGGGGAAGGGGAAAAACACAACGCTGAAACAAGGACACAAGATGACCCATTGCAACAATGATATCCACAAGACACTATACTGGAAATAAACTTTACAACTTGGGGGGGGGGAGAATGGGAGAGGTGGGGAAGGGAAGGGATAGTGGGAGAACAATAAAGGTGAGGGGTAACAGTGCAAGAAATGTACTCATTACTTTACTCATGTAACTGTAACCCCTCTGTACAGCATCTTTACAATAAAACACTTTTTTTTTTAAAAAAAAGAGCTAGGTTTCAAAATCTTGTGGTTGGTAATGAAACTATTATGCCCACTGGTAAACCCAAGGATTCAATCAGGTAACATCAAACTAGAATTACAGAAGCACAAATTGGTTAAAGAATCCACGTTGTGTTTACTCCACCACTTCTATTATATATAATATTTACACACAAATAATCTATCAGAAGAAATTTCTTCTTCCATTAACCTTCCACTTTTTGCTTAGAGATACTTTCCTATTTATGGAACGTGTTGTTTGATTTCTTTGTTTGCTTGTTTTGATTTGTTTCGTATTGCTTCAGGGACAACTAATATAATGACTTTATTGGGTTTTAAGGTTTGGAAAATTAGAAGAGTGCATTTGAGGTTATTTCTGTCCTGTTGTATTTCTCCCAGAAGAAAGAGATCCCAAATGTAATAGAATTGAAGGAGGTGGAAAAAGCATGGAGTAAGAATATATTAACACAAATAGTATTTAAGACATATGTTTCCTAACATACTTATATGCTCAGGAGTAACAAATAGTTAGAAATGAAGACTGAAAATGATGGTATAACATAAACAAAAGAAAATAGGAAATAAAATAAGTAAACATTCTTTTTTCCTATTATTAATGTGTTATATAATATTCTATTTAAGCTATCTCCATTTTTCTATTATATTGATTGATTTTATTTTATATACATAGGGTTTAAACCAGAGTCTTGAACATCCTAGAAAAGCACTCTATACCCAAGCTGTTCATATTTTATTGTTTTTTGGAGACAAGATCTCTATCTTTTTGAATAAAGATGGTCTTGAACTACAATCCTCTTTCCTCTGCCCTTTAAGTAGCTAGGACTGCAGTTGTGCATTATATCAGGCTCAAATTATTTCAGAATGAAATAAGTTACAAATAATATAAATAGCTTGTAATTTTAAAGTATGTACATAATAGTTATTGAAAGTATTTTTTCCCATTAATTCTTTTTCTCTGGCTGATTAGGAGTGCTGTTTTAAATGCTTGAATATTTCCATAAACTATAGGAGGGAAAAATATGTTGATTGTAATGCTGACTTCCATAGTAGATTGTTTTCTAGTTGCATTCTTAGTCTTTTAGCCATTTTATTGCAATTTATGGAAAAAAAATCAGAAGACTAGGGTTTACAGAACTGTCTTAGTCACTTTCCCGAGAGAACATTCATAGCCAAAAGGCTGGGTTTAGTCTTTGTTTTGTAGAACTGTAAGATAGCACTCTGTATTGGGGTCAATCCAACAGCTGTCTTCTGCCTAGACAGCCCAACTTTATAACTTCTGCCAGCTGTGGGAGAAAAATGTGTGTAAAAATAAACATATATTTCAAGTCTATGTATCTTTTGTCTTTGGGTTTTTAAGTAAAGGTACTGCTACTACTTCCAAAACTAGAGTAACAACTTGAAGCATGCTTTATTTCGGGTTCATTTCGATAATTGTGTTTGATGCTTTACCATTTTTAAATGTGCTGTTTCTTGTTTCTTCATCTCAGAAAGGCCCTCAAAGTGAAGTGAAACCCTTCAGAAGCCCACTGAATATCCAGATGAATTCTCTTCAATTCTAAACAAGTGAGCATGATGGGCACAAAGATAGCATCTACATAAGTTTATTTGACAAGATGGAGTTTTAGCATAAGCAAGCAAGGAGATAATATGATAGCCAGTTAGGAACTTAAAGATTCCTGATAATTCTTCAAAAGATAAACAACTTGGTTTTGGTGAATGTGGGGTGTTACTAGTTGGTGAAACAAAAGACAGCAGAGTTAGGTATTTGCCTAACTCCACTAACTAATACAGGCTACATTTTGATCCAGAAGGAATGCCTGAAATATGTCTCAGCAAATAATGACTTAGAGACAAGTTTCTTTTAAAGATGAGTTCCCAGGACATCGTGTGTCTTGCAGAAGGACTTGAAATATCTAGATTTCTTTCTGCAGAGCACAGTGGTGGTATTCACAACAGAAGACGAGTTGGCTAGTCCAATACATCCATCTGCACTGAGCCTGCCAACAATGATGTCATTGTAAGAAGAGAAATCAAGACACAGAAGTCTATGCACACACATGAACAGATACACATTGAAATCCCCATCAGTAATCTACAGTAATTGCCTCTTTAATCTCCTAAATGTTCAAACCAGTCTAATGAGGATTATGTTATCATTGCCATTTTATATATGAGGAATCTCATTTCAGTGAGAGTAAGTGAACAGTCCAAAATCCCATAGCTAAAACTGACAGAGACAAGCATGCTGGAATCCAGCTCTCCGACTTCTAGAAGGCAGTTGCTTTGCTACCACCCAAGTGAATTTATTGTTAGGCCAATGGCTGCAGGTCAAACTTTTCTCTTTTTTTTCTTGTCATGTTTCTTTATAAATATATACATATATGTTTTTATTGTAAAAATACTGCACAGAGGGGTTACAGTTACATAAGTAATGAGTACATTTCTGATTGAGCATTGTTACCTTCTCTGTTTTTCCCCTACCATTCCTTCCCTTCCCACCTCCCCAACTCCTCCCTCCCCTGCCCCAAGTTGTAAAGTTCGTTTTCAACATAGTGTCTTGTACATCTCATTGTTACAATGGGTCAACCTGTATCCTTATTTCAGCATTTTGTTATTTTCCTTCCCCTTCCAAATTAGAAAAATGGATATAAACGATGCCGGGCACTGGAATCAAATACAGTGAAAACAGGGGTTATACCATGGGGAAAGAACATATAAGACAAACAAAAAAAAAAACCCACATGGCACATTTTAAATATGTTAAAAACAATAACAAGCAAGAAAAACCACTTGTGTCTCAATCGGGGGTTCATTTCACTTAACATCATCTTATATGGTCATATGTACATAGCTTTTGACCTTTCTGCTTGTTCTAGACTTATACTAGTTATTGCAAATAAGGAAAACCATGGGACCTATGTTTCTTTGGGCCTGGCTTACTTCACTTAATATAATTTTTCCAAATCTTTCCATTTCCTAACAAATGAGGTGATGCCATTCTTTCTGATAGAGGCATAGAATTCCATTGTATAAGTATACCACAGTTTTTTAAATCATTCATCTGCTGAGGGGCATCTGGGTTGGTTCCATATGTTAGCTATGGTAAATAATGCTGCGATAAACATAGTTGTGCTGGTAGCTTTGGTATGGTCTTGTTTGTGATCATTTGGGTAAATGCCCAAAAGTGGGATTGCTGGGTCATAGGGGAGCGCTACGTGGAGTCTTTGGAGGAACCTCCATATGCTTTCCAAAGTGGTTGAACAGGGCTAGGAAGGTGGCTCAGTGGTAGAGTACTTTCCTCACATGCATGAGGCCTTGGGTTCGATTCCTCAGCACCACATAAACAGAAAAAGCCAGAAGTGGGTGCTGTGGTTCAAATGGTAGAGTGCTAGCCTTGAGCTGAAGAGCTGAGGGACAGCACACAGACCCAGAGTTCGAGCCTCATGACTGACAAAACAAAACAAAGTAGTTGAACAAGTTTATACTCCTACCAATAATGTAGTAGGGTTCCCTTTTGGCCACATCCCCTCCTGCATCTGTTCTTACTAGATTTCTTAATTATAGCTATTCTAATTGGAGTGAGGTGGAATCTCAATGTTATTTTGATTTGCATTTCTTTTGTGGCCAGAGAAGTAGAGCATTTCTTCATATGTCCATTGGCCATTCTTATTTCCTTATTTCACACTTTGTCATTCTTCTTGTCATGTTTCTAAGTATGTACATCTATCTTTTCTTCATTCTGCTTGTTCTGGGGAAATATTTGTAGTGATTCATGATCAGATTATTCTTCTTCCTCCTTTCTTCTTCTCCTTCTTCCTTCTCCTTTTCCTCCTCTTCCTCTTCCTCCTCCTCCTCCTTTTTCTACTCCTTTTTTTCTTCTCATTCTCCTCTTCCTCTTCTTTTTGTCCCCCTCCCCCTCCTTCTTCTTTTCTCTTATCTCAGGGCTTGAAATCAGGGGGCTTTGCGTTCTTGCTGAACTTGCTTGCTCATGGTTTGCACTCAACCACGAGGCCATGCCTTCAGTCCAACACTTGGTTTGTTAATTGGAGATGGAGTCTTACTGGCTTTTCTGCCAGAGCTGGCTTCAAACCTTGATCCTCCAGTTCTCAGCTTCCTGAATAGCTAGAATTTGAGGTGTAAGCCATTGGAATCTGGCTTCTGTGCTTCATAAACTTTTTGTCTGTGTCTCTAGTATACAGCATACATCAAACAAGTCTGAAAAAATATATTACTACACATAAATTATATACATATAAAAACTTGGTAACTTATCTAGTCATCTGTGATCTGTGAGTAGGATTTAATGAGTTGTTTGAATGCTCTGTGGAGCTTATAATGTGGAGGGTAATATTCCTTGTGATATTTATCTCCTTGCAGCAGGGAAGTGTCTCATCAAGTTTTGCCCAAATGAGAAGTAAATAATTAAATTTTTCACCAGTGCTCAATAGTGTCTGATCAGATGAATTTATAACCTGCATTGATGACGTATAAATACTTCCTAGAGAAAGAATATTTGTTACACTGTAAGATGAGTTATATTTTTATATAGAATTCATGTATAGGTAACTCCCACAAGGATAAAGAAAGAGATATTCATGCCTCAAAACTATGCCACGAGATTCTAGCCCTCTCTCTAACCCTTGTGAACGAAGTGATGCCCTCTTGGAGGTGGATGAAATTGTTTCTTTGGGGGGAGGTTACACACACACACACACACACACACACACACACACACACACACACACAAAACACGATTAAAATCTCATGCACATTTGGCATCCATTTCCCAATGGCTGCCTAGGGGTCAATAAAAAAAACAAGTTTAAGAGACACTATTCTATTCACATTTTCTAGGATAATTCTTCTTTCCATCCTTTGCATTGTTACTTATCACAATCATCCAATGAGTTGTATTTTATAGAACAAGTATTCAAATAGACACTATATAATTAAAATGATACACCGATATGATTCAGTTAATTCCAAGTTCCAATGTATGTAAAATGTGAAACAATCCATTCCCCATATCCTTGCTGCAATTGGACTTTATTTCAAAAGAAAATGTATTTGAAGCATCTGAACCCATATATTATGCCACTGGCCTATTTCATCTTCCATTCTTCTGTCTGGGCCATCTTCATATTAGTCATCTTCATACTTTTAGAAAATAGTGCTTCTTTGCTGGGAACTGGTGGCTCACGCCTGTAATCCCAGCCATTCAAAAGGCTGAGATTTGAGGATCACAGTTCAAAACCAACCCAGGCATGAAATTCTGTGAGACTGTTGTCTCCATGAAGCTTCAAAAGGATCAGAAATGAAGCTGTGGCTCAAGTGGTAGAGCACTAGTCTTAAGCAAAAGAAATTCAGGAACGGGACCCAGGCTGGGAGTTCAAGCCTCAGGACTGGTGGAGGGAGAAAAAAAAAACACAAACCTTCCTTTTCCTGTTGAATGAATGCCAAGGTGCCAGTGTTTCTAGTAACTTCTGCCACATCACACAAGTGACTGCCTGGCATCCCATTGGATAGAAGAAGGCTAGAAGCTGTTTGTGATTATCTTACATTAAGAGATAAGGAAAGGAAAAGATAGCGAGTGTCTGTTTTATATGAAGGGAAACGACTTCACTTTTGTAAAAAGGAAAAAAAAGCGCAAAACGTTGACATGTTGTATTAATCAGCAAGACTCCTGCAAAATGTTTTAAATTTTTGGTATTAGTAAACTTTGTCTCCCTAGGCAAGCTAGATCAAATGAACCAATCACAGTAAGGACCTACTTTAGATCCGCATGTCTGATGTGTAAATGAGCCACCAGCATGGAGTTTCTGCAGCTGAGGTAAGTTACCCCAGAGGAGAGGGAAATTTGAGGATCTGGACCTGTTTCCAAACCGCCAGACCAATGATGCGGAGGACGGGGCTGGAAATGTCCCCATAGGAAATCAACCCTTGGTGGTGTTGGACCTGTGTAAAGGTTACCCTGGGATCCAGCTGGACTGTGGCTTACTCCTAGCAGACGCTTTGGCAGAGCAGCAAAGCCATTGGCCAGCTGGAATCTCAAAGTTTTGTCTCTGCTGACCTCACTGTGCTTCTTCTGAGCTGACATACCTAGGTCAGGATTCTGTTCTCCCTTAGCAGACATGGGAAGAGTTTAGCAGAGTAGGTGTCTGATTCTGATCTTTCCCTCCCTCTCTTCCTTTCTACCCGCCCCTCCCCATCTAAATGTGTCTGACTGATATATTCTTCTTGCTTTACTGAGAACCACATATCACCTTTTTATTTTTGTGTGTGTGTGTGACAATCCTGAGGCTTGAACTCAAGGTCTGGGCACTGTCCCTGAGATTTTGTGTTCAAGGCTACTACTCCTCTTCTACTACTTGTGTCACAACTCCATTTCTGGCTTTTCAGTAATTTAATAGGAGATAAGAGTCTCAAGGACTTTCTTGCCCAGGCTAGCTTTGACCCTCAGTTCAAAACCCCCCAAAAGAAAGATACCAATGAAGTATTAAATACCAAGGGTATGTCTCCTTTAGAATCCTTTTCTTCATTAAACTGATTTGTATGTTTATTCTTTCTTTAACAACATTCATCCAAAAGTTTAATTTCCTATTATTTTTTCTCAGTTCTATGATCCCAACATTGGAGATGTCAAAGAAGACATAGTTCCTGTATCCTGATATTTTTCTTAAGTTTTTCAATTTTTTAATCAGTGCCAGAAATTTAAGTCCAAGTTTCATACTGTCTTTTGGCTTAGCTTGTTCACAGCTGGTACTCTATCATCGGGGCTCTGCCCTCACCCTGGCTTTTTGTTTGCTGCTTGTTTTGGTGATGGAATCTCAGCCTCAGCTGGTTTCAAACCTCAGTCCTGTGGATCTCAGCCTCCTGAGTAGCTAAGATTACAAGCATGAGCCAAGGATGCCTGGCATCAACATTAATCTTTAAACTGTTCCCCTAATTGGCATATCTGTCCTTGGTCTTGCAACTTTTTCTCAGGCTTTTTCACTGCTTCTCCATATTCTACTCAGCAATTACTTTCCAATGTTGGCTTCAGGATTTTATCTATGAGTTTCTTTTTCTTCTTTGTTAATGTAAACCTGTCTTCCTGTTTTTATCCCAATACCTACCCTATTACTATGCATTGGACACATTTCGAAACAGTTTCCACTCACTTATCATCTTAGTGATGTCATTATCTCAATACTGTCTCTGCCCCAATGACTTCTCTTGTGATATTCCCTATCTATTCTAATACAATAACATTTTCAAGGTCATGGAGACAAGAAATGGAATATCACTGGTTTTTCCTTTTTCCTTCCTTAATATAGTGCTTCGTTCTATTCATTGAAGAGAAGCATTGCCTTTAATAGAAATGAACAGTTCTCCCTGTCTAATATCTTGACATTCATAGCCTTCTTTATTGTTTAATACCATTTGTATAAATACTACAATTGTGCAAATGATATTATGATAGAAAATTTTTGAGTTTTCTCATATACCACTCCCCAACCTACCCACAATGAATACATAGTTCAAAATTTGAAGTGGAAATCAGTTTTCCCTGGAGTTTCCCCACTTCTGCTTTACATATTAAGTATTTGCTCTGTAGATGAACACACCACAGACTGTAGACTTCCTTTTGAGCTAAATGATTTATTGGGAAAGATAGTCACGAATGCCAATCAGGTAAGCACACGACATAACTAAGGAAGTTCTCCTTAGAACAGAAGAATGTGTTCTTCGAACTGCCACTGTGCAATTAGGCTATGTACATTTGGGACTGAAACTGGAAGGGTGCATCTGGTGTTCATTTGGAAAATAAATTAAAGGAAAGCTATTATTAGAGATTATAGTATGTCTTCTTAAAATTTATAATCTTGCTGGAATGACTGCAGTTGTGGGAGAGAAGTCGCATCGTGGCTATTTTGAATCAAGTAGCTGTAAAGCACTTTTGTTATGGTCCCCAATCCATGTATATATGTGATATACATTTGTTGTGAAACTTGATGGCTTTGATCAGGCAGATATGACATTTTTCACGTGATTGTTGATGGATCTGGGAAGAGAATAATTGTTTTCAAGCTCAAAGATGGGTTGTAGCCATATGATCTTTGTGACATTAATGTCATTCACAGAACAGGGCTATGAGTTTCTGTAAAGAAGATATTGTATGGAAAGCAGGAGCAGGGACATCCTTTGCAAAGAGCAGCAGGTAGCAATCAGGGACACATAGTTCACAGGTTCTGGTGTTTCTGTTTTAAAGCTCTGCTGCCACAGCATTGTACAATCACCACCCGGACAGATTGTTGACAAGAACTGCCAAGTACCTCGACTTCATTTCTCACACAGGAAGGCAGCTGAGTTAGAAACCAGCATGACACCCATTATATTTTTTTTCAGCTGGAGCACAGATATTCTTCTATTTGTGCCCTCTTAGCTAACTCACAGATTTTCTCAACATTCCTTTGTATGTTCTAGGAAATGCAAATAAAAGAAGAAATGTGCCGCCGTGACACCATGGTAAACATATGCCATCCATTCCACACAAAAACTCACGCTTTTGTTAAAGTTTTGAGTATCTCTCTCTTTTTTTTCCTTTAACATCTTGGTACATAAAACCTAAGAGTGGGCTTGTATAAACACAGCAGAGATCGCTGAGTATAAGCATAAGGTAGGTTTGATTCTCAACACCATGAAGTCAGTTTCAATACATATGTACTATGTAGCTTGGTTATGGATTTCTGACTCTAGTTATTGCCTATTAGTTTTGGACTTACACAATTCATCCTTAGTTGGGTGCCACTGGACACCTATAATTCCAGCTAGGCTGAGATCTGGTTAAAAGCTAGCCTGGGCAGAAAAGTCAATAACACTCATCTTCAATTAAGCACGAGAAAACTAGAAAAGTGGAGCTATGGTTCAAAGTGGTAGAGCACTAGACTTGGGTGAAAAAGCTCAGGGACAGTGCTCAGGCCCCAAGTTCAACCACTACAACTGACAAAAAAACAAAAGCAAACAAAACCCCACAATTCATCCTACAGCCTCAAAATTTCCTCTTTGTCTCCCAAGGCCAAGATTCTTCTTGATATTTAATAGAATTGTTTTCTTGGGTTTTATGTTGTTGTTGTTGTGTTTGTCCAGTAGTGGGGCTTGAATTCAGGCATTGGGGAAATGCCACTTAGTTTTTTGTTGTTGTTGTTGTTTTGTTTTCTTGTTTTAGTTTTTGCACAAGCCTAGCACTCTACCACTTATGACCACCGCTCTACTTCCAGCTTTTTGCTGATTAACTGGAAATAAGAGTTTCACTGACTTTCCTGCCCAGGCTGGCTTCAAATCATGATCATCAGACCTCAGTCTTGTATCTGAGTATCTATGATTACAGGTGTGAGCTATTGGTGTGAGCTACAGGCTTTCATACTTTCTAATTCCCATTCATAATTACTAATTCTGAGACTTTATATGATGTTATTATATGATATTATAAATATTATTAGCGAATCTCATTTGTTGATGACATTTTCATTTAAGAACCATCAGTGGGACAATTAAATATTTAATACACTATAGCCTTGTGGAATTCTTAAAATAACTTCCCTGCTTCTGTCTTTGGAACAGTTGATAACATAGTACTAATTTCTGAATTTAAATATCGTAAAAGTTTTGTGAACTTTATCAAATCTGCTAGATACATTATTAAATAATTACTCAGCTCCCAAAGAAAGACACAATGGTAGACAGAACAGAGAGAAAGAGCTGTCTGAAGAGCTCTGACCAGACTGAAGAGATAATGTGTTTCTGTCTGCTGAACAATTTGTGAGGGAAGGAATAATATAAGATCAACTGGGTGAAAGAGCTCAGGGAAAAGCACTTCCCCAAATGAGAGAACTCTCACATAAGAATATAAGTAGTTCAGCAACACATTACTAACCCACAGGACTGAAAAAATATCACCAGCATTATTTTATGCCTTGGTTCTTTCAATCTGAAGCAATGAGTGGGTTTCAATGATTTTAGCAATGAATTTTAGCAAATAATTGGGTATTGGAAACCAGCTGTGTGATACAGAAGCATTTCTTCTTTTGTCCCTTTTCTTTTAAAGCGATCAGTCCAACTCCTGTAGACAAACTTCTTCTAAAACAATGCCTTGAATTTCACCTAAGATTTGAAACATAGAAGTGTTTTGAAATTCGATGTCTTTCTTTTGGAAAAGTTATTCCCTTACAGTTCCCGGATGACATACCCTAACTCTGTATCCTTAGTTTGTTACAGACTGAAAGTAAAATAAAATGCTAGTCTTTAAAAACTGATCGATTTTTTTCTATGAATTTGTCTTACTATATTGCTTCAATTTCCACCCAGTGTTGGTTACATGAATCCTAGGTTGAACTGGCCCTGGAGCCACCACATCCTGCTACACTCTAAACAGAAATCAAGCTTCCATAATGAAACAGGAATCAGAGCCACATCCTCTGTGCCACACATTGACATTCTTGCCTTTTTTAGCTAATATGTATGTCAGCTCTTTCTTTTTTATTTTCTTCTTGTGAACTTGCGGCCTTAGATGTTTTAGTTAAGTTTTACTATTCTTCAAAAGCACTTATTTAAAAAACATGTGAATGGAAAATGAACATGCTAAATGAATTAGGATATGCAAATGTGGTTCAGTGGGACTTCTTTTTAAGTGAATCATTCTTATTTGAATATACAAATAAAAGAAAATTTGTTTCAGTAACAATCTGGAAGTTCGTTCATGTGGAACAAATAAGGGCTTAAATTATAAGGATTAACTTTTCAGAATCTACTTTGCAGTTCACCTTTTTCAGAGAACGAAATGTTGACAGGAGGCAGAGGCCCAGGGTAGCTTTCATGGAGGTTTGGTGAGGCATTGATTCCTTACCAACTTCTTGTCCTCATTTCCAGGAGATAAGGAGGCTGAAGAGGAGCCTTCAAGGATTCACTGATTACTTTCAAGGCATTTGGATGGCAGGCAGGTACGAATTGTAAACTTTAAAATATGAACACTGAAAGCCAGGCTCCACTGGCTCATGTCTGTAATCATACCTACTCATAATACTGAACTCTGAAAACCTGTGGTTCAAAAGCAGTCCAGGTTGGAAAGTCCATGAGACTGTTATCTCCATCTAGCCACTTAACCAGCACAACAGCCAAAAAGTTCAAGTGGCAAAGAACTAGACTTGAGCAAAAAATTTGAGGACAATGCCCAAGCCCAGAGTTCAAGCCCCAGGACCAGATTACACACACACACACACACACACACACACACACACACACACACACACACACACACACACACACACACACACACACACACACACACATGCACACACACAAAATTTCTCTTGCAAAACCATTAATTTATTTATTTACTTACTTATATGTAAATATTTTAAAACCTGGAACAAAAAAGATTTCCAAATTTTAGATGTAGGACTATAAATGACTACTAGAGAAGAAGTTATTTCAAAAGATAAAAAGAATACTTGAAACCAAGTAATGTGTGGAAAATTGAATTTTGAGTTTAACTCAGATGGTAACTATAGGATATATGGCCAATATTATACTATTTAGGCTCTATTTCATGTTGATTCAAGAATAAGGACTTAGAATTAAGCAGGAGACAAAACATGTAAGACATTTATTCTCTAAGAGAGACATTTCCAGCTATAATGTGTTTTTTAGGCCTCTGCCTGTGTAAGTTGATACGTGCTGATGGCATATAACAACACAATATGAAAAGAACAATAAACCAGCAATGCAAAAATGCCTGTTGAATGCTGGAAAATGGAGCAAATGAAAAATAGCTTATTTATACTTTTGTTTGATTACCAGGGGCTGATTTCAAGTCTCTCTGAGAAATACAAAAAGCCAAAGGAAATATATTCCAGGTAGTACTGTCTAGGCACAGGTGAAATGAAAGCCAAATTTGAGAGAGTCTCTTCTACTGTTCCATTTTGCTGTGGCAAACTATACCATTTTGATTATTCAATGGTTAAAGGCATGTAGGATTCCTGTAGTTATGAAGTTCAAGACATGGTTTTATCAGAGAAATGTTGCAATACTCAGCAAATTGCCCTGGCATTATTTGCTGCTGAAACTTAATGGGAGAGCAAAAATCGAAGGCCATGGTAGTAGAGAGATTATATAGGAAGGAAGTGACTGGAACTGGGAACTAATCAATCAATGAAACAGCGGTACAAATGCTAATCTGAATTTCAGTGTTCAAGTTATTTAACTATACCACAAAATATGATCTGATAAGTAATATTGATGGAATAAACTATGAATTATCTGATCTCAATAGCTAATTTTCCAAAATGTTCCCTCACTTGGATGGTTTAGAAATTTTCAGTACAAATTTTCCCATAAACACATGAATGTAAACTCTAGCATGTAAGACAGTGATTAATTACAAAATCAAGAAGAAATATATTAGGTCTTCCTTTACTAGTGTCCATTTAATACATTTTGAAATCTAAACAATGGAGGAATATAATAGAATTAGCTGGGTGCTGGTGGCTCATGCCTGTCATCCTAGCTACTCAGAAAGCTGAGATTTGAGGATTGCAGTTAAAAGTTAGCCCAGGCAGGAAAGCCTCTGAGACTCTTATCTCCAACCAGAAAAACATCTGGATATGGCAGTGTGGTACAAGTGGTACAGCATTAGCCTTGAGCAGACAGATCTGCAACAGTGCCTGGGCCCTATTCTCAGGACTGACACACAAAAAACAGTAAGTAAAACAATAGGGGAGTAGCAAGGTAAAGAGACACAGAGTTATGTTTGGGTACTAAGAAAAAAATATCAGCCAGGCACCTGTGCTCATGCCTGTAACCCTTGCTACTTAGGAGGTTGAGATCTGAGGATCTCAGTTCAAATTCAGCTTTCCTTTCTCTTTCCCTCCCTTTCCCTCCCCCCTCCTTCCCTCTCTCTCCCTCTCTCCCTCTCTCTCTCTTTCTCTCTTTCTCTCTCTCGTTCGCACGCTCGCTCACTCTCAGTCTTCCATCTTAAATCTTATCCTGGAAATGTGTAAACGTCATTTAACAGTTACTTAAGATTCCTTAAAAGCTGACTTTTGGTGGCTCACACTTTTAATTCTAGCTACACAAAAGGATGAGCGCTGAGGATGACAGTTCAAGGCTACCCTGGGTAGAAAAGTCCATGAGACCCTCTTATTTCCAATTTACCAGCCAAAAGCTAGATGGAGAGATGTGATTCAGAGGTTGGAGTGCTAGCCCTGAGTCAATAATTCACGCAAAAATGCAAGGACCTGAGCTCAAGCCTCAGAACCACCTAATGAAAAAGAAAACAATTGGGACTGGGAAGGTGGCTCAGTGGTAGAGCGCTTGTCTTGCATGCATGAGGCCCTGGGTTCCATTCCTCAGCACCACATAAGCAAAAAGAAAAAAGCTGGAAGTGACACTGTGGCTCAAGTGGTAGAGCGCTAGCCTTGAGCTGAAGAGCTGAGGGACAGCGCCCAGGCCCAGAGTTCAGGCCCCACAAAAAAAGAAAGAAAGAAAAAGAAAACAATTAGTCAAAGTGGCTTGTCTACTGAATCCTGGGAAAGCTGGAATTGGAACCCATGTCGTCTCCATCACTAGATATTTTCTAGACCTTTTGGTAAATATTTGTCTTTGGTGGCCACATTGCTGAACTCATGACATAGAGAGCAGAACTTTTTTCTGTTAAGGTGTGATGGCATTCCCAATGACTATGGCTCAACCTGGAGACGTAGAAAAGGGAAATCCAGAAGTACAAACACATATCATAGTCTTTTAAAGGTTCAGAAGTTTAAAGCTGATGAACTCAAAAAGTAGTGGTCTAAAAAAAAAACAAGCCAGAGAGAAGTGTGTATCAACCAAGTCAGAAGACTATCAAAGAGAAATTCGCTCATTTACTAACACCGACAATAAATATACCATGATTGCAACTTTTGGAGCAAGGATTATGGGATTATAGAGAGACTTACACATAGAGAATTAAGGTTAGAAATTTAGAAAGTAGGAGAGTCTTTTTGGAATTTAAAGTTCATGAGATTTAGAAAATCATCTTACATTCAAAATCTTTCTATCATGATTCATAAGGAAATCCCAACAATAATATAAAAAGAGACAAAATATTAAAAAGGAAAATTTAGGTTAGAGATAACAGTAATCACCAGTGTAGGCTTGAAGATTTAAGAATAAATGATGTTGAGTGGCAAGAGGGAAAGAAACCTATTCTCTTTCTCTCTAATAGAATTGGAAATAAATATTATATTTTAATGTTTTACCTGAGAATGGCTAGAGAAAGACTTTCTGACACTTAATTTAGAAATTAACATGTAGATATAGGTGAAATAGAAATTATGTAGCCAAAGCAGACAATTATCATCACGGTCCAATGTGTTTAAATAGAGATAAGAAGACAGGCGCAGCCCCAAACTTAAGCCTTACCTATAAAATTTGGTGCGAAATGATAAGGTTTACCTATGAAATTTGGTGTTAAGTGGGTGGGTATTTTCAAGACTCTTTGAAGATATAAAGTCATATTCTGTGATTCAGAAAAGAACAACATGCTATTTCTACTGTGTTCAAGAGCAACCAATAGATGAGCTCAAGATGTATTCCCACGTGCTAAACTGAAGCTTTTTCAGAGCATCATAAAAAAGCTTTTTTTTATTGTACACTCCAATGCTGTCATCCAGAGCTAGCTAACAAATATGATCGGTTTTTAATATAATCCATTCTGTCCTAGCCTGCGCTGCTGGTGTGTGACGTCATCTTGATGTAGGCCAAGAGTTTGTTTTCCCCAGATGGCCTTCTCTGAGCTGCTGACAGCCCTTCTGACTGAGAAACTGTAGAACAGCAATCTTCCAATTCATTTAGCACTACTGACAAAGAGAGAGAGCTGTTGAGATCCTGATGCAAAAACACTCTATCAGGCATTACATAGTGTCTGTGTTCCCAGCATGTTTCGGCTGTGATAAGTCGTAGCACATGCTTTTTTGACATCTTGCATCTCAGTGCTGTGTGGAGCTTCCTGAAGTTGAAATCAGGGTGACAGAATGTACAAAAAGCCAAGTGTGACTTCATCAGCAACTGGTAGCAGTGCACTGTATCATAAATAATAATTCACAGACATGTAAAAAAATTAAACTGTTCCAAGTTCGCCATAATTCCTTTGAAGAAGAATGTGAAATCAATGGTGCTATTTATTTCCACATACTGGTTGTTTTGCCCAAGTAAGGCAACTATAATGTTTTATACTGATCGAAACATGACAAGCACGACACTCTGGGAGTTTGTTAGGTGGAAGGGATAGAGTTTTTGTTTTTAACAAATGGGAAAATTTTACTTTTTCTCCATTCATTCATTTATTCTTTTTTATTATTATCTTTAAATAGTCCAACAAGGTGGGGGGGTTGATTCCACATATTAGTTTGTGCATCTTTTTAACATGTATATATATTGAAATTCTTCCAATGTTTTATTGAACTGATCATTTGGGGACTCGTGAGAGTCAAATGATTTCTGTAATGTTGATGTAGAGATTTTGGAGGAGCAGGATCTTCATCCCTCTAGTAAATGCAGAAGAACTATGAAGGACCACACATCTTTGATCTGTCTTGCTTAACTTTCACTGGCAAGCTAATGATGGCTTAGACTTGCCGTTAGTGTCTTCAGCTTTTGATATTGAACACTTGTGTTATCTTTAAAGAGTTGCACAAAGGAGTTGCCATTCAACAAAACATTTTATGAATACAATGCCTCTTGATCAATGTATCTTGATCTCTTTAAAACAGGATCACCAATTAGCCACACTGGGTCCCACGCAGCAATGGGCGTTAGAGTGCAGAAGGTGGTTGTGCTGTGGGTAGCAAGTCTCCTGATTATGATTACTTTGGTATTAATAAAAACGGCAGCTGCAGCAAACTGTCCCATTTTATGCAAATTAGCCCTGGCCCTCTGGCTTTTGGCTTGTGGCCAAGGCAGCCTTTGGCTGGGTAAAGTTTGGACTTAATGCTTTATTCTACTACTGAAAAGGTTTATTTAATTATCTGTATTTATTTAAAGCAGAACAGCACAAAGCAATTTTGCATCTTGGTCAACTCTGTGATGGCTGAATCGTGGGGGACTTTTACCCATCCACAAGTTAGTTGAAAATGTGGATCATTGACTATGTCCCTTACGAATAAAAAGCATTGACTCTTCTCGCTTTCTGTCGTAGTAAAAGGCCCAAGGTGGTTCTTGCTCCTTGTACCACTAGAGGCTGTGAAATCAAATAATGCAGGCTCACTGCTATAGTGAAGCATTGCTAGTTGGGATTAGGTAGTGAATTTCAAACAGAAAACTTGGTGTTACTATTTTAAGAGAATGTTTGGAAGTATCCAAACCTGTGTATTTAAAATGCAAGAATAATCATGATCAAAGATATGTACCTTTAAGCTTGTTTTCCTACATCCATATAATGATTTGCAATGATCAGCCCACTTTATATACTTGCTGTGCAAAATGTTAAAAATCAACTTAGCTGTATGAATTAATTGTTCTCTCAACAAACTATAGCTTCTAGGAAAGTGAATTGGCATAGCAAACTGATATTTTGAGTAGCGACTATATAAAGAATAGTAAACTCGGCTCATGTTTTTAAATTTTAAATACCAGAATTAATGAGCTTCTAGCAAAACTTAATAATATTGCAATACGCCTATAAAATTCATCAATTTCACATTCAGTGACACCACGCATAAGCTTGGCCTCATTTCTGAGTGTGTTTTACACATTATTATTGTAATTGTATTCGTAGTGTTTTGTTCTGGTTTTTCATAAATGCGTTGTTTTTGTAAATACCATTGATTAAATATTTTGCAGGACACTTGGGACATGACAACTCTATCTTATTTTATCAAGTAGATTACTTTCAACCATATTTAAATCCACAAAAAATGTGTAGAGCTATCACCCACCGTTTTCGACTCCTTGTACTAAGATTTCAGCATTAGATTGTTCCTTCTTTCTGTTAATCTAGGCTCTTAGGGGCCTTCTTTTATTTTAAGCACAGATTCAGCTGACAGCCAGCACTTGTTCTGGTTTTGAATCAAACGCTGGCAGTGTTCCCAGAATATGAACCAGTTGTTTCTTTGACACACTCTCTCATTGTCCCTCGCTGTCCCCGGCTGCTTTCAAAGCAATGCTCCAAAACCAAACTTACACTTGCTTTAATGAGAATTAAAGTACATCAATCAAAGAAATGCTTCTCTTGCAGCCACGAGGGTAAATTAGGATAGCTGAGACACAGTGTTGTAAAAGAAGGGCAGAAAACAATGTGTACAAAAGGGCCTCTCCTTCAAACTGAGACATAGAACTTGCATATGTCTTATTAAGTTTTACTTCAATTGTCTAGTTCCTCCCCCTATTAGCTCTTAGAATTCTGATATTTATTTCTCTATTCTCATAGTCACTGATAGCAAGTATGCATTTGTCCTCACACAGAACAATGTCTTTTACTATTACTGTTCTTTTTCTAATAAAAATCAACATCTTACTATTATCTTTCCATTTGCTCTATTGCTAAAATATGTATTTAGTTTAGCACTATTTCTGCTATTATGATAAAGTAGGCAATAGTCCACTTTTGCCTTGGACCCTTTCCAAAGTGTCTACTTTCTAATATTCTGAGAGGATGTTTTTGTTTAAGGAATCCCTGGGCAAGCATTTGGAGGACAAGATAATTGTGGAACCCTATGGAAATATTTATATCACCATACTAAAATAGAAGCCATTATTTTAAATAAGAAGTTTTCAAGTATGAAGTCTTTTGCATTAAAGCTTCACCATTTAAATTTACTTTTCCAGGGCAGGAGTAAAAAATAAAAATAAAAAAATAAATTTACTCTTGTAGAATGCTGATTTTTAAAATAGGCACATGTATAACATAAAAATTCATTTTTAAATAAAATAAAGGAGTGTATCATAGAGGCAGACTCAGTCAATAAATTGTGGTACCTTTAGTAAATTACCTATAGACATAAAGCCACTGATATGGAAAGCTCATGGTATTTTATAAATTAAAAGTAGCAAGTTATGTTGCTTCCTATTATATACCTACAGATGATTAGGATAACACATACATGCAGCAGAGTTACATATTTGTATTTTTCTCCACAAATGGGAAACAACTTTGTTTTCTATAACTGACCTATTACCCTCACAATTACCCATTGCTTCTGAGCTGGAAAGAATAGGAAGCCAGTATTAAATTGAATTACTAAGAGCTGAGCCTGGAGCTGGTGGCTCATGGCTGTAATCCTAGCTGCAGAGGAGGCTGAGATCTAAGGATCCTGAGATCTAAGGATCACAGTTCACAGCCAGCTCAGGCAGGAATGTCAGTGACATTCTTATCTCCAATTGACCACCTGTAACCTCACAACTGGCCAAAAAAGAAGAAAAAATTGCTGCACATCTATCTGAATGATTCAATTGTATGGTCCAATGGTAGATCTTGGAATAAAATGCTAATGCCTGCCTAATTCATGGTCCATCTTCATTTTGTCTTTCCTTACCATCATGGGCCAGAAGAGGTGGACTTTCCTGTCCCCAGGAGCATTACAGCTGGTACACTAGTTGGTTTTAGCAATAGAAGAAACACTCTATTCAAGTAGGTGCTGCTCTTGGTGCTAGCCCATTAAGACAACTAGTACTGTTGTCTATTACAGAATCCTCCAGATTGGGTGGTTTTGATGAACAGAAGTTTGTAGTTCATACTTTTAGAGGCTGGGTCATCTAAGATCAAGTGATGGTAACTACTGAGGGCCCTCATTATGGTAATATGCAATGATAGGTGGAAAAAGGGAAGATGTGTGTGTGTGCGTGTGTGTGTGTGTTCATGAGGAAGAGAGAGGGAATTCCCTTGAAAAGGAACCAACTACCAAGATAAGGAAAACCACTACACTTCATTGATAATTGTCCATTCATAAGTGCAAAGCTCCTACAGCTAATCATCCTTCAAAGATCCCACCTTCCAACACTGTAGCAATTGGAACTAAGCATTCATATCTGCCTTTTGTGGAATACATTCAAACCAAAGGACCACAAAGTAGGGAGTTCCTAAGAACAAAATTACATTTGTTACATTAAAATTTCATTAGCCCTGTAATTTCATAAACATTTATAGACATAATTACATGAATGTTTATACATATGCATATATTTATAAATAACAGGAAAATACATTATGAGATGTGCAATATAACTAATTATATTTTATACAAATTTTATCTCATGACATATCAACATACCATACAATCTAAGAGATAAGATCACAAGTGGCTTATGTTCTTTGTGTTTTTCTCCTAATCCCAAACTTTTAAAAATTAGTCCATAGTAATTTATAATAGAAATAATTTATTGAGCAAGAAAACATACATTTAAAAAACCCCAGTGCATTTGTCTACAAATTTGGTTTGAGTAATCTTTTGAAAATATTAGTAGTATTGTATTAATAGTATTGAAAATATTTCTAGTAGAAGCACCAACAGGAAAAAATGACTTACACAAAAGCCTCATTTAAAAATTACTGTAGGTCTGAAAGTTTTAAATTCTACAGAATATGTCGGTGGGTTCTGATATTTAGTGGAGGCACTGAGTCATGTTGGCCATCAGTTCTCCATATGGAGACTGGATCTTTGGAGCACAACCTATAGACAGTGTCTAACCAACTTCTTGCAGCTTCACACAGGGCTGGTCTATAGGAATTATTGAGTCACATGGACTTGGCCTCAATGGGTCATTGTCAAAAATGTTAAGTGATGTCTACCAAACTACCAACAGCTGATTTGCATGTGGAGCTCTGGATGTGTTCAGTTTCTCTAAGCTGAAAAATCACAACACATTTTCTCATCTTCTACACACACATACACACATTTAATTAGATCAAGACGTCTAAGCACTTAGGTCTTGAAACCAAATAGCCTCCATATAGAAGTTTTCTAACCCATTTATTCCTTTTTGACTGATAGCTTGAATTCTGTAAATGAATCGGCAGACTTAGGCTATAAGTTGGACAGTGAAAAGAAATCTTTTTTTTTTTTTGGTAGAGTTCGCAAAATTTGAAACTAAGGTTGACTGTGCATATTGAAATTGAAGCTCACAGTAACACCAACCCCACCCCCACCCACAACAATTTAAGTTTGGCTTTCTATACTTAATTGGTATTTATTTGTAATAGAGTTGAAGCTAATTCTAAACTTAAGAGCCCAGTATCATGTAATATCTTTGAAGTCTGGCCGAGAGATGTATTTAGGGATATTAAGTAACAGTTCTGCTCTATGTTGGAAATAAAGAATATTTTTATGATCTCAGAATACATTAAACTATATAGTGGTCTGCCCTCTAGACATCTACTGAATATTACACTCCTCCATTTTTATGAAAAAATTATAGATTTCAAAACAGCATTATTTTTCAGCAATTATTTGAAACTTTATTTTAGTGAATATTTGTGGAACATCTTGCATTTCATATAGAACTGTGAGAACACTAGGCCCCGTGGGAGCTATGACTGAATGCTGGAAATCTGAATGCATTTCAGCAAGTATTTGTGGAATATCTTGCATTTCATTTACATTAGCATGCACCAAAATGCCTAACATTTTAAGCACAGTGTTAAGTAGAAATGTGATAGTGAGACTCTAATATTTACACTATTATTCAGACAAGAATTTTTGTTTCTTGATATACAATCTCGAAAATAAGTCTATTATTCCTGGGTGGCCACTGTAGAGATAGTTTCAAGCATACAAAATATAAAAGCATGCATGAAATATACCAGAATATTAAATTAACATCTTGCAAAAACTCCTCTCCCCAATCCAGATACTTATATTGCTTTTGACAGACTGTAGGCGGTAAAGTTTTAACTTTAAAGAAGGGGCTTTCTGTTTCTGTTTCCAAGTTAAAAATAATGAAAGGAAAACACACTGAAATTCCCACATTATTAAATAAAACATTTAAGTGGCCAAGAGCCAGTCATTGTCACGCCATGAACAAATGCCTTACGGTAATATGTTCCATAACTGTTTGCTAAAAACTACCAATTTTAACACATTTGCACATGATTAGACACCATAAAACGTTGCTTATTGAAGCCAGTGTCTTAACACTGTTACCATGCCCAAAGGGAGGGAAGCTTCAATGCAAACCTGAACAGAAAGGTGGTGTGAAATAAGTTCCACGTTGTGAAAACAGATCCTAAGTAGATTTGCCAAATAGCTGACTCCATTCAATGGTCAGAAGTTCATAGCATTGCTGTCACAAGACTACCCAAAGCTAAATAAAAAAAAAAAGACTGAAAACTGCTCTAGGCAATTAGACTATGCATAACTGGATGATTAAAATAAAACATTTAAAATTCTATTTGAAATATCCATATTTGACAATAAATGCTTTGTGGAGAAAATTGGAGTTACAAAACTGAGTTCCTCATCAAATAACAGCAAAACCCCGAAAATTTCTACTCTAGTGACTGGTATACTAAGAGATAAAACAGGAAACATTTTTTCAAGCTATAGAATGATCAAAAGATATGACTTCATAAAAGTCCAATAGAAAAGGGAAACATAAACATTGTGTCATAATAATCTTTTTGGATTTTTAATGCAATTATATATTATTTATCTCCAAGTCCTTACCCATTCTTTTATGCTGACCAAAATATAAAATTGTTTTCAAGTGGTCAGTCTCTAGATTGGTAGCCAGCCTATCCCAGATTGACAAGAGTGATAAATATGATCTTTAATTACATCACATAGCACACCATTTTATGTAGGAAAACTTACATATTTGATTAAGGAACTCTGCCCTTGCTTTCACTGGGGGTGTACTGTAATATGAAGATTTGCCTTGTGCTACTTTAGAATGTGTCAAGCAATTCTAATGGATACAGATACACACACACACACACACACACACACACACACAAGCACAGTCTTACAGTATATATTAACAGATTCTTAAAGAGCAGCATTGCAATGAGAAATAGTGCACTAATATTAAGAAAAATGTAAACTTGCATTAGAAATGAAAGAAAACAAGCTAATGTTTTCAGATGCTGAGACCAGAGGATAAAGTGGAATGAATAGCCCAATGTGATATATTTTGTAGAAGTAGAATAATCAGTCATGAAGTGTGTTTCCATCTTTCTAACTAGGAGCCTTTTATGCCTTCTTTGGTGAAATAGAGCAAAATACTGTCCAATAAAGATATATCAGCCACAATGCATTATTTTATTATTTAATTATAACAATGTATTTCACTTAACTGAATATATCAATATTTCTCTCTCTCTCTCTCTCTCTCTCTCTCTCTCTCTCTCTATCTATCTATCTATCTATCTATCTAATCTATAACTATCTCTGTCTGTCTGCCTGCCTGGCTGCCAAAAAATATATGTGCCAAATGGTTACCTTGGCAGACAGGGCATTTCCAGAAAGTCTAAAACTGGGAAATGAACATTATCATACTTGTGAGTAAGGAAAGACACAGCCTTGGGAAAAATCAAATAGAATGGCAAGTCTACAATCATGGCAGTGGCTTTGCTTGTTGTTTGCTGCCCATATATAGCAAGGATTGTGATTATTGAATGCCCATATTCATAGAATTAAGACAAGATTTAGTAGAGATGACGTAGCAAAGTATTATGAATTGAGTGGCTTAACGCCACAGGACTGAATTGCCTCACCATCGAAATGAATTGGCTAGGAGTGAGAATAAGTCATTAGCAGGACCATTTAATCATTGACACTTATCAAGAAATCCTTCTTGGTTGCTTCTTCTGTCATTTTCAGAAGCACCGCTACAATCTCTGCCCCATTGTCACATGCAGGTCTCTGTGTGTCTGTAGCTTCACACAGGATACCATATTGGAGCATGACCTCATCTTAACTACTTACATCTGTAAAAATCCTGCCTTCTCAAATGCAGTCGCATTCTGAAGGAGTGTGGTAAAACAGTTTGACAGACTTCATTATGGGGAGATCATAATTTGGCCCATAAATATGCATTTTTATAGTCAAGCTAATGCAAGACTTAATGATAAATAACAGAATGCTATCTTGATTTTAAAAAAAGAAAAATTCACTGTTTATTCAGAACTTTTTAGAAATAGTTTACATGGAGTTAATGTTATAAAGGCATTAAGGAATTAAGCATAAACCTTTTCAAGCTATTTGCCCACTTAGAAAGAAATTATTTTTTATTTGGATGGCATTTTTAAAATGGGGTTTGAGGTAAAGGCTTTGGTTGTTTGCTAGAAAAGCAATCTCCCACTTGAGCCATACCCCAACCCTCCCCCCCCCACTATTTTTTGCTTCATTTTTCAAATAGAAATTTTTACCTAGAGTTGGTTTTAATTTGTGATCTTATATCTATAGCTTATGAACTTTACAACTTTGGTGGTGGGGGGGGGAATGGAAGGGCAGGAATGGTAAGGGGAAACAAAGGAGGAGGAAACAATGCTTGATAAGAAATGCACTCATTACTTTGCTCATGTAATTGTAACACCTCTGTATGGTATTTTCACAATAAAAAACTTATTAATTAAAAATAATTGTCTATATCTATAAAACTTGTGTGGGGGTGTCAGGAGGGAAAAACTGGGAGAAAATGAGGGAAAAGATGACAGTGTTCAAAAAGAAAATACTCATTACGTGACTTATGTAACTGTCACTCTTCTGTACTACACCTTTACAATAACAATAATTTTTTAAAAAGTAGAACAGAGCCAGGTGCCAGTAATCCTATCTACTCAGTAGGCTGAGATCTCAGGATCTTAGTTCAAAACTAAAGCCAGCCCTGGCAAGATAGTCCATGAGATTTTCTCCAATAAATTACCAAAAAAGAAAAAGCCAGAAATAGAGCTGTGGATCAAGTGGTAGAGTGATACCCTAGTATGAGCGTGCCCACGCACACACACACACACACACACACACACACACACACACACACAAAGTAAAACAAGACTGTCATGGAACTTCCAATATTCACTTTGTAGATATTTTCTCGTCTCAAATATTATTCCATTATTTTTCCAGTTGGAATAGGGTGATTTTGTGTGTGTGTGTGTGTGTGTGTGTGTGTGTGTGTGTGTTTGTGTGTGTTTGCGGTTTCTGGGGCTTGAACTCAGGTCCTGGATGCTGTCCTTTCTAAGGAACTTGTATTTATCTTTTGGGATGCTATCGACCATAGATCCTTCCTTTCCAGACTATCTTTCCTCATTTTCCAGTTGTTGCTGCAGCTGTAAACATCTGTTTTCACTTGTAAAGCCAATAAAACTCTGGGTTTCCATTTTTCTTGCTGCTTCATGCCATGCACACTGTGCAGTCTCCTAGAGGAGGAAGTCAGGCGCATTCCAATCCCATCTACCATGTTGCACTGCTCTTAAGTGCTAAGCAGAACCGTTTTGACTGATTCAGAAAACTTCAGAGAACAATTTTTTATACTTTCCCCATAGTTTACAATAATTGTATGCAAGAGGATTAGCCCAAGGGCTTTCCTACCATTACCCAAAAACAGAACCCAGGGGCCGGTGATTTATAAACTTTCCCTTCCTGGGAAGAGGATGTTCTACTTCCATCTTTCCACTGCACCTGTGTAGCTGTACACAAGTCCATTCTGCATGTTCACAATGTCTTTGTTATTTTACTTGAAGAAAGCATTCACAATGCTATGTCACATTTCCAATCTTAGTAGTGGCGCTACTTCAGGGAAATAAAATGATATTTTAAAACCCCCTTCTTCTAATTAAGTATGCCAGGACAAGTGGAAATATTGTTCACTCACTCTACACTTAAGCTACCCTGCGGTGCTGCTGATCCATGCTACAGTCTCAGTAGTTGGTCTCCATCAGAACACAGATTTATCAGGGACAAGTCCTGCAATGCATCATGGGCCACAGGAAGTAATGGTGAATGTACTTCAAACTAGATAGACTCCATCAGCCAGCTTAAGTTCTCAGCAAATGTATATCAAGGTATTGATAATTCATATAAGAACGTTTTAATTTTTATTTTGTAAAATGATGATGTACATTCTTCAAGACTTGCTAATCAAAACCTTTTTTCAAAACTTGGTAGGCAAACCCTTGAACATTTAATAAAGCCAGGCTTCTAGTTTACAAATATTTCTTTATTATTTAAAAAAAATATGCTGGCAAGTGTTGGTTCACACCTGTAATCCTAGCTACTCAGGAGGCTGAGATTGGAGGATCATGGTCCAAAGCCAGCCTGGGAAAGAAAGTCTGTGGAAAGCCTTATCTCCAATTAAAAACCAAAAGGTTGGAAGTAGAGCTGTGGCTCAAGTGGTTGAGCTCTAGCCTTAAGCAAAAGAGCTCAAGGTTCTGAGTTAAAGACAAGTACTAGCACACACACACACACACACACACACACACACACACACACACACACACACACACACACACACACACACCGAATAACAATAAGAAAACAATAAGAAAAGGAAAGGCTTATCTGATGATAATAAAAACTGAAATATAACTGGAAGCATTTATCACATCCATTTTATTTAAATTTGAAAAATGCTACATGAAATGACATATTATGGTTTCTTAGTCCTTTCTGGGTACTATAACATATTAACAAATGGAAGAATTGTTAACAACAGAAATGTATTCCTTACAGATCTGGATGCTGGAAAATCTAATATGAAGACTGCAGTGAATTAGTGTCTAGTAAAAATCAATTTCCTCTTTATACTGTAACTTGCTTCATCCTCTGATAATGGAAAAAAACAATGAACTCTCTTGGAATTCCATTCTTAAGGGTTCTGGCCTCATGATTTCCTTATTCACCTCTTTGAGATCCCCAACTTCTCACACCATCACATGTGAATAGGTTTCAATGTGATATAGGTTGGGGGAAGCAGACAAAAACATTCAGACCATAGAACAAGGACACAACTCAACATTATTTACATATAAAGGTAGAAAATAAAATACTTTCATGACTCTCAGTTTTCTACTGTTTCTAAAAATAATACTAGTCATAGTCATGCAAAGTATAAGAAGTTAAAACATGTACATATTCATTTTAATTCTAAAATAGACTACACTGCATTTCTAAATCAAGACCACAAAGCAAAACTCATTGGAAGCTGCTGAATAATAGGGAATAGTGGGCAACGATGGAAGGGACCAATCTCTTTAAAACTCGGTGTGTACATGTGTGAAATTTCTTCAATTAATCTAAACTAAACAAGCTGAATGACATATTTATCAGGGTTTCCCATTATTATGATGCATCTTATTTTTTAAAGTCCTTTTAACAGGAATATCATAAATATTTCTTATTTACTGTTATAAATAGTCTGCTATAAATATTCTAAAGTTTTGAGTTTTTCATATTTCAGGTCTTCTGTCAATCTGATCCTTATTTTTACAATAAAATGTAGGATATTTCTCCTTATTGATAACTTCCTGTTCCAGCATGTTTAGGACCAGTCATCTCTGTGCTGATGTGCCTCAGCTGGATACCTAGATGCTCAATTAACAAGATTTTCCTTTCAGTTATTCTTGTTCAAAATGAGTGACTTCAGGACAATGGCGCCAAGTGCTGCCTCTGTTCATTAAGATAGCTTAAGACTTTTTTTCATATCTTTATGTCACTAAATAATTCCCAGTGATGACTTTGGGTATTTGAGGGCTTAATTAAAAAGAAGAGAAGAAGGTCACAGGTACAATTGCATTTAGAAAGAGTACTTGAAATCCCTCTAGTCCTTGAATCAGCATGAATAAGTTAGTTTGAATGTGAAAAATCAAATATAATTAATAGTATTTTCTTGTTATACTTCTGGGCTGTCTTCGGGTTACAGTTTTCTAGGTGCCCAGTGTGTGATAAGGCAAAACATTTGTGCTGGACAGTGGCTGTCCAACAGTATTTTGGTTGTCTCTTGTATGTTTCATAAGTCTCTCTCTCGACATCAGGGTTGAGCAATGGATAACACATGTGTAGAAAATTGCACTCAAAACAATTTTCTTGGGAACATGTGTAAGACGTCAAAACTTCACCTATTCTTCACCAACTTCAAGCAAAATTGCATACATGCATCTACTCTTCTTGAATCATATTGGGAAAATGTGACTGTGTCCGTGAAAATAAGAAATTAGTTCATTTACACAGGGCTGTAATGCATAGCAGATCTATCTAGAAAGCAAATGCATGGGGATTCTCAGTGCAAAAGGAACAGATTAAACCACAGGCAAAGCGTGGGTAGTGCTTCTGTAGCCTTACCACTCCGATCCAGTAAGCTCTGACATATGCTTCTGTCAGGAGGCAAGAGGAAAAACCGGTGGAAGACTTACTGACGATATCCCAGGGATAATATTTTTTAATGAAAGCTGTTTTCCAATGGCTCATTACAAGAGGACAGATTGTTACAATAAATGAAGTACAACTAGGCATTACACTAGGAATGTGTGCTTGAATTTGTAATACTCTGAGCACGTTAGGAAGAGGAAAAAAATGTGAAAGCAGGAGCAAATTCAGGACACGTATAGGAGAAGGGTGTCAGTGGGTACTCTTCATGTCAAAGAAGTGCTAGAATTGTCGACACAAAAAGATATCTTATCCTGATGCATGGTGTTGACATGTCTTACGAGTTCTCAAGGATAACCTCCACTTCACCTTCAAAGGGAAGGAGGAAGAAATCAAGTAAGAATACAGGCTTAACCCTAACTACTCAACGGGTGGAAATGGAGAGCATTATAGTTTGAGGCCAGTACAGGCAAAATGTTGATGAGACTCCCTTTCAACCAGTAGTGACAGGAGTTCCAAGCTAGTCAAGGCAAAAATAGTTGTGAGACTCTCATCTCCACAGAAAAATCTGGGTGTCGTGGTGCGTATCTGTCATCCTAGCTCCAGTGAGAAATCTAAATAGATGAATGATTGTCCATCCTGGCTTTGACAAAAAAGAAAGACATCAACTAATCAGAGCAAAAAGTGGGGGGCTGGATGCATGGCCTAATAGGAACAGGACTTGCCTAAGTATGAGGCCCTGAGTCTAAATCCAGGTACTGTCACCCTCTCAAATTACACATTTGTAATAGAATTTAAAATGCTACATACTAATGTAGTATACTGATTTATAAAATTTATATAAAATTGTATTCAACATTTGTAGCCCAATGTATTATTTTATCAGCACTATATACTCATGACAAAATTTTAGGAAATAGAAATAATAAAAACTTGAAATTAGTTTTCACAAACCATAATTAAATTGGAGGCCAGATGAAACAACAAATAAATAAAATATATATTTGAATTCCTCAGAGCTACCCATAATTAAAGGCACTAGTTCTAATGGTGATGATGTGATAGCTTGTCCTTAAAGATTTCTTCAGAATTCCTTGCATTAGACGTACAGCCGGTCCTCAAAGCATCTTAAGTTGACAAACACAGAGATAATTCCATTTCGCACGAACTTTGTGAGATGTCTACTGCCTCCTCTAAAAGACTCATGGCGCACAATTTTGACCACAGAGATGAGGCTCCAACTTCCTACCTGAAGGAGTTTCTGCAGTATGAATCTGTATGAAAATAAGTGTCTATAGGCTGGGGAAATGAAATAGGTGAAGTTTTACAACCACCAAGTGTGGTTGTAACTCTGGTGAATTCCATAACAGAAGTAATCCTCTAAGAGGGTGAATGATAGATGCACTAGTATCTCCAGTTCACTAGGTAGCATAAGAACATAGTCCCAATGTGACCAGATTCTGCAATCTTCTCCTCAGCATTTGTATGTTTTCAGTTATAATAGGGGTTGTTATTTCATGAACCACCCCCCAAAAAAACCAAAACAACAATAAAAAAAACAGAATCTCAAAGGAACACCATTGCAAGCCGAGTTATAGCATGCAGGCTGAAAACGCTCAAGAATGTCAGTGGAATAATCAGAGAAATAACTTGGGACTAATTTATCAGTCCTTCCCATTCATTTGGATTATAATCCATAATTTCAAATTTAGCATATTCCCCAAACAGAAAACCATTTTTGTCAGTATCTCTTAATTTTCGTTCCTCCACATTTGCCACTCCTTGTCCAATCCTTCCTTATATCCTGACCTTCCTTCTTAATACATTGAGCACACTGTAGCCCAGTCACTCCAAATCACATTCACAGCTTACTTCCCATGGCTTCCCCTAACAAGATTATTCTCTGTGCCTCCCACCTAAATGTCCATTTCTGTCTAACAGATGTTCGCTTCCAAAATATTCTCTTGACTTCCCTGTAATGCCTCACTCTGCTCATGGCAAACCACGGTGATGGCAGTTGTGTAATCTACTCACTGGCTCAAGATAAAAATCTGGGATCATCATTAATAATGTCTTCTCAAATTACTCCTCTGGTTTTGCTTTTTCTTTGCTCCATGTTTTGCTTTTTGTTTTCTTGTGCCAGGAGATCTTAGCTCCTTGAGCAGCTAGGATTACAGGTGTCAGCCACCAGTGCCCAGCTTTGTTCGCCTTCTATTTGCTGAAGGCAATACTAGTCCTCCCCTTTCACACTCATTACTAAAAGTCGTTGCAACATGCCTCTATGAATGAGCTTTTGATTATTATAATTGGGCAACTAGATTGGCATGTGCATGCATATGTGTGTGTATATATGTGTGTGGGGGGGTCTTGAACACAGAGCCAAATTAGTGCTCTCCTTCAGTCTTCTTTGCTTATAGGTAGTGCTCTACCAGTTGCTCCATTTCTCCATTTCCAGCTCTCGCCTAATTGGAGATAAGTGCCTCACAGATTTGTCTTCCCAGGCTGTCTTCCTATCTGGAAAGTCAACTTCCTAGGCAGACAAGATTATAGGCATGAACCTCTGGCACCAGGAGGATACTTCTCATTTGAAAATCTATAGTGGCTTTCTAGCACAGTGAGGTAAATAAAAATCCTTATGATGGGCTTCTTGATACTCTGTACTCTCACCTTCCTTTCTTAGCACTCACCATTGCTACTTGGTGTCTCCCGTAGCTCCAACCACATTCCTTTCCATGCCTCCAAAAAACCTAATTTTTATCATGTATTAACATGATTGATAAAAAAATTAGACTTTTGACCAACGAAATCCTCTAAGGCAAATAGGATAAAACTCATCAAAATTAGACTATGCCATTGTTGAAATATTATCCAATATGGAAAGATTTAATGAGCAGCAATTTAATGCCCAGCAATATAAATATAATAACACTGGGCAGTAGTTAAGATTGTTTTAAAACTATTTGTACAGATTGGAAACTATGAAAAATATTTTTGAAATGCACACTAAGTGTAGCATGATTTGACTTGGTAAAAAATATATCAGGTTCTAGGAGAAACTAATTTTAAAAATTATCTTGGTTAATATTATGAGAACACTTTAATTTCTTAATCTTTAAAATACTCCATTTCTTTTTTGTATTTTTTTAATTGTAAAAATGCTGTACAGAGGGGTTATAGTTACATGAGCAAGGTAATGAGTACATTTCCTCTAGAGCATTGTTGCCTCCTCCTTTGTTTTCCCCCTATCATCCCTTCCCTCCCATCCCCACAACTACTCCTCCCCCCCCCACCCCCAGGAAGTTGAAGTTGTGAAATTCCCTTTCAACATAGTGTTTTGTCCATCTCATCATTACAATGAGTCAACCTGTACCCTAATTTAAGCATTTTGTTTTTTCCCTGAATTAGAGAAGTGTATATACAAGATGCAGGGAACTGAAATCAAATACAGAAAACAGGGGTTATACCATGGGGGACGAACATACAAAGAAACAAAAAAATCACCTGGTACATTATAAACACATTAGGAACAGCAGCAAGAAAGAAAAAAGATATTTGTGTCCCTATCTTGGGGTTTATTTCACTCAACATCATCTTATATGGTCATATGTACATAGCTTTTGAGCTTTTCTGCTTGTCCTACACATTTACTAGTTATTGCAAATAAGGGTAACCGTGGGACCTATGTTTCTTTGGGCCTGCCTTATCTTGCTTAATATAATATAATTTTTTCCAAGTCTTTCCATTTCCTAAGAAATGGGGCATTTCTTAATACAACTTGAAACAGAGAAAAATTGACCAATCCTTTCAGTTCTGTACCTCTGAATAACCTGCTTACCTCTTACATTATAGTTTTCTAATCTTCAAGAAGATAATGCTACAGCTTATTTTATGAACTTTTTCTCCACAATTCAGAGATAAAATATGCATGATGCTTAGCACCAAACAATGTTGAGTTTTCTTTCATAGCAGCTTATTTGATAGTGTGAATACTCATTCTTATCTAAATACTTAAAAATTATTTTTAGTTACAAAACACCGAGTTTTAAATTTTATGTTGGTGTTATGATTGTATTCTAGAATGTTTCATAAAATGCTCTATGAATCAAAGTACCTCATAAGCACCAAAGTATTCTGGTCAGTATCACCATCATTAGGAAATTGGATAGGCCCAGAGGGATGAACATGGCCTTTCACACTTTAATGAGTTTATTGTGGAAATTAAGAGCTTCACTGGGGGTTGATAATCTTATCAGGATCTTTACTATGTAAAAATAAATGTGTTACTTAGATTAGAATAAGACTCAAATGATTAAGAAAAATGGGCTTTCTTTCTTTCTTTCTTTCTTTCTTTCTTTCTTTCTTTCTTTCTTTCTTTCTTTCTTTCTTTCTTTCTTACTTTCTGACAACTTGATTTGGGGGCAGAGTGGAGATTGGCCCTACTTACAGAAAGTAAGCAAAGTATTGGCAGTCAGTGACTTTAAATTGGACATTAAACTAATCCAGGGCTATGCCTTAATAAAGGCGAGGGCTGGGAAATCTTATGGATTTTCTAGCTCATTGCTGGGACAACATCGAAAGGCAATAAATGTTCTATTACTTACACAAGCTGCTAGTTTTCAGAAAATTAGTCACCAGTGACCTTTTACCCTTTGTCATGCTCCCCTTCTAGTAACTGTTCCTGATGTGAGTCGAATGCAGAAAAGTCTTTCGACAAGTTTCCTCGCTGACCTACCACAAATTGAAGCTGAGCTTTGGTACCAGCCATAAAATGTCATGTATTAGGGAAAAGTATACATCATTCTGCACACTTATTTTAGCAGAGGCAAAGCTTCTTTTCTCAGTCATTGTTTTAAATGAAATAAACTAAATCCTGTCTTTAAAAAATCTTACTTCAAAGTGTGAAAATGCAACTTAAACCAAAGTTCACTCTGTTTTTTTTTTAATGAACCAAACCCCAAATACACCATATCTAAAAAAGAAAAAAAATTAGCATTTGCCTAGATGTGGAACTAATGGTATGTGATTTAAGGAAAGAGCAATGTGAGCAAAAGTTGGGACCTGACGGTTGAGAGGGACAGAAAAAGGAGTTATGTGATTTGGGGCACCCGTCCTTATATTGAATTATATTGATTAGTTTTCCAGTTAGCAGAGAGACCTCCTTCTGACCCTATTTTCAGGGTCACTAGATCATAATGCAATCTCACGAAGAGGCTGATATCCCTCCCCATATTGCTTTCTGAGCAAAGTATGGACCTGAAAATCACCCATTTAAAGCTTTCTCTTTTTTCCCTCCTCTTTTCACTGGATTCTGCTTCACAAATGCATATATAAATTGCATATACAGTGTAATAACACATGTTGCAACAGATACAGATAAGACATTTAAAAAATGGTCAACCTTTTGCAAAAAGGATCTTTGAAAAATTGAATCTCATGAACAGCATTCCATCTGAGTCAGGGAAATAAAATGTTTGTTTCTGACAAACAGGTGGGCCTGCTGTAAGATTCAACCCCCTTGTCAGGAAAATATTAATTTTGTATTAACATAATACTTAAAGCATACATTTACTAAGTATTAAAAAGCAGAAGCATACATTTGCTAAGTATTAAAAAAAAGTAGGAGATAGTTTTTGTCTACTCGTGTGCATTTTAATTTTATAACAAATATGAATGTTAAAATAGCAGACCAAATATTTTTCTACGAATAGTAAAAGAACAAAAAGTGCTTATGGCATTCTTAAAAATGATGATATAATTACAAGACTTCTTTCTTCTATGGAATATGGAACATTTTGGAAAGATATATATTTACATATTTATTATATTTATTTTGTGCTGGTATTGGGCTTGAATTCAGGGGCTGGGTGCTATCTCTTAGCTTTATGCTCAAGGTTAACACTCTACCACTTGAGCTAAAGCTCCAGTTCCAGCCTTTTGTTGGTTGATTAGAGATCAGAATCTCCGATTTTCCTGCCTGACCTGGCTTTGAACTGTCGTTCTCAGATCTCAGCCTCCTGAGTAGATAGGTATACAGGCATGAGCCACCAATGTCCCACTCAGAATGACATATTTGAAAAGGATTTTATCATAATCCACGGCAAGCTAACGAAGAGACATTTTAACAACACATGGGGCAAAGGTAATGGCATTTTTTGCCTTTCAAATAATAATACTAATGGTGGACTCTAAGGCCCTACTAAGAGCAGTACACAGTGTAGTCTGGCCTGCGAACATAGATATTTGGCAGGGTATATTGCTGTTTGGGAATCTGTTTTCTTATCTGTTAGGCCTCTATGTCTATCTATTTTAGTTGGCTGAAGAAAGCTGACTTATCCTAAACATAACTCATGTCAATTGTGGTAACTCAATTTTCTTGCTGTTACCTAAATTAGTGTATCACTGTCATCCTTTTTCCTCCAACCTAGCCTCTTTATTGACTTGAGAGAGAGAAAGAGAGAGAGATTCTGAGCTATTCATATCACTCCTCCAGTTAGTTCATCTCTCCATGAAAATCATGTCTGACAAGTTGATTCCTTTAGTAGACATTTCTTCTTTAGGATTTTTATTGTTATCTTTAAGTAGTTGTTCAAAGGAGGTGCCATTCAACAAAGCAGTCTTAATTAATAACACTCCTTGTGTGAGATTATCACATAAAAGGAAGGAACCAGAGACTCCAGCATTTCCCTCAAGTATCTCATGCTTGACCTCACCAATCTCCCAGAATAATAATATGTCTCGGAAAAATCAACACATATAAGTTGAACTTCCCTTTGGAGTTAGAACAGATGTATTTATTTTCTTATATTCATAAAAACATGTGATCAAATATCTGTCCAGTTTGGCAAGAAATAAACAATTACAGTATACTTAAGTGGTCAAAGGAGTTGGCACAGGAAATTGGGGGTGCCCTTACGTTTGATAGAGGAAAGCAATTCTATTTTGGGGGTCAATTATGGGGCTTGAACTCAGAACTGGGTGCTGTCCCTGTGTAGAGAGCTGTGAGAGGCCGCACCTGGAAGATGGTGCCAGCTTCCGCCCTCCGCCTTCCCGATGGCGAGTGCTCTCTGTGGTAAACAACTCCTGATATGGCTAAGGCAAAGAATCTGGCTTGCTTCCGCGCACCTGAACCTATTGGTGGTTCCCACGTGGCGTATCAGGGTTGGCTACCCAGCAGGTACTTAAGGCTGTGGGGAATTCTCCCCGGGGTTGGGGTCAGAAGATTAAAAAAAGGTCCTGAATAAACAGCAGAGAGAAGAGTCCGGTGTCACGTCTCCTTGCTGGTTGAGGCGGTAGCGACACGTGGTGGCCCGTACGGGGAACTCAGCCATAACCCCAACGAGGACTCAGAACTCTCTGCGGTCAGGGTGGTGCACCGGTAAGTCCCCAGGTAAAAGGGGAATCCGCGACAAAAGCGGGGGTAAGTCCCCAGGTAAAAGGGGAATCCGCCACAAGAGCGGGGAGTAAGTTCCCAGGTAAAAGGGGAATCCGCCACAAGAGCGGGGAGTAAGTTCCCAGGTAAAAGGGGAATCCGCCACAAGAGCGGGGAGTAAGTTCCCAGGTAAAAGGGGAATCCGCCACAAGAGCGGGGAGTAATCCGCCACAAGAGCGGGGAGTAAGTTCCCAGGTAAAAGGGGAATCCGCCACAAGAGCGGGGAGTAAGTTCCCAGGTAAAAGGGGAATCCGCCACAAGAGCGGGGGGATTTTTGCTCTTCTCGGTAGATAAAGAGAGAGTGAGAACCCGGGGCTAGTCAATAGAGTAGCCAAAAGTGAAAGTAAAAGTTTGTTTACCAGCTTTAAATGTTTAAAACATGGGCGCTTCTTCTTCGCACCCAATTTTTTTGGCTCTCAATGAGCTACTGCACTCAAAAAAGTTAAAAATAAAAAAGAGTACTTTAGAGAGATTTTTGAATGAATGTGACACCGTTGCCCCATGGTTCGCTGTCTCTGGAAGCCTCACGGTGGCCTCTTGGGAGAAACTAGGGAGGGACCTAGATTTTGCCTCTGAACAAGGAACGCTTAAGAGCGGAGTGAGACCAATATGGAAACTGATAAGAGGCTGTCTCGAGGACCAGCGTTGCAGTGAGGCGGTAGAGAATGGTCAGGCCGCCTTAGAAATGCTGCAGGAAGAAAGATCAGAAAGGGCAGACAGCGAAAAGGAGGAGAGCAGGGGGGGGGTCATACCCTGATTTTGCCAAACTACAGACCTCTGAGTCTACAGACTCAGAGGAACTACAATCACTCATAGAACAAATAGAAAAAACAAAGATAAGAAAGAGGAGGAAAGGGAAGGAGAGAGAGGACCCAGATAAAGACGAATGCACACCCTCCGTGCACCGCCCCACACCTTCAGCCCCTCCGCTCTATGCGGAGGACCCCGGAAGTGGCAGCCCCGGCTGTTCTTTCAGCCCAGGCGTGTGGAAAGCGGTCAGAACCGAGTTACATCTAGCCTGTCCAATATTTCAGGATCCACAGGGACAGCGATATCATGAACCCTTAGATTTTAAGGTTATAAAATCTTTAGCTGAGTCTGTGCGGACATACGGAATCACGGCCTCCTTTACTGTAGCCCAGGTGGAGGCCCTAAACAGACACTGCATGACACCCGGTGATTGGAGTGGGCTCGCACGAGCTTGTTTGAGCCCAGGTCAGTATTTAGATTGGAAGGCCTTTTTGATTGAATTTGCTAGTGAAGAGGCTACGGCCAATCAGGCTGGGGGAAACCCAGCTTGGGACAGAGATATGCTGCTTGGACAGGGGAGATTCGACAATCAGAAGATAGGCTACCCGGTCCAAGTTTATGAACAAATCAATAAAATTGGCATAAAGGCATGGAAGGCCTTACCAAATAAAGGCGAGGTGAGTGGCAATCTCACCAAAATCCTGCAGGGCTCTATGGAGCCATTTTCGGACTTTGTTGCTCGTATGGTCGAGGCTGCTGGCAGAATTTTTGGTGACCCAGACACAGCCATGCCATTAATTAAACAGCTTGTTTACGAGCAGTGCACTAAGGAATGCAGAGCCGCCATAACCCCATATAAGAACAGGGGACTAGAAGCATGGATGAAAGTTTGCAGAGAGCTGGGCGGACCACTAACTAATGTTGGATTAGCTGCTGCTGTGGTGCAATTAACCCAGAGGAATGGGGCTGGGAAGGTGGCTCAGTGGTAGAGTGCTTGCCTTGCATGCATGAAGCCCTGGGTTCAATTCCTCAGCACCACATACGCAGAAAAAGCTGGAAGTGACGCTGTGACTCAAGTGGTAGAGCGCTGGCCTTGAGCTGAAGAGCTGAGGGACAGCGCCCAGACCCAGAGTTCAGGCCCAGGAAAAAACCTATTTAAAAAACACTGCAAATTTGTCTAAACAGTTGTCTAGTTATCTTTTAGGTAATTGAACTGGGGAGTTCGACAGCCTGATGGAACAGCTCAGGGTTGCCATCGTCATGGTGAACTCGACCCGAGTGGATGCCGGATTGGCGGAGGGGTTATCTTCATGGATCTCCGCTGCTATGATTCATCTCAAGGAGGGGGCGGGTTTGGGAGCCCTGATAGGCCTCCTGGTGTTAGCCTCCTTGGTATGTCTGTGGTGCATTTGCCAAATTAGAGGTTCTCAGCGTCGCAGTGCAGCCATGATTATCCAAGCCTTTACAGTCATTGGAGCAGGTCAGTCTCCCTAAGCGTGGCTTGCCACCCTAAAACAATGAACACAGATTGCAAAGCCAAAGTACTGCAGTCGAGAGGCATGAGTTTTGCCCTCGAGGAGAGCATGTTTGATTGCACACGGGTTCGATTTGCCTTTTCCCGTCCTTGTGAAAAACGAATCAATGGACAGGCTGAGTCATCCCTAGAGAAGGTACCCTCTGGGAGAAGGCTTGTATGCAGTCCTTGCAATTGCACAACAGGGATCAGACCTCTGTTCTCATCTGTGTTCTTTAAACAAAAAAGGGGGAACTGTAGAGAGCTGTGAGAGGCCGCACCTGGAAGATGGTGCCAGCTTCCGCCCTCTGCCTTCCCGATGGCGAGTGCTCTCTGTGGTAAACAACTCCTGATATGGCTAAGGCAAAGAATCTGGCTTGCTTCCGCGCACCTGAACCTATTGGTGGTTCCCACGTGGCGTATCAGGGTTGGCTACCCAGCAGGTACTTAAGGCTGTGGGGAATTCTCCCCGGGGTTGGGGTCAGAAGATTAAAAAAAGGTCCTGAATAAACGGCAGAGAGAAGAGTCCAGTGTCGCGTCTCCTTGCTGGTCAAGGCGGTAGCGACATCCCTGAGCTCTTTAACTCAAGGCTAGTGTTCTACCACTTGAGACACAGCGCCACTTCCACTTTTTGAGTGGTTAATTGGAGCTGAGAATCTCTCAGGGACTTTTCTGCCCCGGCCAGCTTTACAGAGCAATCCTCAGATCTCAGCCTCCTGAGTAGCTAGGATTACAGGCGTGAGCCACCAGCGCTTGGCAGAAAGCAATTCTAGAAGGGTCCCGGACTACAGAACGCCACTGGGAAGAGGTTACAGGGGGCTGCCAAGCTAACTGCTCTGTTCCCGTGCAGCCAGAGCCAAGCTGTTCTCCATAGCTCTGAAAGCTCTCAGCATCCTTGCTACGAATGCTTCTTAATTCCCACAGAGCTAGTGACTATACATTCAAAGGTAGATAATCAGTGATAATAATGAGAGTAATTATAGTAGTCACAAGTCATTTTTGGAGCAGCATACTCTCAAACAAGGGCAAGCCTCCAATTTGGTGGTCCTGTTTCATCCTGAGCTTGTCTTTCAAGAAGGGAGATTATCAGAGCTATCACAATTCTTCAAGATTTTCCTCAAAATCTTATTTTATTTTTATTTTTTTTAGATACAAGGCCAGAGCCTGAACTCGATACCTGACACTTTCACTCACTGGCTAATGCCCTACCTAATGAGCCACATTTCCAATCCCCTCTCCAAAACATGTCTTATTTAACTAAACTGGAAAAATACACAATGTGTATGTATCTATGAGGTCCAAATTTATATTTTGTGTTTCTTCAGCTTGGAGCTGTGCCTGTAAACTTCCTTCTGAGTTGTGCATGTTCTATGCTCTACTCTGTAATATACAACAGTCACCAGCACGACTTTCTTGGGACCCTGTAGACACCTTATTAGCTCACCTATACTGTCCTTGGCCACAGTTTCTTCCCACTTTGAATTAACTGGCTTTTTGCTTGTGTGTTTCTTCAACATGGTGATAAACTCATTGAGAGTCTGAAATAAGCCTCATAGCCAGGTAACTAATTTATTGCCTGTGATCTATTGTGCACAAACAAATGAACATGAGTCCTCTAAAACATGGTATTTTATTTTATTTTATGTAAATAGTATGTTATATTGCCAAACTGATTGCCCTATATATTTATTCTCCATACACTGATTAACAATCTGCTATGTAGGGTACATGACAGATTGTGTGTGGTCCTGAAATAGTCTAAATATAAATTTAAATCACTCTCCAACCCTGATTTTTTAAGTGGTATAAAAAGAGTGTTTATGTCCTTGAACTTTTCTTTATACACTTTAACTCCCCTAGGATGATGTATAACATTTCCTTTAAAAAACAATCACTTCCTTTTTATGTTATATTTCAGGCTTTAACAGAAAAGAATGAGATATGTTCACAAATAAAATAAAATTAAATTTAAAAAAAAAGAGAAAAGAATGAGAAAGATATTTCAGCAGAGAAAAGTATAAAACATGAAGTTAATTAAGTCCATTTTACTTGTAGTTTTCTTGTTGATTTACTCTTTGGAAAAATAACTCTATGTGGCTCTAGCCCTATTCTTTTCTTCAATATAATTTTATAGTTATTATTAAGATGTGCAGATAGGTTATCATTTTATAAGTCAGATAATGAGTACAATTCTTTTGCATTCCCCAATTTTCCTAGCACTTCTTTTAAAAGTAAGTTTATTATAGATCATTATATCATTCTGATTTTCCTTTCAAAATGTAATTTTTTTTAGAATGTTTCATTTAACTAGATAGACAACTTATTTAATACAAGTATCTGAAAAGGCTTGAGCCAAAATGACTATCCCTAGTCTTAAAGTGAGGTTAATGTTAGTTTAAAAGTCTTTCCTGGTAGAAAACTCGGACTACTTGAAATCTTCACAAAAAGAATAGTAATTTGATCTCAAACCTTTGGAGAAAATGCGCTGTGAAAATAGCATTTTAATTACAGTGCACAAGATGGCAGAACATTGAAGAAAGTCTACCAAGCATGCACCATAAAGTTAGGTTCTGCTACAGACACAGTGGAAGGTAGGTGGTGACAAATTTGACCTCTTAGCTCCTCATCTCCCAATATGTGTAAAACTACTAACTGAGTTAAAAATAATTTCTATTTATATGAATTATATCAAATTAATAATTACTTGGTACTTAGTTGACTGCAAAAGCCCGATAAACATAGATTAAGGACATCCAAACCAATTTCATAATGGCTCATGTTGAAACACCAATTCAATTTATTGTGTAGCTATAGAACATAAATTAAATAATAAAAACAGGAGAAAATCGTTTGCTTTTAGATGCCAATAAAATATGTACAAAAAAATCGAGTTAATACTGGTAAAATTTAAAACAATCTTAATTGCATTTAATAGAAAACAAGTTATAGTTTGTACATTCTTTATACATTCATACATACTTTATACATTTGATTTTTTTCAATTTTCTAATAACTAACTTACACTGACAGAATTTTACAAAAACATGGCCTACAAGGAGTTGGAATAGAAATACACTTCCGTAGAAATGTCAGATTCTTCCTGTGCAGGTGAGGAGCTTCTGTTTCACTCTGTTCTCTGTACTTGCCATAACAGATACCTAAAAGCCGCATTCGTACTCACATGCAGAAACTATCTCAGAGGGGCTGTGTGTTCTAAGGTCACAGTGTTCAATTCAAATTTTTATGCCCCATATTTTATAGCGTTTTCCCTTATAGTAAACACTATCTGTTAAACCAATATAATCAAAAAAATGGTAAAAAATCTATTTACATAGAGGATCTATAGCCTGCTTAGTTGGAGCGATTCAGGGAGAAATAGCAAGAAGTTTTGTGATACTGTTATCTATCTATCCATCCGTCCACCTGTTATTTCTCACCTAGTATCTATGTCTTATCTTTCTATCCATCCATTCACCCACCCACCAGTATATCTATTATCTATCTTGTTATCTTTTTGAAGATGAACATCAGATACATAAAAAAAAATCTTCAAGGGCTGGGAAGGTGGTTCAGTGGTAGAGTGCTTGCCTCACATGCATGAGGCCCTGGGTTTGATTCCTCAGCACCACGTAAGCAGAAAAAGCTGGAAGTGGCGTTGTGGCTCAAGTGGTAGAATGCTAGCCTTGAGCTGAAAAGTTGAGGGGCAGCACCCAGGCCCAGAGTTCAGGCCCCATGACCAACAAAAAAAAAAGCTTCAACTGTCTATGTACAGAAGGTAAGTTGATAGAGCTCAAAGTCGAATGCTTTCTGATGGTGTAAGGAAGACAAAAAGGAATGTGAAAATTTTAGTCCTACCAAAGTGGTATAAAAGATTGACTGGTTTATAACCACTTTTCTTACAGAGTAATCAGTGCTGCTCTAGGTGAGTTGTAAACTTCAGGGACATTTTAGGATACAAAAACAGACATTTGGGGTGTTTCTATGTGGCTTCTCAGATGACTTTAATGATCTTCCACTGAGGACTTTACTGATGCATATATCACCTGGGAACTTTATGCATAATCTGAGACAGAATATTTTTACTATGTGAGAAAACCTAATTAACAATACCACGGGTGGCTCATGCCTGTAATCTAAGCTACTCTGGAGGCTGAGCTCTGAGGATCATAATCCAAAGCCAGCAGAACAGCAAAGTCTGTGAGACTCTTCTTTCCAACTAACCAGCAGAAAGCTAGAAGTGGAGCTATAGTTCAAGGAGTAAAGTGCTAGCATGGAGCAAAAAAAAAAGCTGAGGGACAGTGCCTGGCCCAAAACTTCAAGCCACCCCAGGATTGGCGAAAAATAAATAAGTAAATAAAAATTCAGGAACCAATGCTTTGGACAGTACTGATAAACATTTGCCAACCACAGTCAGGGTTGATTCGGGTTAGGGATTGTTATCTCAGGAATAAATAAAATTAAGCTAGCAATAATTAAGAGTAAAACAAAACATATATGGTGCTGAAGAGAGGTTTGGAACTTTTAACCACATGGCCATTTTTCTGACATTGTCTTCAGCAGACAATTTTAAAGATAAGGTAATATTTGGGATTTTCCCAAGGAGGTGACAATAATTTTGGAAAACTTCTGAATGGGTATTTTTCATATAATGTTATCATTTTCAATTGTTAGTCATAAAGTCTCAAAGTTCATTTCATTTACAAATAAAAATTTGTGAAATGAACTTGAATTCCATTCCAACCTGTTAATTTTCTGGACTAGAGAAATACCTAATTCGCTTTGTGTCTAAATAAGGTGCTGCAACTATGTGCCTTATATTTCTTGCATATGATCACGGAAATTATAATGATTTTCTGTGTAATCTTGCTCATTAGCCTTATTTTACCCACATTGGAAGCAAAAGTTTTATCAACTTAAATAGGCATTATATTTTGTTTATTTATATTGAATCCAATATAGTTTTATCTAACAAGATAATCCAATTAAAGCTTTACATTTACTATTCAATCCCCCCAAATATCACTACGAAATGTTAAATGTATTGTAATTTTTAGTGTATGTCCTTATTTTTCATAAAACAGCATGATTCACCTAAATTTTTTTACATGAAGAATTAGGTATATGATTGCATCTTTTTATTTCCTATAGATAATTAAAACTCAATAAAAGTGAAGTAATTATATTTCCTTCATTAGTATGATATTTCTGATTTAAAGACTATATGTCAGGCCAGGTATTCATGGTTTTCTTCTGGAATCCTAGCTAATTAGGCAGCTGAAATCCAAGGATGGAGGTTCGAAGTGAGACTGAGCATGAAAGTTCATGGAACTCTTATCTCAAATTAATCACAAACACACAAAAAAAGACAGAGGTGGAGGCTGTGACTCAAGTAGTAGAGCACTAGACTTGATCAAAAAGCTATGGGACAGCACCCAGGCATTGCATTCAAGTTCCAGTACTGGCCCACACATACAAAGAAAGACTATACTGAAGGATTTTGTTAATGCTCTGCTCACCCTAGTGACCCCAGCCTTTTAGCAAATTCTGTCCTGATATTAGTTTTCATAAGTCAGGAAACATCTTCCATATGTCAAGAGACATTATCCAAAGGGAGTTTGCAGCCAAGTGCTCATACTTTATCACCCTAATTTTGAGTGAAACGAAAGCTGTTCTCAATGCTAACACCCATCTGAGAAATCTTTTTTTTTTTTAAAGGCATTTTTGGCACACTATTGTTGCCTCCATGGGTCAGCTGCCTTCATGGGCTGGAATTGTTTCACCATTTTTATTAAAATCATTATGAAAGGACAGCTGAAAAAATAAACAATGATGTCTGGGTGAATCTTATTTAGTGTCCTCAAAGAAAAATGATCTGTCCTAGGGCAGTCTACCACAATTTAACAGCCCAGGGTGAACGTCTAGAAATAAGCATAGACATTGGAAATTGTGGAGGATTACAGAAATGCATGACTTTCAATAAACATAAAGAACAGCGAAGAAAGGGAAAGAATGGAGGAAAGGCCAAATGTAAGAACGGATGAAAACATTGGAAGAGAAATCCTATATAAATGAAATAAAAACCTAGAGATGATGGCAAAATATAATATTGCATAAGAACAAAATGATTAGAAGAGGGATCAAGATGGTATAATTACAATTCTCCTGCATTCTTAGGCATTTAAAATATAAACTTATGAAAGGTATTGAACAAGTAAGTCTGAGAAGAAACTCAGATACTTTTTAATTATTGTTAATTATTATGACCATTTAATGACAGAATACCTTTGAGAAAGAGTACATGCTTATATGAGCATTATCTTTGACTAGATAACAGGCAAATATGCAACAGACATTAAGTTTGTATCTGGTAAAATAATTTTCACTAGAGTATATTTTTTAATATTCTAAGATCATTACTATACCAAGTTGAACTTAAAACTCAAACTGAGATAAATTAAAATGTATATGATCACAGATAATTTAATGTGTCTAACCATTAAATAAAATATATGGGTAATAGAAGAATGCACAAATACAAAAGAAATGAATTTTATTTAGCAATATCTATAATAGAAAGCAGTGATACTTTGGGTATTTAAACAAACGAAAGGGAAAATAATTTGTATAAAGTGTCTTTTCATGAGTGATATCCAATAAAATATGCTGATTTTCTAAGAGAAGTTCCAAACATAAATCTTTCGGTAATAATACAGTAGCCCCCAAAAAACATTTGTTTTTTGTGCTCTTCGTTATTCCTGATGTATACCAGTCATGTACACACTCAGATAATGGAAAATGTTCTTGCCAATGTGGTTATAAACTAAGGGAAACAGAGCATTGGAAATGTATCCATTGAGCTTTCTAGAAGTGTGTGTGTGTGTGTGTGTGTGTGTGTGTGTGTGTGTGTGTGTGTGTGTGTGTGTGTTGCTGAGGCTTGTATTCAGGGCCTACGTTCAGTTCCTGAGCATTAGTGTTCAAGGTTAGCAATCTACTGTTTTGAGCCACAGCTCCACTTCCAGCTTTTTTGGTGTTCAATTGGAGATGTCTCCTAGCTTTTCCTGTTCTGTCTGGCTTTGAATTACCATCCTCAAATCTTAGCCTTCTGAATAACGAGCATTACAGGCATGAGCCACCAGCATCCAGCTTTGATTAGCAAAACACACACCTGAAAGAAAATGTTTTGCTAACCTGAGTCAAACTAAATATTGCCCTCAGGGATTGCCTGAAAGTTGGGCATTGACTAAGAAGAATACTAAATATTAACGGAAAGACTTTAATAAAATTTACAAGCAATCTTAATTAATTGAAGCTACCCTCCAGTACTTAGCTGTTCTCAAGACAATGACTCTGAAGTTGAAAAAAATAATAACAATGACACCCAATCTCTGTTAATGTACCCAGATAATTAAAATAAAACAAGTAAAAAAAAACAAATAAGAATCACAACTTAAGGGTACACACAAGGAAATACCCTGAAAAGAGAACAAGCAACAAATTAGGAAGAACGTTATCTTTAATCATAAACTTTTACTGTAGCTATTAAAAATAATTATTAGACTTCTCCCAGAATATAGTGATTGTTTTTGCTTAATGATTTTCTTTTCATCACATTTCTATTAGCATCCACCTCCCATCCCCTTCTCAATGAGGAAGAAGATACATTTTCTGGATTTTAGCTCCAAAGTACTGTTTACCAACTAAGCCTATGTTCAGACCAATATAAATCCTCTCTCAGATGTTCATGAACTGGCAATGCAAGCTAAGCCTTCCCTACTACATCCAATGCCTTAATTGGTTTAATTGGCTGCTTATCAAGATAATTGAGCAGATGTTTAAGATACAAAGTGATAGACTGGGATTGTTTAAAGTGTTTTCAAAATGCATTCAAAATGCACAGCTATGAACATTAATCTCTCACTAATTTTCTGAATCCACAAAGCAGTGTTTCTTTAATCTTTTCCAATGTTTATTTGCTCTTTTATTTTCCATTTTTAGGATGCACCAACAAAGGTAAGTAGCTAATTTGTTTGGTTTGTGGTGTGCGTGTGTGTGTGTGTGTGTGTGTGTGTGTGTGTGTGTGTGTGTGTGTGCTATGTGTATAAATTTTCAGAGTTCCTCAAAAGGCAAAGGAAGGGGTAACTTTGCCTAATCACCCGTCTACCAGTGAGAATTTACATTGAAGACCATATTGTATCTTTAGAATGTGTGCAAACTTTCTACTTCCCACATACGTACCAGCTCTCACTTTCCTGCTTTAGGAAGTCTCAATTTGAAAAAGATAATGGTAGAGAAGTTAAATAATAGTAAATCAAGGAGTTCCGGGAAGATGGCGGAGGAGAAGCTGGAATCTGAACAAGCTCTCGCAAAGAAAGCAGTTTTAGAGTTCCAGTGAACAGTCCTAAGCCAGAGAATCACACCAAGTGTGCCATCACAGGACAGAGAGTTAGACAAGAGAGGGGAAGCCAACGCAAAAAGACACATCTGAGCGCCTGCCAGCAGCTGCTGCGGCGGCGGCAGGGTCGCGGTGGCGACCACCGCCGCGGGGTCATACCTGAGACACAGAGAGTCCAGGACGAAGGAGCCAGACGCAGCGGACAAGCGGATTCTACTCAACACCAACAAGAACCGACAAGGAGCGGACATCTTCATCCTGCAGTTTGCAGACCAGAGACGACCCAGGATCCAAGACTCAGCGTGAGTACAAGCCCGACGTCCTCACTCCTTCTCAGGGAGCAGAGGAGGGAAGGCCACCCCTCCCCCCCCCCCAGCACCGGTGATCTCCATCTTGGATACCGACAAAGCTCGGAGGAGCTACTAGCTCCAGCTCAGGCCTTGGAATAAAACGAGTCATTTAGCAGGTCACAAGAACTTAATGGCAAAGTGACCTGCCAGACTCAGCTCCATCCAGGGAAAAGTCACCCAGCTCAGGCACCAGCCATTGGAGTGGCTTGCCTCACTGGGTAACCAGAGCCAGAGGCTGCCCCTCCCTCTAGCAGCCACCACAATCAATTGAAAAACAGAAACCCTGAGAATGGCTCCAGGCTGGGCACTGTGAGCTTTATCACAAAATAGCCCCAGGGAAAAGCTACTGTTTGTTGAAAGGCCTCAACTCTACCCAGAACCTAGCCTCATCACCGCATCCCCCTCTTTTGTGATTCTCAAAGCAGATCACCCTCCCAGAAAACTAACCTGGGAGGGGGATCTCAAAATCTTGGGTAAAGCAGAGCATTTTTCTGCCTCTTCCAACAAACCGACTTAAGAAACCAATCAAGCCACAGGACCTCAAGCTGACCAGAGACTCCAACAAGAGACTGGTTACAGACAAAAGGGAGATACAGGATTCTTCCCACCCCTCCTCCCCCCCAAAAAAATCAAAAGACTTTTTTTTTCTTCTTCTTCTTTTCTTTTTTTTGTTTGTTTTTTGTTTTTTGTTACCTTATATATATATATAAATTTTTTTCTCTTCTAAAACTTTTATTAATCTTTAATTTTTGCCACTTCTGAAAAAACAATTGTTTTCCAGTAACTTTTTTTTTTCTCCTCTTATAATTTTTATTTTAGGAATATGTGAATGAGTGTTTTCCTTTCTTTTCTTGTCTTCTTTCTCTTTTTCTTTCTTTCTTAATTATCTTTTTGTTTTTTGTCTAGCTCTACTGAACTTCTGATCTTTTCTTCTCCCTTTCCCATCCTTAAAGTTTTTCACATCTCCTCTATGTCCCTCCCTCTCTCTCAACAAATTCACATTCCTCTCTAAATAGACAGTCTTTTAATCTCTATAATAACATTAATCTTTACGTTTCTATTTTTTTTCTGGTCTCTTTTCATTCCCCTCTCCCTCTCTTCTTTTTCTCTCTCTCTCTACTTGCATCCTACCCAACCCATTTCCTGCATTGTGACTAGGACATAGTTAACTCTCCCTGTGCCTCCCCACACCAATCTATTCCTATTTTTTACCCACATCTCTCCCTAATCCTAATAATTTCTGGTTTTCCAAATTCTTTTCTGCGGTTCGAAGTCCTTTAACATATAGTTGTTTGATGTTGAATAGATGTATTTGTTGAACTAGATTGTGTCTGTAGACTATTGACTGTACAAATGCAAACTTTGGTTGATGGTTGCCTTAAGATAGTGTTCTAGCACAAAACTGGTGCTATCCTCATCTCAAATGGGCAGAGTAAGCTGGAAAAACACAAGAAAAATGGCAAATTCGGGTATCTCAATTCCCAATCATGATAATCAGGGATTAGAACAGATAATGAATAATCCAGAGGAGAGTTCCCAAATAGCTCTACAAACACTACTAGCAAACATGATAAATGAGAAGTTTGACAATGTACAAAGGACTCAGTGTGAGCGTGATAGGGAGAGAGAGGAGGTATCCCAGAAGTTTATACAGGAATATCATAAGCGTGAGGAAGCTACTCAAAAACTAATACAGGATTTGTGTGAACAACTTGAGAATACTCAAAGAGAAAGGGAGGAATGGCGTGAGCAGGCTGAGAACACTCAAAGAGAACTGCAGGAATCCCACGAACGCGAGGAAGCTAATCAAAGAGTAATACAGGAATTGAGAGACCAGGTAGAGAACATACAAAGATCACTAAAGGCATCCATAGAATCCATTAACAAAGAGCTGAAGGAAGTCAGGGAGACCACAAAGGGAAAGCTGAATGGAACCCAACAGAAGGAATGGGAGTCCAAAGAAACCATATCCAATCAACTAAGTGATTTGAGGACAAACACTGAACACCAAATTAAGGAAGTAAAGAGATTCATACAAGACCTAAAACAGAGCTTCAACAAAGACCTTGAAGCCATCAAAGCTGACCAATTAGAAGGAAAAGAGATAAAAAACAAAGTAGAGAGTCTTGACAACAGGTTAGACCATGCAGAAGATCTAATCTCAGGGATTGAATACAGCCTAGATATCATAGAGAAAGAACATACAACCATCCAAGACAAGTCCAAGAAATATGATAGATCTATTCAACACCTGGAAGACACCATCAGAAAGCCTAACTTAAGGATAATGGGTGTAGAGGAGCACCTAGAAAAAGAAGTTAATGGTCTAGGAAATTTGTTTAACAGGATCCTAGCAGAGAACTTCCCAAACATGCAAAAAGATAGGCCTACTCAGATACAAGAAGCCTTTAGAACCCCCAAATAGACCAGACCAGAATAGGACATCCCACCATCACATTATAATCCACACAGGATCAACTCAGAACAAGGAAAAGATCCTTAAAGCTGTCAGGGAGAAAAGGGTAATCACCTATAAAGGGAAACCAATTAGAATCACCTCAGATTTCTCAGCAGAGACAATCAAAGCAAGAAGAGCCTGGAATGATGTATGCCATGCCCTAAAAACAAACAACTATCAACCAAGAATACTGTACCCAGCTAAACTCTCCTTCATAACTGAAGGCCAAATAAAAACCTTCCACAGCAAAGAAAAATTGAAACAATACATCTCCACCAAACCAGCCCTCCAAAAGATTCTTAAAGATGTCCTACACATAGAAAACCAACAAGACCACAATAAAGGCCAACAAACTGCACCCAAACTGAGAATCCAAGAACCATAGGAAGAACACAGTTTTCGCAGACCCCAAGAAGGTGGATAACATGGCAGGAACTCCCAAATACCTCTCAGTCCTATCTCTTAATGTTAACGGACTGAACTCTCCAATTAAGCGACATAGACTGTCTAGTTGGATTAAAAAACAAGACCCTTCTATCTGCTGCCTGCAGGAGTTACATCTTGCCCGTAAAAACAAACACATTTTCAAGGTTAAAGGCTGGAACAAAATCTACCAAGCAAACGGCCCTCATAAACAGGCGGGAGTTGCAATCCTAATATCAGATAAAATAGACTTCAAATTAAAATTCGTGAGAAGAGATAAAGAAGGTCGCTACATACTAATTAAAGGATCTCTCCTTCAGGAGGATATTACAATTCTAAATATCTATTCGCCAAACAATGGAGCACCCAAATTTATCAAAGAAACACTACTTTCCCTCAAATCCCATATAGATCCAAAGACATTAATTGTTGGGGATTTTAACACACCACTCTCCCCACTAGATAGATCAACTCGGCAAAAACTCAACAGAGAAACCACAGATCTAAACAGCTGCATAGATCGACTAGACTTAACAGACATTTACCGAACATTTCACCCAGCAGCATCAGAATACACGTTCTACTCAGCAGCACATGGAACGTTTTCTAAAATAGACCACATTTTAGGCCACAAAGCAAACTTGTCTAAATTCTGAAACATTGAAGTTATACCTTGCATTCTCTCTGAGCACAAGGGAATAAAATTAGAACTCAACACCAAAAGCCACCAAAGAAAGTCCGGTATCACATGGAGGCTGAACAACACACTGCTGAATCATGAGTAGGTCATGGAAGAGATTAGAAAGGAAATTCAAATGTTCATGCTATTCAACAAAAATGAACACACAAATTACCAGCTCCTCTGGGACACAGCAAAGGCAGTACTCAGAGGCAAGTTTATAGCTCTGAGCTCCTACATCAACAAATTGGAGAGATCTGAAACTAACAATTTAATGACACATCTAAACCTCCTTGAAAAAGAGCAGCAAGATAAACCCCAATCCAGTAGACGGAAAGAAATAATCAAAATTAAATCAGAATTAAATGAATTAGAATCCAAAAAAACTATAGAAAGAATCAACAAAACAAAGAGTTGGTTCTTTGAAAAACTTAACAAAATTGACAGACCCTTAGCAAATCTTATCAGAAAAAGAAGAGAACACACCCAAATTAATAAACTCAGAGATGAGAATGGAAACATCACCACGGAAACAACCAAGATTCAGAACATTATAAGGGAATACTTCTCAAAACTTTATGCTAATAAGTTTGAGAACTTGGCAGAAATGGACCTCTTCCTAGCAAATATTGACATGCCAAAACTAAACCAAGATGAGTTAAACTATCTTAACAGGCCCATATCAAGCATTGAAATAGAAACAGCAATAAGAGACCTCCCAGCTAAGAAAAGTCCAGGACCAGATGGTTTTACAGCGGAATTTTACAAGGCCTTCAAAGCAGAGCTCACACCAATACTCCTCCAACTCTTCAATGAAATTGAAAGAGAAAGCTCACTACTGAACACATTCTATGAAGCCATCATAACCCTCATCCCAAAACCAGGCAGGGACTCATCAAAGAAAGAGAACTATAGACCCATTTCTTTGATGAACATTGATGCAAAACTTCTCAACAAAATTTTGGCCAACCGACTTCAACAATTCATCAAAAAAATCATACACCATGATCAAACAGGATTCATTTCAGGGATGCAAAGCTGGTTCAATATACGCAAATCAATTAATATTATTCATCACATCAACAGGAGCAAGAACAAGAACCACATGGTTATCTCAATAGACGCAGAAAAAGCATTCGACAAGATCCAACACCCCTTTATGATGAAGGTTTTGGAAAAATTAGGAATCCATGGAACATTCCTCAATACAATAAAGGCTGTATATGACAAACCTACAGCCAGCATTATACTCAATGGTGAAAAACTAAAGCCATTTCCTCTTAACTCAGGAACAAGACAAGGATGCCCACTCTCTCCACTTCTCTTCAATCTAGTATTAGAATGCCTAGCTACAGCAATAAGACAAGATGCAGACATAAAGGGGATCCAAATAAGGAAAGAAGAAATAAAACTCTCCCTCTTTGCAGATGACATGATCTTGTATTTAAAGAATCCCATAGACTCCACTCCCAAATTACTCAAGCTGATTCAAAACTTTGGCAAAGTAGCATGTTATAAAATTAACCCCCCAAAATCAATGGCTTTTCTGTATGCCAACAATGAGAAAAGTGTGGCTGAAATTAGGAAAGCAACTCCATTTGTAATAGCCCCACAAAAAATAAAATACCTAGGAATTAACTTAACTAAAGAAGTGAAGGACCTCTACGAAGAAAACTTTAAAATCTTGAAAAAGGAAATCAACACAGAACTTAAAAAATGGCAAAACCTCCCATGCTCCTGGATTGGCAAGATTAACATAGTGAAAATGGCAACACTTCCCAAAGCTATCTACAAATTCAACGCGATACCTATCAAAATTCCACCCTCATTCTTCAAGGAAATAGAAGAGGCAATCCAAAAATTCATATGGAACAATAAAAGACCCCGAATAGCAAAAACGCTCCTCAACGGAAAGAACACTCCTGGAGGAATATCAATACCAAATTTCAAACTCTACTATAAAGCCATACTAATCAAAACAGCTTGGTATTGGCATAAGAACAGACCTCAGGACCAATGGATTAGAATTGAAAACCCAGAAATGAACCTACCGACCTCTAGCCATCTAATCTTCGATAAGGAAGCTAAAACAATAGAATGGAAGAAAGACAGCCTCTTCAGTAAATGGTGCTGTCAAAATTGGTTAACTACATGTAGAAAACTAAAGCTAGATCCTTATATATCACCCTGCACCAGAATCAACTCCAAATGGATCAAAGACCTTGAACTCAAAGCAGACACTCTGAAAACATTACAGGATGGAATAGGAGAAACCCTAGGTCTCCTTGGCTCAGGCCGAAATTTTCTGAATAGAGACCTGGAAGCACAACAAATCAAAGAAAGGTTGGACAAATGGGATTGCATAAGGTTGCAGAGCTTCTGCAGGGCAAATGACATAGCTAGCAAGATCAATAGAAAGCCCACCGATTGGGAGAAGATCTTTACTAGCCATACAACAGACAAGGGTCTCATATCTAAAATATACTTGGAACTCAAAAAATTAAAACATCCAACAACAAATCCTCAAAGAAACAACTGCCCAATTAATAAGTGGGCGAAAGACTTAAAGAGAAGCTTCTCTGAAGAAGAAAGAAGGATGGCCAATAGACACATGAAGAAATGTTCAACATCCCTGGCCATAAAAGAAATGCAAATCAAAACAACATTGAGATATCACCTCACTCCAGTTAGAACAGCAAAAATCAAGAACTCTAACAACAACAGATGCTGGAGGGGATGTGGACAGAAAGGAACCTTGTTGGTGGGAATGTAAACTTGTTCAACCACTTTGGAAAGCAGTATGGAGGTTCCTCAAAAGACTTCACATAGATCTCCCCTATGATCCAGCAATCCCACTTTTGGGCATTTACCCAAATGTTTACAAACAAGACCACACTAAAGCTACCAGCACAACTATGTTTATTGCAGCATTATTTACCATAGCTAAGATATGGAACCAACCCAGATGCCCCTCAGTAGATGAATGGATCAAGAAAATGTGGTATATATACACAATGGAATTCTATGCCTCCATCAGAAAGAATGACATTTCCCCATTTGTTAGGAAATGGAAAGGCTTGGAAAAAATTATATTAAGTGAAGTAAACCAGGCCCAAAGAAACATAGGTCCCATGGTTTCCCTTATTTGCAATATCTAGTATAGGTATGAGTCAAGCGGAAAAGGTCAGATAATGTGATGTTAGGAAAACGAACCCTTAAATATATATTTTAATGTTTTTGTTTCTTTCATGCATGTGTTTCTAACGCATTTATAAGATTATTTCTTTGTTGCTTTGTATGTCCCTCCCCCACAGTGTAACCCCCGCTTTCACTATATTTGATGTCAGTATAACATGTGGAGGAGATGGGGACAAACAAGTCGTTTAAGGATTCAGGTGGACCTGTTGCAACAATGAGAAGTACAAAATGTCATGTCAAAACCAGCTTTACAATGTCGGTGTGGGGGGGGAGGGGGGTAAGATTGTGTGGGGGGGAGGGGGGAGGCTGGGAAGGGAGGTGAAGGGTAAACAAAGGAGGAGGCTGCAATGCTTGGTAAGAAATGTATGCATTATCCTGCCCATGTAATTGTAACCCCTCTGTACAGTATGTTCTCAAATAAAATAAAATTAAATTAAAAAAATAATAGTAAATCAAATCTTCATGAGTTGTTATATAACATCAATTTAATAGGTTTTGCTTTATTTAATAAAGAGAAAAAATATGGTGCCATGTGCTGTAGGAGAATGTTTGCAGCAGCATTGTATTCCTTTTCTATTTCAGTGTCACTCATGACTACAATTTTAGAGGCTCCAAACCACTTAAATTTCTTGGTTTGGCATCTCTTTGGAACAGAATTTATGGAACAAATCAACTGGGTCTTCTTTCCAGGGTCTCTAAAAGCTGAAATGAATGTATCAGCAAGGTGCAATCTCCTTTGAAATCCTCTTGCAAACTCCCTGATTCTTGGCAAAATCTGATTCTTTGAGATTAGAACTCTGGGACTCTCATGGCATTTTCTTCTTCTGAGTAATCATAAGAGTATTTGGTTTTTTTTTTAAGTCTTTCTGTTATTTAGGTCCCCTTTAAACAAAACTTGTCTGCTTAGGTCAGGATTCCCTAAAACACAATCTCTCATGATTATAGTCAATTCATCAGGATATTAATTGCCACCTAAAATTTCTACCTCCTTTTCTACGTAACCTATTTTAAATCAAAGCAATGATATTCTATCATATTTATATTGTTCTTTCCTCTCAGAGAAGAAATATAAAGATGTGTAAACCAGAAGTTTGAGAATATCATAGAACCCTGATTCTTACCTCCTCTTTCTAAGTATTTTAAAAACTGTTTGGATGCTAATGATTTTTTTTGGTCAAACATAAAGTGATATAGGAAATTTTCATTGCTAAATCAAATGCTACAAATAATCTGCTTTATGTCATCATCCACATGGCTGGTCCAAATGCTGCCTGTTGATATTGATGTTGATTTGCCAATCTATTTTACTTGAGAATTTTACCTTTAAAATTTACATGTAACATTCCTTAAATTTATATTTAACATCTGTAAGACAAATAGTTAGCAGATGATGATAGAAAAATTGGGACACAAGTTTTTATTCTTGCTTGCTATTGTTTTTAATGTATTTATAATGTATTATGTGATTTTTTGTTTCTTTTGTATGTTTTGTATGGTATAACCCCTGTTTTCGTTGTATGTGATTCCCGTGCCCTGCATCTTGTATATACATTTTTCTAATTTGGGGAAGGGAAGGGAAATAACAAAATGCTGAAATAAGGATACAGGTTGACCCATTGTAACAATGAGATTTGTAAGACACTTTATTGAAAATGAACTTTACAACTTGGGGGTGTTGTAGGGGAGGAAGGGATCAGGAGGTGGTGAGGAAAGGGATGGTAGGGGAAAACAAAGGAGGGGGTAACAATGCTCAATAGGAAATGGATTCGTTACCTTGCTCATGTAACTGTAACCCCTCTGTACAGTATCTTTACAATAAAAATATATATTAAAAATGACAGATAGGTTATACATGATAATAATTACTGTTGTTGTCTTAGTTGGCCCCCACACTAATATACTTTCCCATAAACAGATTATTTTAAAAGGCTTCCAAATCCCCACCTATTGTACTGAGCAAACTTTCCACTGATGCATTTAAGGTATGCCTGTCATCTCACGCACAACCTTAGAACCTCACTTAAATATTGTCAAGTGCTAAGGATACACCTCATAAAACATAGATACAGACCCTGCTCCCAATTTCTATGAAGTTAAATTCTACTGAGATAACATGTAAATAGAGCATGATCACAAAAACTGGATACATTCTGATAGTGAAACAATGGATACTGAATTTGGAGGAGAGGTCAGGCTGATGGAGGAGGAATCACACATCTTCTGGGAACACAATACACTTCCTCTGGATAGCTGTGTGAGCAGTAAGGAAATGCTCCACGCAAGGAGCTGAAGGGAGATCATGAGAAAAGCTTTTTGTAAGCATCACAACTACGGGAAGCTGCCATGAGACCTTTCAGTTTCAGACATGAGTTTTCAGCCATGGGAGATGGTCAAGCAGAAGGCATGAAGTCATGTCAAAAGTTTAAGCCTTGGGATCTGATAAGAGTTTTAATGTGGCCTGGAACTTTTATATGACTATCAAAACTTACTTGATCATAGTATATGTTCTTTTGCCCCATGTGTTGCTTCTGCTTGCTGAATTGTATTTTATTCTTGTAATACTTCTTTTTTGAAGGGGGAGGTACTAGAGCTTGAACTCTGGGCCTGGACACTGTTCTCTGGCTTTCTCACTCAAGATTAGTGCTCTACTACTTGAGCCATGGCTCAGCTTCTGGAGGGGGGGGGTTGGGGGCCGTGGTTAACTGGAGATAAGAGTCCTACGGATTTTTAATGCTTGGGTTGGTTATGAACTGGGATCCTCAGATTTCAGGTTTCCCAATAGCTATGATTATAGTCATCAGCCATTGATGTAGTTCTTGCATATAGTTTTTGGAACACAAAAATCTTATTCTAAATTTCTTTTCAACTGTATTTCATACAAAAAACTAGTTTCCTATTAACATGTTATCCAAACCAGTCCTCTCTTTTGATTCTTATTTTACACCAGATTTTTATTCTTTTGCTTTTTTATTAATAATAACTAAACCATGACAGTTTCATTTAGCTTATGATGAGAAATTTTCCTAAATTCATTCCATAATTTTTCATCTGAACATATAAATATATGTGTATATATACATATCTATATGTATATGTAACAAATCAACAGAAATTTCAGTAGTTTCTATAATTTGTTTACATGTTCTGTTAGTGAATTGTATCAGACATGTCTGAAAATAGCATAACAGAAATTTCTTCATTTCCTAATAAAGTAGAAATTTTTATTCTTATAATCACTTAAGCATTCCTATTTTTACTTTTTAAATTATCATGCCCATTTTAGTCTGCCATCCAGCCTTTCCATTTTGACTTGTGATTATTTCTGAAAAGACTATTGATACACCAATGTTATATCTTGCTAACAAAGTAAAGATTTTGTGCTGGACTTGTCACTCTATCAGGGTATAACGTGTCACAAACAGAATAGATGTTGTGAGAAGTGAGTATAATTTCTGTATTGCTCATTAGAATCATTGACTATTCTGAGTCAGGAACACAAACTGACTTATATTCTGTTTTTGTTCATTTGTTGTTTCTCTCTCTCTCTTTCTCTCTTTCTTTCTCTCTGTATGTGTGTGTGTTTATGTGAAATAGCTGTGCTTTCTTAGACTGCTAATATGTGCCTTGGGATTTTTTTATGGAACAGGAATAGACTTTTTTTTCCTTCTTGGAGGTTAAACCACAAGCAGTTATCATTCTTCTCTCATTTTTCCTAATAGTTATTTTAAAAAAATAAATAATTAATTTTAAAGTTTTCATTTGTGTCACATTACCTCTGGCATAGAAGCCCATAAGGGAACATCTTTTCAAAAGAACCTAAGTGTGTGTTCAGGTTGGAAACTCCTAATCCTGACCATTATGGAAAATGGAAGTGATTTACTGTTGCACAGTTCAACACCTACAGAACACCCAACATGAGTGAAAGATGGAGGATTATATCATAATGAATGGGGGTGGTAAAATGACAGCTTTCGGAAAAGAGTCCTGGGGCAAACTTACGAAATGATCAAAGGTAGCACTGCTAATGGCTTTAAAGCTTTCGGTAAATTAATGAGAATGAATGACCGAGGTCAGCCATAAATTAGCTAAGTCAACTATCAATGCTTTCATGGGAGAAACAGAGAGAAAACAAAACTCACATTTTGATGTGGTAGGGGTCCGGTTCTGTGTGTTCAAAAATAGACTGTATCTTAAATACCTTCCTGGTACTGATACTTTTTCCTATTTCTTTCCACAAACTTGTAAACTTGCTATGTAGTTTGTAATGATCCATTGTCTCTAAGTACTCTTCCTTTCTTAAGCATACTATTTGATTTCAGGTGCACTCCTCTATGATACACATTTTAAATTACATATAAAAGTTGTGGTATGATCTAAATAGATGAATCTTAGTAAATATCTTTGAAATATTAATACTACTCCTGTTTTCTGGATATCTTTCTGATAATACTTAACCAGCTATAGCCCATTACAACAGGAATTTAAACAAAAGATATTCAAATAAACTTACAGGCAAAAATAATATCACATGCACTTTTTAAAAAAATTAATTTATTTTTATTGTAAAGGTGAGGTACAGAGGGGTTATAGTGACATGTCAGTTCAATGTGCACTTTCTAAAGTGCTACAATGTGGTGAATAGGTGTAAACTCATAATTTTCTCTTTTTTATTGTGAAAATACCATACAGAAGGGTTACAATTACATGGGCAAGGTGATGAGTACATTTCTTATCAAGCATTGTAGCCTCCTCCTTTGTTTCCCCTTCCCAGCCCTTCCCATCCCCCCCCACACACCAAATTTGTAAAGTTTGTTTTTCGACATAAAGTCTTGTACATCTTATTGTTGCAATGGGTCCACCTGTATCCCTATTTAAACAATTGGTTTTTTCCCTTCCTCTCCACAAATTATACCAACATCAAATACAGTGAAAACAAGGGTTATACTGTGAGGGAGGGACGTACAAAACAACAAAGAAATCATCTTATAAATATGTTAGAAACAATTGCATGAAAGAAAACATTTAAATACATATCTTAGGGTTCATTTCCCTAACATCAACTTATCTGACCTTTTCTGCTTGACTCCGACATATACTAGTTATTGCAAATAAGGGAAACCATAGGACCTATGTTTCTTTGGGCCTGGCTTACTAGTTATTTCTGAGGACAAAGTAAGTTTCTGGGTAATTATATACATGGTTCCAAGCATTCAGCCATCTCCAAAAAAATCAGTGTAAGCAAAGGAGATACATTTGTACATATGGTGTTTAGTAAAATCTCTGATAGAAGAGTCAAATTAAAAGATCTTTTGGATGACAAGGCACCAAATGACAATGCCCTGCTTCCATCCATTTTTGTATTATTAATAGTCACTTCGTTTTGCATAATTTTTCTCCATCCAAGTTCATGGAAACAATTATTTTACTTGGATTACCATTCCATTTATGAATATTAAGCTTATAATACTTCTCCTTAAGCATCAAATTCACTTAAGTATTATTAGTTCTTGATTCTTTAATAAATTCAATTGTTAATTTAGTTACATAGGTTTGACTTCTGGCTATAGAAACAGGCTTTTTGTGAGACTCTTATTGGCATCATCTTTTTAAGCATGATTAAACAGAGAAAGCCTATTAAATTATAGTTAGACATTCATTGAAATTGATCAGTGAACTAAAAAGAAGTCCAAAGAGTATTTACGTGTATTTAAGTTGGCATTGCTGATTTTGTTGAATAAAGTTAGCTTGCTGAGAATGCAGGGGGATTCAAGTATGTAAAAGTTGCTTGAAATTTGTCAGCTCCATAGTTGCAGATGTCTCTTATTTGGACACCCTGAGTATGTGGCTGAACAGTAACTGAAATTGACTGAATATGGAGGTTCTTAGTTAAAAAAAATTCACTGAACCAAAAATATTTTAAATTATACTTTATATAATCTAAGTAGTGCTTAGGTTATTTTTGCTGTACATAGCACAATAGAAATAATTGTGGGGTGGGGTCAAGGAACAAGAGGTGGACAAATGAGGAGAAGAGGGTGAGGATGCAGTCAAGAATCCAATGAAGAAAGAGGGAACAGGTAAATAGGGGAGGGATGGATGAGAATACTGAAAGGGATAGATGAAGATACATTATCATCATAAGCTCCTTTGTTAAATGGCAATTCCTTGCTACAACTACTTAAAGACAATAACAATTAAAAAAGGAAACAATTGTCCAAAAAAGTGATGGATAGATAATGGAATAAAGGAATAAGCATTATTTTTAAATGTGCCTAGAAATAAAGAATCCACTTATGAAAATAGCTTTACCATTACACATCATCTTCAATATGTACCTTCAGGGTACAGATTCCATTCATCTGAATTTAGCTTCAGTCCCCTGAACAGAGAACACAATGGCAGGAGATGGCTTTGGGTGGGTTTTTTTTGTGTGTGTGTGTGTGTTTTCTTTTTCTTTTGCTTTATGTTTTGTTTTGTTTCAGAATCAGTGTATGAACTTTTTTTTGGCAACCTGAAGTGTAATATTCTCTAGAGATAATCTATGGCGAACCAACGGTAACTATTCATTTTAATTAACTGCATACACTCTTGAAAATTAAACTCCTACTCCTAAAGTCAAAATTCCAGATTTTAAAAAGCTTTCTTTTGGGGGGCTGGGAAGATGGCTCAGTGGTAGATCACTTGCCTTGCATGCCTGAGGCCCTGGGTTCGATTCCTCAGCACCACATAAGCAAAAAGAAAAAAGCCGGAAGTGGCGCTGTGGCTCAAGTGGTAGAGCGCTAGCCTTGAGCTGAAGAGCTGAGGGACAGTGCCCAGGCCCAGAGTTCAGGCCCCATGACCGAACCCCCCCCCAAAAAAAGCTTTCCTTTTGTTCATTAGTACATGAGTTTTCCAGACTGCCTAGAATACACTTTGGGGTTTCTAAAGCAGCAGGTAGCTTTCAATGGCATGGAGCTTTGGCTGCAGGACAGTCTCTTCCTGGAACTTAGATTGCCATTATGTTCATTGTACAAGGTTCCCTTTGTCTTCTGATAAACCATAGTAATAAATTCATTTTAAAGGAAAGCCAATTTCTCCTCCCCAAGTCATGTGCTTTCATGATTCTCCCTTGGATTGGACATATGTGAGGTTATTGGAATTAAAAGTATGATCTAACACCCCAATACAAGATCCGATGCTATAAAGTAGAGCACTCTAATCCCTTTTGTGATATTCACTCCCTCAGTGGCCTAAGGCAAAAATCTTTGTCTGGGTTTCAAAGACATAGGAAAGTGCACGCAATCCTGGAAATCACTCGCACCCTCCCCAGCCCCTCTACCGCCATCAAAGGCAAATGTTGGCTTGAGATTCAGTTCACGTCCAAAAGAAAACTTAGAACTGGTTTGTCTATGGGAGCACAACTGTGGAAGACTTCTTCTTCCCTCAGTGTGAGCAATTCTTCAAAGTGGCTTCAGGCGATTTGGAGGATTCTCAAGGAGAGACTGACCCCTGGAGGCAGGAGGGGCTGCCTTTGGACCAGACCTTGTATTGTAACCTAAGAGATGGGAAAAGGACTCTCACAAGGAGAGATAAAAAAAAAATCTGTGGCAAGTTAAGCTGTGTACTCAGGTACTTCCCCATCTTCTCTTTCATATCCTCTAAGCTCTTTGGAGAAGAAATAACGGAATCATACATCTTAGAACATAAAGTTTTTTCAAAATCCAGGGCCATGGGGCCATAAACTTCATGAGGACAGAGATGTGTCCTATATGTCTTTATTGTCTCATGCCTCCACAAAAAGAGCTGGTACTCAGTCCTTATTAAAAATCGGAGAAAAGATAAAATCAACACATGAGTCACTGAAGCCTGATTCTTTGATAAAGATTAAGTAAACTGTACAAAGTCCCATACTTAGCAAATTTTAAAACATTCAGAAGGAGAGAGTTGAAGAGAGTCCTATGGAATAGATAGGAGCTGTGGTTATTTTACACCAATTTCCAATGCTATCTTTGGAGTGACCTTGATCATTCCTTTCCAGAAGAATCTATACACTAGTCACCAAAGAAAGATGAGGGGACAGGAGGTGTTTCCTGCTTTGTGTGACTCATACGTTAAAGGCCAAAAGACAAAATTACGATGACACATCTTGACTTCCTTCAAGATTATTCATTTCCTATTGACTAATGCAAGTTAATCTATGATTAGTAACTGATGTTAGTCCTTATAAAACATGGTTTAAACTTATCATTTGTTACTCAAAGCTAATCAATGAATCCTGCAAAAGAGACTTTCGTGGTAGGGTGAGCAAAAAGTTATCATAATTTTAGTTCCTAAATATTTGGTAAGGTACTAATAAAGCAAAGTGGGGAATATGCCTTAATAATTCAACATATATAAGAAAAAGAATTGAATGGAAAAAATCCAAGTTTACACTCCCACCAACAATGCAGTAGGGTTCCCTTTTGGCCACATCCCCTTCAGCATCTGTTGTTATTAGAGTTCTTGATTATAACCATTCTAACTGGGGTGAGGTGGAATCTCAATGTTGTCTTGATTTACATTTCTTTTATGGCTGGAGAAGTTGAGCATTTCCTCATGATGGTAAACAAAATGAACCCCAAAATAGAGACACAAGTAGTTTTACCTTTCTTGCTGTTGTTTTTAATGTATTTATAATGTACTATGTGATTTTTTTTTGTTTCCTTTGTATGTTCTGCCCCCATGGTATAATCCCTGTTTTCACTGTATTTGATTCTGGTGCCTTGCATCCTGTATATACATTTTTCTAATTTGGGGAGGGGAAGGGAAATAACAAAATGCTAAAATAAGGATACAGGTTGATCCATTCTAACAATGAGATGTACAAGACATTATGTTAGAAATGAACTTTACCACATCAGGAGGGCAGGGAGGAATTGGGGAAGTAGGGAGGGAAGGAATGGTAGGGAAAAACAAAGGAGGAGGTAGCAATATTTGATAAGAAATGTATTCATTAGCTTACTCATATAACTGTAACCCTCCATACAGCATTTTTACAATCAAAAAGAATATAAAAAAAGAATGGAAAAATCCAACATTCACAACAATTGCTTATCTTATTTCATATTTCAATATTGTGTTAAGTTATATTGTGCTCAGGTATTATACTTTGATTCTTAAGATTTCATATGAGGCTAAATAAGCATCAGTGTTTTGTATTAGAGTAATAGAAGAAAGAGAGAAAGAAAATGAAAGAGAAAGAGAGAAAGAAAGAGAAAAAAATGAAAAAGAGAGAAAGAAGGAAAGAAAGAAGGAAGAAAGAAAGAAATTAAGAAAGAAAGAGGAAGGAAGGAAAGAAAGAAAGAGAGAGAGAGAGAGAAAGAAGGAAGGAAGGAAGGAAGGAAGGAAGGAAGGAAGGAAGGAAGGAAGGAAGAAAAAGGAAAATGGAAAGAGAAAAGAGGGGAAGAAAATAAAGAAAAAAAGGAAGATATAGAAACAATCAGAATATAGGGCTTATAGACACTTTTACTGGTGCCTTCATGTTTTCAAATCCTTCAAATTATGCTTGAAGAAAAATAAATTCAGAAAAATGTAACTGACAATGTAATCCAAACTTCTCCATCAAGTCACTATGAAAATATGTATATAATCACATGTGCCTCTAAATTCTTGCTTCAAATCCTTAAGTGTATCTCAAGCTTCTTAAACATGCCACATGTTACTTTTTCTCTTTCTGAAGAAAACTTTTCTGATTATAAAAGTAATTGTAAGTTTTTGAGCACAAAAGTAAATTTTGAGGTTAATGAATTCAGTCATATTATGCAATATACATATGTGAAAATGGAAATTGGAAAATTGAAGGGAGAGGAAGAGTTGGAGAAATGGAGGCTTACAAAGATGATCAAAAGGTGGTCAAGATGCATTGTACTCATCAACTGACATGATGAATAAAGAGTCCTTTGTACAACTACTTAAAGATAATAAACTTAAAAAACAAAAAATGCATAATAAAAATAGAAAATGATCTTGAAGCAAAGATAATTATAAAGAAATAAAGATACAATAAAAACATATTAAAAGAGAAATAAAGAATTTATAATTTTACCATCCACACTATCTATATTTACATTTAAGTAATCTTATTTTGAGATGTAGTTGATTTTTAGATTATTTATTTATTTTCTTTTTTTTATTGTGAAAATACTGTACAGAGGGGTTACAATTACATAGGCAAGATAGTGAGTATATTTCTTATCAAGCATTGTAGCCTGCTCCTTTGTGTACCCTTCCCATCCCATCCTCCCCCCCACCATCTAACCCTTCTCCTCCCCCCTACCAAAGTTGTAAAGTTCGTTTTTGACATAACGACTTGTACGGCTCATTGTTGCAATGGATCCACCTGTATCCCTATTTAAACGATTTGTTTTTTCCCTTCCCCTCCACAAATTATAACATCAAATACAGTGAAAGCAGGGAACCTTACTGCATTGTTGGTGGGAGTGTAAACTTGTTCAACCACTTTGGAAAGCAGTATGGAGGTTCCTCAAAAGACTCCACATAGAGCTCCCTATGACCCAGCAATCCCACTTTTGGGCATTTACCCAAATGTTCACAAACAAGACCACACTAAAGCTACCAGCATGACTATGTTTATTGCAGCCTTATTTACCATAGCTAAGATATGGAACCAACCCAGATGCCCCTCAGTAGATGAATGGATCAAGAAAATGTGGTATATATACACAATGGAATTCTATGCCTCCATCAGAAAAAATTTGTTAGGAAATGGAAAGGCAGAAAAAATTATATTAAGTGAAATAAGCCAGGCCCAAAGAAACATAGATCCCATGGTTTCTCTTATTTGCAATTACTAGTATATGTCTGAGACAAGCAGAAATGGTCAGATAAGTTGATGTTAGGTGAAATGAACCCCAAGATAAGGACTCAAATATTTTTCTTTCTTGTGATTGTTTCTAACATATTTATAAGATGATTTCTTTGTTGCTTTGTATGTCTCTCCCCCATGGTATAACCCCTGTTTTCACTGTATTTGATGTTGGTATAATTTGTGGAGGGGAAGGGAAAAAACAAATTGCTTAAATAGGGATACAGGTGGACCCACTGCAACAAAGAGATGTACAAGACATTATGTCGAAAAATGAACTTTACAATTTTGGCAGGGAGGTGGGGGGGTGGGAAGAGGGGAGGGGGAGGAGGGAGAGATGGAAGGGATGGGAAGGGGAAACAAAGGAGGAGGCAGCAATGCTTGACAAGAAATGTATTCATTACCTTGCCCATGTAATTGTAACCCTTCTGTATGGTATTTTCACAATTAAAAAAAAAAGAAATATACAAGTTTCCATATGTTAAAACAAATCCTTTGCCTCACTGATCATTGACCTCTTTGAGTCCTGTGTTCACCTGAAACCCATCCTTTGGGTGCAACTTTGATTGTGCAGAAGTGGCTCAATCTGACATGCCTGCTGCCCACAAAGGATGAATCCATTCTACCAGAGACACATGGCCTTTAGAACATGGAGATCTTTTGGAAAAGGAAAATAAAGATGAAATTTCCTGGGCACTGCAATTTTCTTAACATCTATAGCCATTCTGTTTGTATTCATCTCACTCCATAACCTTAGTGACCAAAGCTAGAGCTTTTGCAGAATCATGATCTTTCAGTCTAAGTCCGGGAAGGCTCCTGAGGCCAAGAACTTTCTACATTTCCATTGACTCTATGTTTGTGACCACAGCCTGGAAAAGGATAGCAACGTCCTTTGTCCCCTTCGTGCCAGCAGACATTTAAAGTATGACTCTTTTCCATGATGGCAGTGGTTTGACTTGGTTAGAAGAGATTTTTAGGAACAGTAGAGATTTAGGAGGCTTTTTCTAGGTCCTAAAGTGCCCTAGTTTTCCACTACTCCCATTCTAATTTCGCTATCTTTTGAAATCATTGATATTTGCTTGCTTGTCTACATCACCCAGCTCAACTTTCTGCTTTGAGGATATTCTGACAGTAAAGGTAAAAAAAAAATCAATGTATTTTCCTTAAGAGAGAAAAGATGGATCCATTTCAACTTAAAAGGACACACTCTAGAAAAAATACTGTGCATCGTAGGAGGTCACAACTGTCATAATTCTGATCAACTCTGAGTGTTTGTGACCCAGCATTATCTCCATTGTCTTGCCACCATCACCTTGACATTCTTTGAAACACCTGTACTGAAGCACATGTAAACAACCTATAAACATCAGTACTGAGGCCCCAGAAAACAACTAATAAAGGATGCTAAGGAAAGAACCACTGAAGTATAGGAGCTTGTGGTTCCAATGGTTCCAACCATTCTCTTTTGTTAAGATCTGTTTTATAAGTTCCATATGTTGGCCTCGAAGTTCATCTTCAGACCAAGCACAAAATTCAAGAGCTTCTAGCTGAGGGACAGCGCCCAGGCCCAGAGTTCAAAGCCCCATGACCGGGAAAAAAATTCAAGTCCTTCTGTACTAACATAACAGCTAAGTTGATATTTCTTGTATACCTATTAGAAAATATGCCACCATATTTTGATATTTGCTTCCTGTTTGATATTTACTAAAGAGACAGCTTTCCACTACAATGGAGAATCAAATATAATTTTAAAGGTTAAAAAAGTAAGTTAGTTTTAAACCCAGAAACAATGTTGCCCAAGGCACATATGATAGTAATATATATATATACATATATATATATGTATATATGTATATATATCTTATATTTGTATATATACATATATCTGTTCAGGTGTGGTTTGAGAGCACAAATGCATTTCTGACAAAAGTGGGTTGGCAAAGGCGTGGAAGGGCTGGAAACACAGCTAGAAAAGTAAGCAGTCATCATACTGTGAGGAAGTTCAGATTCTGTGTGAGAATTCTTTCCTAATTTGGCAGATAACAGCAAACTTTTGAAAATGTGTTAAGTAAGGGGCTTACTATGACAAGAATTGCAGTTTAGAAATGGAAGTAGGTAGATTTAAGCTAGAGGAAAGAGAAATGGAAAGATCTTATATATTCCTTTATAATAGTTCAAGACACAAATAATGAGAAGCGTGCAAAAATCATGGAAAGGAGGACACAAAGATACAGCCTAGACTTAAAATCTCCAAGTGTAGTAAATCTCTTTTTTTTTTTGTCAAGAATTAGCCTCTAGGCTCCATCTCATCTATATTTCCTTCTTTTGTCTTTCCTCCAACGTGTCTCCTTTCCTCTCCACTTTATTGTAATCTTCAGACTATAATTAAACTATCGAGGATTTCACTTTAAATTAGAGGGTTTAAATGAAGGGGTTGGGATTTGGTTGGCAGAATCCATTCTTGTTGTTCAAACAAGACCCCCAATTCTTGGAAACTCCCTAGGGGCCTCACTATCAAGTATGAAGCAAGTCATTTCACTTTCTTCTGTGTTATCTTAGGAAATGAAGCTGATAGATAAGATCAGCTGGCAATACCTTCAGCTTCAGAATACTCTGTTCATCTGACACTAGATTTTAGTGCACAGTAACAATGGATCACTAGAAAAACATGTTACATTTATGCATTCCCTCAAAAGTGTTTGTGTGTGTGTGTGTGTGTGTGTGTGTGTGTGTGTGTGTGTGTGTGTGTGTTACTTTTACTACTTTCAGTAATCATATACTGTATGTTCCTGGTACCTTGATAATTATTTGTTTTGATGTGCAATGTAGAATTCAAAATTGTAACATTGGGAGATGGGAAAAAAGAAACCCTTACATACTCATAAACTAATTTTAATAAAATCATAGCAAATAGTGTTTTGTTTAAGTAGGGCTAACTCTTACCTTTTTATGTCCTTCATCTAAAAATAACAGGTATCAGTTTGATGCTGCATTAAACTAGCTCAGTCAGCTCAAACTCTCCTTTATCGAAGACCCAATGAGTGATTCCTCATACATATTATTGAATACAATATATTAATTCTTACAAAATGTTCTCATATCTATTTACCTACATTAGTAGCAAAAAAGAAACCTGGAGTTTTTCCTTTAATTATCAACTACAATGATCCAAAAATCATCATTACATTTGGGAAAGAAAAAATGTGATTGTCTATGTAGGGATTGGATAGTGTAATTGTGGCAAGAGAAATTTATTGGGACAAATGCTGGATAGTATTTTCCATCAAATTATAATCACTTTAGTAAGTTATTTCATCTGGAGAGTAGATCCTCAGATGAAGCAGTAGTCCAGAATTCTGTGTGACCTACTGTAGTGTCGTGACTTGTTTTGTGAATTGGAAAAATCAGTTAACCTCTTGGTGCACCAATTCATTGATCTATGAACTGAGGAGAGCAACACTTGCCACCTATCTCACCAGCGTTTTGTGGAGGTCAATGAGCTTCAGAGTCTATCAAGTGTTTTGTTGTTGTTGTTTTTTACCTGGATAGAAACACTCGAGCACAGAGGAATCACTGGATCACAGTCATTTATGTTATAGTTGATCCAGTAAATTATTCTCTGGGAGATAATTTTTTTAAAAAGCAACACCTTTACAAAAATCTGTGATAAAATACTTCTAGTAGTGGTGTTCCATATGAATAAAATGGAATACTTTCAGCTTCATACAAACCTACATTTATTTGTGACTGGAATGTTTGTGGTCTAATAACACACAAGTTAGACAGAGGTTTTTCCAATATCAATTTACAATGTTTTTGTTCTCATCAATTTGTCAAGACAGAGTTTTATGAAACTAAATATTAAAAAGGAAAAAAAGTTTTTCCAGGAATAAATGTGCCTCTAATTAATGATGCATTAAATTAAAAAGGTTGAGGTCCAGAGTGAAACACACAAATGGGAAATGATTTTATCTAAATGGAAAATCTGTCTTGCTCACTATGTATTTTGGAACAATTTTATTAATGATTTGCTTGAGATACAGAAGAAAATATTTAATAGCACAAATTCATTTGTATCCTAGACTGTTGATTCATGTTAAAGACTCATTGTATTCATAAACTACTTTGTTCAATGGCACCTCCGTACAACTACTTAAATATAATCATGATAATAGATTTAATTTTAAAAGATCCTGCAGTTCATATGTTTTAATTAATTTTATGCTCTATGTAATATTATATTAAATTATATTAAATATAAGTAAGAAAATCACCTAATTTAAAGGATATTGTCTTGAACTTTTATAAAGAAAACTATCCATGTGTTAATCACCCAAACTTCTTATAATTTATTTGTGTGTGTGTGTGTGTGTGTGTACGCGTGCGCACATGCACATGAGCGGCTGCGTACACATGCATGTGCTAGTTCTAAGGCTTGAATTTGGAGCCTAGACACTATACTTGAGCTTTGTACTCAAGGCAAGAGCTCTACCACTGGAGCCACCGCTCCACTTCCAGCTTTTTGAAGGTTAATTGGAGGTAAGAATCACATGGACTTTCCCATCCTGGCTGGATTCAAGCCACTGTTCTCAGATCTCATCCACCAAAGTAGGTAGGATTATAGGACTGAGCCATTAGTACCTGGCTATAATGTCTCATTCTACCTAACATCTTAAGTAACTTTACTATATTATAATACAATAATATGTATATTCAAAATATATTTTACAGAATATTCCTGTTTTCAAGGCACAATAAAGGAAAACCTAAAAAGTGAAAATTAAAAATAAATGACATTTCCATTTTGATTCCTCTCCTGTTAAGGAGAAAGAAACTATCAAAAGCTACTGTCATGTTGTTTCCTTACTATGGAGATCATAGAACTTATGAGTTATATTTGTAGTCCAAAATATACACAAGTGAAGTCAATGTCATCAGAATGTTTGCAGAAAACTATCCAAAATAAATTTTTAAAAATACTGCAACATTTTTCTATCCAAGATCTGTCTCTGTGGAGAGTTTATTCTTTGGTATCTCAAAATGAAAAAATTAATTTCAACAATTATCACCAACGTGGCCAACACACCTTTCTTCGCTTTCTTTTAATGGAAGCTAAGCGCAGCATTTCTGGGTCTGTGTGGATGAATATAGAATTTGAACAGTTATATTCATTTCTGTTCCTGAAAGAAAGGCATGGAAAATCTGCTTCTTAAAACACATTCAAATATTATAACAACGACTAGATAGCCAGATAGCAAAAAAATTCACACAGGCTTCCTTAGAACAGATACTTTAAAAAAAAAACTTCATATTTCATTCACATCTCCTCTTAGGGAAATGCACCAATGTGACACTTAGGTGCCAGTCCCCATCATAGTCCTGGTTTTGATCAAGTACTCACCAAGGATAGGACAAACTAATAAAAGTAGAGCATGGTTTTTGCATATGCCAAGGTGAGGGTCTCAACTACAATGTTTTGCAAAGTTCCATCTTTTAGTCCAAGAACCTGCTCATCCTAATTATTTTATGAAGAGTTGTTTTCTGTTATAATTTACATGAAATAGGTTTTTGAAAATAATAATAAATACTAGGCACAATAGAAAAAAATTCAGCTAAACTGAATTGTTCTTGGTTCTCCTACATGTCCTTATTTTTATAAACAAAATGTACTGATCTCTAAGACCCAAGAGTTCAATAATAATAAATACTAGGCACAATAGAAAGAAATTCAGTTAAACTGAATTGTTCTTGGTTCTCCTACATGTCCTTATTTTTATAAACAAAATGTACTGATCTCTACGACCCAAGAGTTCAATAATAATATATACTAGGCACAATAGAAAGAAATTCAGCTAAACTGAATTGTTCTTGGTTCTCCTACATGTCCTTATTTTTATAGACAAAATGTACTGATCTCTAAGACCTAAGAGTTCAAGCCTCTTTGGTTTTAATATCAATACTTCAGAGAGCCTAAGAAAGCAAGATTAGTAATAGTATATATCCTTACAAAACTTTCAGTATCTGCTAGAATATAAAAGCTTCATCATCCATTATACTATATACTAATATGAAAACTAAATATTATTGTTCTCACTATTATATATGTATTTGCTTATTTATTTATGTATTTATTTTGAAAGTACTAAAGCTTGAACTCAAAATTTGAGCACTGCCCCTTAGCTTTCTCATTTGAGCTAGTGTCCTACCATTCTGGCTTTGTGGTAGTCAATTAACAGACAAGAATCTCATGAACTTCCTTGCCTTTCCTACCCACACTGGCTTCTAACCTTGATTCTCAGATCTCAGGTTGATTTATTTTTTTATTGTGAAAATACTGTACAGAGGTGTTACAATTACATGGGCAAGATAATGAGTACATTTCTTTTTTTGGGGGGGAAAGGGGGTCCGGTTGTGGGGCTTGAACTCTGGGTCTGGGCGCTGTCCCTCAGCTCTTCAGCTCAAGGCTAGTGCTCTACCACTTGAGCCACAGTGCCACTTCCGGCTTTTTTCTTTTTGCTTATGTGGTGCTGAGGAATCGAACCCAGGGCCTCAGGCATGCAAGGCAAGCTCTCTATCACTGAGCCACCTTCCCAGCCCCATGAGTGCATTTCTTATCAAGTATTGTTGCCTCCTCCTTTGTTTCCCCTTCCCATCCCTTCCCATCTGCCACCCCTCCCACCCTCCACCTCCTCCACTCCCTCCTCCCTGCCGGCCAAAGTTGTAAAGTTCGTTTTTCAACATAACGACTTGTACATCTCATTTTTGCAATGGGTCCACCTGTATCCCTATTTAAATGATTTATTTTTTCCCTTCCCCTCCACAAATTATACCAACATCAAATACAATGTTTTTTAAATGTTTTTCTTTAGGTAATTGTACATTCAACAGAGCAGACTATAATACAGTGCCTCTTGATCAATGTCACTTTTTATTAACATTCTCATCCGCCTTCCTTCACTTTTCTTAATTTTTAGGTTATGTATTGAATTATTTTTGCCATTTAACAAAGCAATTTATGTATACAATGCATTTTGATTTGTGCCATCCCTTCAATATCTCCACCAACTTCCACCCCACCCCATCTCTTATTTTTCTCAGTTCTGTGGCATATACAATGCCATTCTTGCCTGAATTCTGTTCATTTCCCTCATTCATTTTTCAATCCCACTCCACTTGATGCACCCCTATCCTCTGTAAGTATCCAGTTCCTAGTATTCATTTGTTGTTGGGCTTTGACTTCAAATATGCCTATAAATCCAGAAGTAAGCACGCTGCGTGGCAACCAACTGGTTATAAATGAATTAACTGAAGAATAATGGAATCCATGGAGAATGGAAATAGTGTAAGATCTCAGGCTCTTGAGTAGCTAGGATAACAGTTGTAAGTCACCATCCCTTGGCTTTATGGTAATAGTTCTAAAAAAGGGCCTAAAAGGAAAAAATTTTGTAGGCAATGTGTCGATTTGATACTCTATTTTTGGTAAATGAATTTTGATTGGTTTTTTTGTTTCTGTTTCTTTGGTGCTGGTCCTGGGAGCTTAAACTCAGGGCCTGGGGCACTGTTCCTGAGCTTTGTGCTCAAGGATAGCACTTTATCACTTTAGTCACAGCTCCACTTCCAGGTTTTTCTGTCAGTTAATTGGAGATGAGAGTTTCACAAACTTTCCTTCCCCCACTGACTTCAAACTGTGATGCTTAGATCTCAGCCTTCTTAGGAACTAGAATTATAGGGATGAGCCACCAGTGACAGGCTGAGTTTTTATTGTTTTGACACACATATAACCTATCATTGTTATGACAAGATTTCATTTAAAAATAAGAGCTAAAGACTGAGGATGATAAATGCTGTGATGTAAATTAATTCAGAGTTACTGCACTGCTTTGGAGCCAAATGAACCTAGATAACCTATCTGAGGGACTTGAACCAAAGGGTTCTAGAATAGCTGACTCTACTATTTTCCAAACAGCCAGCTGTTCTTTGAGGAGTGAGACATTTCAAAGTGAAGTACATCGATTTTTATGACAATCTGTTTTGGATAAAAGCAAGAAAAATTATGGCTGGTAGACACATTCTGGATGCCCTCAAGAGGTGTGAATCAACTCTGTTTTGTTACGCATCCCAATTCCAATATTTTTTCCCCAAACTTCTTGGAGTTAGCAAGATGCTAGCATTATTAAAAAAAAAAAACACCTTGTGCAGCACTAAGAATATTTTCATGGGAAAACAACTCACTGCAAACCCATTCTGCCTTTTAATTGATTACTGAGAAAGACCTTATTTATGTAGACCCCATCTGTCCCCAGAATTTGTGTGAAGGTCCAACACTCTATAGATAAATAAAATCCTTACTGGCTTCTGACAGACAGTTTTATGAGGCCACCTTTTTAAAATTTTGTGTTAAGTCTGTGGATTTGTTTTTCCCCTGAGTATGTAAAACTTGGTTACATTTGTGGAATCTTTGCTGTTTTATCTTAACTTTATCTGCATATTTTTGGTCTCAGCAGAATAAAAATGTTAGTGCTGGAAAATTCCTGGACAGTGATTTTAGAGGTACAAGGCTATAAAAAAAGAAGTATTTCCTTCTTTTTACTGCTTGACTTAGCAAAATAAACTCATTTTAGTTTTATAAAATGCAGGCAAGAATTCAATTGCAAAGGGCCCTTATTTTTACTTTAAACGACTTAATCTTTTGCCTCTACATAACCTTTTAGTATTATCTTTTAATAAAGAGAGTAGGCTACATAATGGTACTTTTGGCATTGCAAAGAGGCTTCAAAAATATCATTTTCAGCCTAATATATATTGCATGCTAAGAACAGGTCAGGAAGTTGGGTTTGGAATATAATTATATCAGGCTACCAATCAGAAGACTGGATATATTTCTCCTCACTTTTTCACTGACTTCATTGTTTGTCCAAGTGTACTGTTATGCCAAAGTTTCTCACCTATAGAAAGGTACTACTCACAAATAAAGGTGACATAGATGAGAGACAGAGACAGTGATAGAGAGACACAGAGACAGACAGACAGACAGACACTCAGAAATAGAATAAAGAAATTTTAGGTTATTATGTATGCAATAATATAGTCTAAATTTTCTTAATGGTTTACAAATTCATTAAGAAGACTGTATAGATTACTAATCACCTGGAATAATAATTAAATGTGGCTGGGCACCAGTGGTCCACGCCTGTAATCCTAGCTACTAAGGAAGCTTACATCTGAGGATACAAAGCCAGCCTAGGCAGGAAAGTTGGTGAGACTCTTATGTCCAATAAACCACCAGATAACCAGAAGTGGCTCTGTGGCTCAAGTGATAGAGCACTCACCTTGAGCTGAAGAACTGAGGGCCAGCACCCAGGCCCAGAGTTCCAGCCCCATAACTGACAAAAAAAAAAAAAAAAAAAAAAAAGTGTTAAGCATGAAATACTCATTTCATACAGAAAAGTCACTATGCTTTTTCTGGGCTCTTCTTAATTTTAATTTGTACATTTAGTGTTGGAGGCAAAAGGCTTTTCATTTTGGAGAAATAAATTCATTTCATCAAGGCGCAGAGAACAAGTATTTAATAGTTAAATGGTTTCTGCATAGACATAAACACAAAACTAATTGCCTGTCCTGGCTGAGTCAGTAATTCTGAGTCAGGTGACAGAGATTCCTTACAAGGGAGACAACAAAAGACAAATGAAGTGAATTTAGACAAAGAATTCACTGTCTTACTGCTCTGGAGGGTAGACATTGGAGATGAAGACATTGTAGGGTCTGGTTCTAAGGACTGTAAGGAATAAAATAGCCTTTATAGTAACTGGAGATTATGACTTCAACATATATTGGGAGGACCTATTTCACCTTAACAGCACTGACACTAGCCACTGTTAGTTGCCTTTGCATTTCAAGTCAGTTATATTCTAAGAAGTTGGTATGCATGAGAATATTTAACACTCTATAAGAGTTACATCGTCTTGAAAAGAACATGAAAAGTAAAGGAAAAGTAGATAGAACATCTAAAATTAATTCAAACTAGTTTTGAAAATTCACTTCCCTTTCAGAAGGTATACACACATATATACACACACACCCTTATGGGAGTATGTTCATTTATTTCAGATATATTGGAGACATATTATCAAGAGAACGCTGTTAGTAACAGACGTGTCTTTCCTCAAAGTCACGGAAGAACTTAAAAGAAAGGTTAGGACCGCTTTACTGAAGCTCACACAGAGAACTGGTACCTGTATAAAGAGAAGCTGGTGGTTAGCTTCGAGACAAACTTGATCACAGAGCTGTTCAGGTACAGGGGAGCCAGAGAAGAGGAGGTGACACATGCCCTGTGCACAGAGTTGAACCCTTGATGCAACCATCAGATGGGTTAGTATGCATTGGTAGGTGCTGCAATGCTTCCATGCTAGACCATCCTCATTTGATAGGGTGAGGGGGAAATATCTTTCATCGATGTTGTTTGTGGGATGCAGTCATAGAGCTAAGTTTCTCTGAAAGGATTTTTTTTGTACTCAGGTGTTCATGTGCCCCTGATTCAGTTTGATAAATTCAGACCTGGTAATATTTTATTTGCATATAAAATGAGCAGCCTGTGCCTCAGGGTCTGTGATGGACAGATGGTGGTTGTTTTACAACAAAGATGGGAGGCAGGGTCTTTCTGTCTCTGTTCATGAACTCACAAGAGAGAAAACTACCACTTTGTAGAGTCCATCAGGACAAGGCCTTGCCTGAGCGCTCCTGTCCTATGCAGCATGCATTACTCCACATAGGCAACAGCCTACTCCACAGATTTCATTACTGTGGCTACTTACTTCTCAATCTTATCACTGAAGAATCTTTCTGCTAACCGGGACTCCAAGTTTAAGTGGAAGGAAAATGCTGATCAATTTTGAAATCCCATCCAATCAAATCACTAAAGCTGTAGGTAAATTGAGCTTTGTGGCTCATGCTTGTCATTCTACCCATTTTGAAGACTGAGATTGAGAGAAATCAGGGTTCTAGGTCAGCCTGGGTTAAAACATTTCACAATACTCTTTTTGAACCAACAGCTAGGCATCCTAGGGTATGTCTGTCATACCACTTAGAGTGAGGAATGTGAAATGAAAATGTTGTATTCCAGGTACAAGATGAGTCAAAAGTGAGATGCTATTTTATAATCACCATTTGCAAACTAAAACTGAAGATGTAGTTTGGTGGTAGAACCTAGTAGGAAGAAGGCCCTAATTCAAACTCCAAATTATCAAAACAGTAACAACAATACCTCTATATGATCATTTCTCTACTACTCTTTTAATAATATATGTTCATAAATAACTGCAGACTAGAAAGAAGCTCAAAGAAGCACATTATATATTTAGTTCTGTGTGTGTATGTTTGTGTGTGTCGGGGGGAGAGGGGTGCTAGTTCTGGGTCTTGAACTTGAAACCTAAATACTGTCCCTGAGCTTCTTTTGCTTAAGGGTAATTTCTACCACTTGAATCATAGCTCCACGGCTGGGTTTTGGGGGCTAGTTTATTAAAGATAAGAGTTTTATGGACTTTCTTGCCTAAGCTGGCTTTGAACTATGATCCTTACATCTTAACCTTGTGCACAGAGCTAGAATTAAAGGTGTGAGCTATTTGTACCCAGCTCTTGATTCTTAAGTAAATAGGTCATTGCTATGTTGAATCCATTCATCCTTGGGCCTTGAACTGGGGGCCTGGGCACTGTTCCAAGCTCTTTTGCTCAAGGCCAGTGCTCTATCACTTTGAACCACAGCTTTACTTCCTTTTTCTGATGATTGATTGGAGATAAGTCTCAGGGATTTTCCTGCCTAGCTTGGCTTCAAAGCAGATCCTCAGATCTCAGGCTCCTGAGTAGTTAGGATTACAAGCCTGGGCCACCGGCTCCCAGTTAAATAGGCTTATTATTTATCTTAGTTTATCTTTTCTTTACCACCACTTCTGGGATGCCACTTAAACTGATTTCTTCACTATTGATTGAATCAGCTCTACAGACAATCCAATTCTGTTATTGACAAAAGAAAACACCAGACTGACTTTTTAAAAATCAGTTTTATATCAGCACAATTATTGTCAAAATGTTCTCAAGTGTTCCCTCTTACTATGGGAAAAATGGAACTTTGATTTATTGATTTTTCAAATTTCATAAATAGGAAACCTGTAGACTCTACAGTCAATTTACTTAAAACTAGTAGAAATTTGAGTCACTTGTTTTAGAACTAAAAAACTCAAGAGGCTCAAAATAACTTGCAATACCGTTTCTGAGACTGAATTGATTTAGGATTGATGACATAATGTCTGGAAAATACATTTCATTTCCTAAAAAAAAAGAAAGAAACAGTATTGGCTTGGAAAAAAGCAGTATTAGAAAAATACAAACCTCAGACATTCCAATGAAAATTGTTGTTGCCTCTAATTTTTCACTTATCAGAGTACAAGGAACAGGGTGTCATTGTTTTATTGTATTTGCCTTTATTCACTTAAAGTATGCTTCTGAGAGAAGACCATTGATGGTGTGGGGTACTTAGCACCTTTCCTCGTCTCCAAGTGCCTCGCAAATATCATCCCATTACTCTTCAAAACTATCCAGGCAAGAAATCATACATCTCATCTCAAAAAAAAATGATCCTTGAGAACAAGAATTTATATCCTCCAATAAGTGTGGATACTATATGTGCACTTAAACTCCTCCTCTCCGTTTTATTTTATTTTATTTTATTTTGGACAGAGTCTGGAAAGGGAACCATTCAGAAGCTACCTAAAAAAAAAAGTCAGGAAGGAACCGCCTGACAGGAAGTTATTTATGGCCTTACTCTCCAACATGTTTGTTTTACAAATTAACATTAAACCCTCAAATAACAATAGCTTGGCATGGATTTTCTGTGAAGCAAAGATGAAGCTCTAAGTGTTTAGCCGAATTAAGGGCTCGCTTTCTATTTACATAATGATATATTCTGTTTATCTTATTAGCACTGTAAAAATATTAGTAGCCATCCATAAATAGAGCTTTGATAAAGGATACATGGTTGTAGAATCACTAATCTATGTTAATGCTATTTTGGTCAGGGTCTTGAAACAGCTGTTAGGGTTTCAATCCTGATAGGGCAGAGAGAAAAGATGGGAAAATCCTTAATAAAATGTTGCTAGAAGCTACAGGTGGGAAATAAAGAAGCTTGTGTGACCTATAATCTTATTCCCTCATAAAGTCACCCAGAGAGCATAGCAGCTTCAGCGGCTGAAATTAGACAACACGCTCGTGGCTTTTCAATCTCAACGTTTGCAGTTCGATGTTATCATTTTCAGTGAAGAACAAATGAAGGATACTGCTGCCTGCCAAGGTGTTCTCTCTGGGCTTAATCAGTCCACTCAACCACATGAGTAACTCGGCCTTAACCGTGTTTTATTCCCATTTCTAAACAAGGCAGACGTCTGACTGCTCTGCTCAGGCACAAGCAACAGCTTCTCAACATGCTGTGTTTAGGGTTTTATCTATTATTAAGCCAAATGCATCTAAAGAAAAATTTCCTTTTAAACATTTCATGCTAAGATCAACTTAGTAATAATGGAGGTGTCGTGAGGTCATAAAATCTATCTTAGGTTTCAGCCAAACTACAGTAGTCTCTTTAACCCACAATCTTATCACATTCCCTCTGGGAAACCCCTTTGTACAGATACTTAAAGATAATTTTTTAATTTAAAAAGCTTGATAAAGAGTAACAGGCAAGGGCTCAGCAGAGACCTATGATACTGTGTTCATTCAGAAGATGCCTCTGTGAATTCAGACAGGAGCTGTCTTTGGCTTTACCTGTCTCTATAGCCCTTGGGGATAGTACAAAGCTTTTATATTTCCATTACATACACCCAGATTTTTATGGAGAGCTAGCTTATTGCTTCATTTTGGCTTAGAAAAGTGGATAAATTGTATTTTCCTCATCCTAAATAGAAAAAAGGGCTGTTGTATAAGAGGCTACCATTGAAGCATTTTACTTCCATTCAAAAAGTTCATCTTTCAGATTTTTTCCATCTTTAATTAGGAAAACTGAACAAAATACAAAATCATGGAGCTGAAAAGGAGAAATGTTTCTGTTGGGTCATCTGAAAGATGTTTGGTTATTTTTTCCTGTTCTCTCCAGTTATAAAGAACATATCTCAAGTTTCTACAAAATGAAAGACATTTTTAAACATATTTTTAATCAATGTTTTAAAAATCATAGGTGAAGCCTATCAACTAAAACATTCTATCACAGAAAAAGATTGTGTTTTTTCTTTTCCTAAAAAATGATTATCTTGTAAAGAGAATAGAGTTTAACATTATTATTTGATGAAGCTAATGTCGAGGGATTTAATTTGTTAGCAAGCATTTGGAACGATGTGAAGATTTAAATTTAACAGAAGCTTAGTGTTACCATATGCAGTTTCCCTTTATTTACTATGTATAGGACAACTTGTTTAAGAATAGTTGCTTTTATGAGCAGTTTACTTGACAAACTATGTCAACTATTTGCTTTGTGAAATCCCAAGAATTGGTTGAGTATCAATGTACCTCATCGTGGCAAAAAAAATAAATAAATATGGGACTGAAGAAGTCCTATCATTAATTTGTCAAAAGCGAGTTGTCATTTCTGAAAATTTAATGTCATCGAAGCTCTATCTCCAATAGCAAAGGAGCACTATTGCTAATAGACTTCAGAGCTTGAAATAAATAAATCTTTGGAATCCTGTTGCATCTCTTGGGGTGTGACATTTGACAGTCTTTTATAGCACAGAACGAAACAAGTTTGTGAGCTGGAATTCAATTGCGGGGTATTGATTCTTTGCATCAGTCATTATTCCCTGCTGATTGACAGGTGAAAATTGGTTACGTTAAGTATTTCATATGTTATATTGGCTGACATTTGCTTGCCTGCTCCTGTGTCAATATTGTTGTAAAGATCTCCAGCTTTATGAGATAGCAATAGACACTGACTGTGGCTTTTGTGTGATGTTCCAGTGTTTTTCCTGACATAATTTAAGACATATTAAAAACCAGCAGCATCTTCCCTCTTGAGAAGCTTAATGCCAATATTATTGTCTTCCAGGGGAAGATCATGTATGCTCATAATCGGGTGCTAATTTCCACCCGTGTGCTCATGTTTAGGCATTAGGCACTATAACTGTAAAATTGAGCCTTCTTGATTGATTCATGTCAAGCCTCATCTCAGCTCCTGCCGGGGAAGTCATCCGGCTGACCCTTTTTACACTAAAAGAAGAGATTTGTGTTCCTTTCTTTCACCTGGAACCATCAAATTGACTGAATAATCTGTAATACATTAGTGCTGACATTTGTTAGGGGAGAATTAAACAAGACACAGTAATCATCCCCCAGAATAAAATTCGTGTTTGATTTCCAGCAGAGTTCTATCAGAGGGGATGACAAAATCTGTCTCTTCCAAGGTGCAGACTGGTGAATATTCTCTGCATTAATGAATGAAGTGAACACTTTAATTCTTTATAGGATAGGACCTAGTTCTCCAATAGAAGCTTCCAAGGCTAGGGAGGCCCTGATATATGAGCAAGACATATTTGTAAGCAAGGTGCAGTTGTTCTTTTATCCTTTTGTTCCTGTTAATTTGAGAAGCAAAAAGTTGTATCTTTCCCTAGAATATGTCAAATCAATCCAGAAATGACCTGTTATCTACTTTCTAGTTCACCTAAGAGTTATGACAGACAAGTAAGCCGATTCCCAATTTTCCTTATGTCCCTTGCAATGATTTTGAATTTAGATCAAGAACACCTCTAGCCGTTCATCCTCTCTGATCTAAAGTATGTAGGAACCATTATCTAAGTAGAAATTTTTGCATGGTTGGATTTCATATTCATTGGTTCTCACACATAGCACTGGCTTACCACCTATGACTGCCAACAGACTTGAAATACACTGCACTGTGAGGTTCACATGTGCTGGTTCTATAAAAATCCACAGTATTTTATATCTAGCATGTTTGTTTAGAGCCAATTTTCAAGATGATTTGTTCATAAGTGATTATGTGAGTATGTTTTCCACTGTGTGTTCACACTTCTCAGAAGTACCACTTAAAAGTGGACCTTCCCCACTTCTGCCTACATTTCTTGAAGCAATTGTCAAGTTTGTTAATTGGGGTCATTTCAAAGTGCTAGCATGCCTGAGCTCTAGACACTTCAAACTCTGTGAAGCAAATTTGGGGAGAGAAAAGAATAGTATTCCAAAGAAATAATGTAGAAAAATATTTTAAGAATTATCCCTTGAAAGATTATGAAAGGCTCTATAAACTTGCTAACGTTAAATAGATATGCCTTCAACTATTGCAAAGTAGCTATCAATGTCTACAAAAATGTTTTAATGTAAGTGGATAAAAGAAGTTGCCCTCATTTTACTTAACTAAGGATGAATACCAATTTATCATCTTGCAGATGATTGTTTCCATGGAATAAGCATCAATTTTGTAGCTTCAGCCAAGCACCATATGAGGAATTACCTATACTAAATGGAAGACTTGACTCATATTCTCACAGAGTCCACAGGAGAAAGATGGAACAGTGTACATACAACAAGATAGGTTAAATGCTAAAGAAAAAAGCTGTGCAGAAAGACTCACAGACATAAAGAGATTGGGGAAACTATGCCATGTACACATCGCAAAGAGAATAGAAGCTATACTTCTATCAGAAAATAAAATTCCAGTCAAGAAGTATAAAAGGAAACAAACAAGATCAATATACAATGATTACAGGGGAAATTCAGCAAGAAAATGGAATCCTAATAGACAAATACCCACACACATATTAGAGCACTTAAATATGTAAGTCAAATATTAATACATTTAAAAGATTATAGATCATAATACAATAATACTAGAGGATTTCAACCTGCCACTCTCATCAATGAACATGTCACTCAGGCATCAGATTTAAACTCTAGCCCAAAAATGGACTGAATAGTTATTTACAGACATTCCATTCAACAGCTCCAGGATGTACATTCTTCTCGAGCACACATGGAATTCTCCAGGACAGATCATATTTTGGATTAGAAATCAAGTCTTGACAAATTTAAGAAAATTAAAAATCATGTATTTCTTCTTTGCTGGCCAGAATAGTTGAAATCAGTAACAAGAGAAACCTCAAAAATATATATATATTTAGAAATTATGCAATCTAATCATGACCTTCCCATAGACCAAAGAAGAAATTCAAAGGTAAATTACAAAACTTCTTGAGACAAATGAAAATGGAAGTACAACATACCCACACCTATGGAAACACAGCAAATGTAGTACCAAGAGGGAAATTTATAGCAATAAATTCATATATCAAAACAATCATCTTCTATAAATCACTTAACATTGCAACTGTAGAAACTAGAAAAACAGCCAACTAAACTCAAAAATTAGCAGAAATTTTAGAGCAAAAATTAATCAAAATTAAGACCCTACAGTATGAAGATCAACAAAATTGGGAGCTAGCCCTTTGAAAAAATAAAATTAACAAATCATTAGCTTGAGGAATTTGAAAGAATGTAAAGAGATAGAGACAGCAGTGGAGAGAGACAGGGAGATAGATGACATATATAGATAACTCAAAAAGGGTTCAGTAAAGTTGATATGACAAAAACAACAAAGACTATAAGAGATGATTATGGACAATCATGTGCCCCTCATTTAAAAACTTAGGTGAAATACATACATTCCTGAACATGATAAATTGTACAGGTCTCTAGACACAGGTCTCCCACAGTGAGACCAAAGGAGGAAATTCTTAGGAGAGGAGCGCAAAGGCTCAATAGCTATGGGCATATGATCATGTAAAATATTTATTGAAAGGAACTTCAAAAATGGAAACAAGTAGGTTTTTGCGTGTTTTTTTCTTCTTTGTAGCTGTTTTGTTTTCTTTACCTTTGGTCTTGTTTGTTAGTTTATCTGTTTTGGAGAGAGTATGCGGGGCACAGAAAGGGTAAGATGATAGGTGAATAAATGCAGCAGTGGTATTCACTAGACACTACATTGAAAATGAACTATATAACTTGTGGGTGGGGATGGTTGGGAAAAACTGGAAGAGACACTGTTCAGAAAGAATGTACCTGCCTATGTAACTGTAACCTCTGCATACATCGCCTTCACAATAACAATGAGAAAAGGTATTTAAAAAAAAAGAAAACCCATACATAAATGTAGCTACAAACAAAACATGGATAGTCATTCAGAAGAAAAAAATTAGGGTTTACTTTTCACCATACTTAAAATATCATAAACTCAGTCTATTAGAAACTTAAATGTAAAAGCTAATATTATGAAACTAAAGACATAATAGAGGAAATGTATGGAACCAGAATCAAATATATGACAGTTTACCTATTGCCTCTCAATGAACCAATTTGTTGACAAAAGCAAGTGTTCTAAGTGGAGAATGCCCATTCTTCATTCCAAATCTTTCCAAATTCACTGTCAGGGGATAGTAGAGCTCAAAACTCACCAATTCTCCTCTCACCTGAAAAGTATGAGAAACCATGAAGAAGTTCAAAGGCAAAGTTTCCACTGAAATAAGCTAGATCAAGGTCAAGCTAATTCATTTTCAGTAAGAGCGAAAGAAAACTGAACGAGATACCTCTGCATTCTTGACGTGGAAAAGGAAATTGTACTACCTATAATTTCTGATATGATCTCTAAGCCTAAAATCCAATCCAAATTCTACACTAAAAGTATAAAATCATATCAATAATTTGTATAGGTGTAAATACAGTTGGCATTGACTTTTCACTCCTGGTAACCTTAAGTATAGGACAGAAAGACAAAAATATTCCATTCCATATACAGTTCTTCTGTTCGTTTGTTTAGTGTAAATACTGGGGCTTGAACTCTGCCTCTAGCTCTTCCGTGGGAGTGGGGGGCATGCCAGTCCTGGAGCTGGTACTCAGGTTCTAGGCCTCTTGTCCCTGAACTGCTTTTGCTCAAGGCTAGGGCTCTACCACTTGAGCTACAGAGCTACTGCTAGCTTTTTCCAAGCAATTAATTGGAGATAAGAGTCTCATGGCTTTTCCTGCTGGTGCTGGCTTCCAACCACAATCCTCAAATCTCAGCCTGCTGAGTAGCTAGGATGACAGGCATGAGCCACCAAGCACAATGTTTTCTTGGCATCTTTTGCTCAATGCTGATGCTCTACCACCTCAACAATGCTTCCCTGGCTGGCTTTTTGATGGTTAATCGAAGATAAAAATGTTACAGGTTTTTCTACCTTGGCTGACATCAAAGCTTGAGTTTCAGATATTGGCCTCCTGAGTAGCTAGGGTTTCAGCTGTGAGCTACTGGTGACTAGGTCATATACGATGCTCACCATTTTATATCAGCAATGATTGTAGTCATTGAAATATGAGAGGATAGAGGCAGACACCTACCTAAGTCTACCATCTACTCTCAGACATGACAAGATAAAGTCACTCCTGCCTCTTTACTGAGAGTCATTTTTAACCTGTATTTTTTTGTCTTTTCTCTTGTTTTGATACTGGGGATTGAACTCAGGATGTTGCACTAACTAGGCAAGTGCTTTGCCACTGAGCTACATCCCAGCCCTACAACAGTACACTGATTACTCCTCAACACACAGAGCAAAGAACTACACCCACCCAAATTAATTTCATTGTACATGAAATCTTATTTCATGGAATGTATTCATGAATTTTTTCTATTTATTTGTACATACCCTGGGTACTAAATATACTCCTATTTTTACAAATGATCGTAAAGTCAGAATCAGAGTTGACATGTTGTATATTCCTTCCCTTAAGATCTGGTCCAAATGTCTCTTTCTTTCCGTAAGAACTGTTCACTGATCATAGGAGAGTAACACAAAACCTGGAATCCTCACAATTCTCCCATGCCTCATGCTGTAATGTCCTCTAGGGCCATCATTTTCCTAGATACTATCAAAGAGGGTCGCTGGAATGGAAGAATGTCTTCACCCTGACCATGATATGAAACAGTGGTTTACAATTTAGCTCCAGCTGACTTCCAACTCAGCACCCTTCTGCCTTTTGCTTCCTAAGGAGCTAAAACATATGCTACACACCCAGCTGGCTCTATCTTCTAGAAATCTGTAGCGCACAGTTATGCCTGCTTTCAAATACACCTCTAAGAACAGCTATACTGCTGGAATCATCTATTATGAGTACAGAAAGAATTTTATTCTCAATGGTACATAAAATGAAATGGCTTTGTGGGAATTCTCTATGACTAACAGGATATAAAGGAAGGGCGGAGTGGCAATATAGCAAACATATGGACAAGGATGAGATTTAGAGATACTTCTTGAGTCACTTATGTGTGCTTTAAAGAAGTGCCGGAGGTTAACCTCATAAAATGTCACTTTAATGATAGTCTACCACACAGCTCCAACTCCAGCTGTTTATGGTTTGAACACTGGTTCATTGTGGATAGGGAGACCATCAAATGTGATCAACTGATATCTCATGATCAATGTATTCCAGTAACAGGGCAACAAATCTTTCCTCCACAACATAGAGAGCCTGGGTTGTGATTCTGCTATCTGGCATTGCCAGAGTATTCACATATTTTACTAATGTTGAAATGTAATTATTTCTGTTGGGCTCAAAGAACCAAATGAAAAGACTGCCTTCATTAGAGCCTGGGTCAACTTTATTCTATGTCTTAGCTAAAAAATATACTCAATAAATGGGTTATTTAAAAGAACACAAAAGTATCCCTTAAATGGCTTCAAAATCTAAAGAGCTCCAAAATGTATTATACAGTTTTTCTTAATGTTAATTGATGTAGCCTTGCAACTTTTAAGTTTTGAGGACAGATTCGCAAAACTTGTTTGTGGACAACCACTGGATCTCTGCACTAAAACTGCCTGGGATGTAATTCCAACCTTCTCACAAGCATGTATCTAACTTAGGCATAGATCTCATTTAGACATGCAGCCATAGTTATTTTCTGCCACTGTCTCCTTTCAGCACACTGACATCAATGGAGTAAGCCATTATGAGTTTACAGATGGATGACATACTTAAGATTCTTGAAAAACAGATTTCAAGAGAGTCAGAGAGGGACAAATTAAAACAATTGAGGCTTAGTGGTAGAGTGTTGCTTAGCATGCATGAAGCCCTGGGTTTGATTCCTCAATACCACATAAACAGAAAAAGCTGGAAGCAGCACAGAGGCTCAGGTGGTAGAGTGCTAGCCTTGAGCAAAAAGTGCCCAGTACACTCTTGGCAGTGCCCAGGCCCTGAGTTCAAGCAAAAAATAAATAAAATGAAATAATTCAGAGGTGAAAGATGAACAACCAAAACACATCATCACTGAAAGATGCACAACAATAACAAAATATTCCTGCTTCTTGGAATAAAGAAACGATGGTTGTATATACATTGTCGCCCACCTAGAAACAGAGTTTTTGTTTGTTATGTTTTCATGAAAAGACATTAATTTGGGGAGGGGAAGGGAAAATCAGATTGTTTAAATAGGGATACAGATTGACCCAGTGCAACAATGAGATGTACAAGACGTTATTCAAAATATGAACTTTACAATTTAGGAAAGGTGGCAGGGAAGAGGCGGGTAGTAGTGGAGATGGGAGGGAAAGGATGGTAGGGGAAAAACAAAGGAGGAGCCAACAATGTTGGATAAGAAATGTACTCATTACTGGCTCATGTAACTGTAACCCCTTTTTATAATATTTTCACAATAGAAAATTATTTTTTTTAAAAAAAGGAGGTTTCCTGGAGCAGTTGCTAACTTAGAGTTAGTATATCACTGAAGTTATAATCATTACTGCTGAGAAGAGGAAGTGTAAACTAACTACTGATCTGATGACACCCATAGATCCAGGCTGGGCACAAAGTGTATGACCCAGACAGAGCTGCAGAAAGGCTTTGAAAGTTAGCCTTCAACCTCTGTTCCACATCTGTCTTTGTCTGTAAGGCATTCAGCCACAATTAGGCCTGAAACTCAGATTGGATTGGTCATGGGGGCTTGAACTCTGGGCCTGGGCTCTGTCCCTCAGCTCTTCAGCTCAAAGCTAGCGCCCTACCACTTGAGCCACAGTACCACTTTTAGCTTTTTTCTGAGTATGTGGTGCTGAGGAATCGAACCCAGGGCCTCATGCGTGTGAGGCAAGCACTCTACCACGGAGCCACCTTCCCAGCCCAGATTGGATCATTTAAAAAGAAAAAGACTTCAGAAAAAAAAAATCAACTATCTTTATTTTTCTTATCATGTGAAGTCTTTATAAGATAGTCAAATAATATTGAGCTGTGCAGTAGGTAAGTGCTCTAAGATTCAGAAGTTTCTAAGATCAAAATATAACATATCTTGTTAGCCAGGAGTTCAGAGTCACATGTGGCAATTTCTTGAGGTTCCTTTCCCTTACAGATGTTAAAGAATGACTTTCTTTCTTGGGGCTTGAACTCAGAGCCTGGGCACTGTCCCTGAGCTCCTCTGTTCAAGGCTAGTGTTCTACCACTTTGAGCCACAGTTTCACTTCCTGTTTTTCAGTAGTTAACTGGAGATACTAAGAGTCTCATGGGGACATTTCTGCCCAGACTGGCTTTGAACCACGATCCTCAGATCTCAACCAGTTGAGTAGCTAGGGTTATAGACATGTGCCTCAGATCTCAGCTACTTGAGTAGCTAGAATTATAGACATGTGCCTCCAGCACCTGGCAAAAACAATGACTTTCTAAGACATGATGATCATGGCCTTCTGATGTCATGTCTGTCTGAGAACATATGACCTGAATTTTCACTTCTTTAGATCCCACCAGTTTTTTTTAGGAACAGCAACCCTCACAATCTCCTCATTTCCATTTATACCCATTATGAACCAGTGTATGGTATGGTGTATTCATGCCTGGACTCTATGTGCAGCCCTTTCTTGAAGACTGGCATTGTCTCTGCATAGCACAGGTAACTAGCTCTTTTCTCTAATGCCAATGATATACAAACCTAACCAGGTATCATTGTTATTGGTTTTGAATGTCTCTTGTCATCAACAAGGTGTTTGTTAACTTTCTACAAAAGTAATTAAGTGTTGTTATAAATGGTCACATTTTTGGTCAATTATTATTCTTAGTTGATTATATATGCATGTATTTATCCATATATAGACTAATATGCATATATATCCCACATTTAGGGACATATATAATAGTCAGTTAAATTACACTCTCTAGGGAAAAGACGACTTTCTTAATATTCAGAGCAAGTTGGAGAAAAAAGTATAGCTGGAAAAGAGACAAATTGATCCTTGAACGCTATCCCTTCAGAATAGAGACTGTATGACTGAAAGTGACCCAGGCCTACCTTGTCTGCTTCTTCAGTTCATTGGAAAAGAAGTAGATGCTGCATCCCCCACCCCAATTAAACACTTCATTATGTTCTGTCTTAGTCTCTAATCACCTCTTGCATGTATTACATTTCTAACAAGACTATAAGCTTTTTGATAGCAGAGGTAATTATCTTCAGTGGTTTTTTTTGTCTCCCTCATAGCTCTTAATTCTAGCTGATTAAATGATTGATTTAATCAAGGATGCTCTCATTTTTATCCCTCATGCTTCCAAGATCACTGGCCAGGTCATTGACAAGGCAGAAGACATTGTTAGTATGTAAAGAATTCAGGACCTTTTGATGCAGTGTACTTGGTTAATAAGGTAACTAAATAAAGTCAAGTGATTTATAATTAATGGCATAGAAATCAAGAGGAAAGATTATATGAGGAATTTATCTTTTCAAACAAGTAATAGTTTTCCCAAATGATGAGAATGACACAGATGAACCTTTGTTCACTTCAAAAATGCTAAGAAGATATAAAATTCACTTCTAAATACAAAAATGTGTAATTTGTGCTGGGTCTATATGCAGAAATATATGAGACCTGTTATTATGGTATATATACTATAAGTAATTATATTGTTTATATTATATATAATATATTGTCATATTATCATTAATGTCATAAATGTTAATTTTACTTAAACTTTGGGTTGATTTTTGAATTTTGTATACCAAAAGTTACACAGGAATTGGTCAACGAATTTGACCAATTATGGTTGGTGATCAAAAGAAACAAATGACATATAACTTCTACCTTAATAAATGTGTTTAATTGGCAGTATTCTGTCTTTTGTTTTGTTTTGTTTTGTTTTTGGTTGGTCATGGGGCTTGAACTCTGGGCTTGGGAGCTGTCCTTGCATTCTTCAGCTCAAGGTGAGCGTTCTACCGCTTGAGCCACAGCGCCACTTCCTCTGTTCTTTACCCAGACTAATAACACAAACTACTTTAGGCTTCCTAGAAGTTCTGAGAAAAGCAAAATTCAAAAGCCTGTTGTTCCCCAACGTAAAAGAAAGGGCAATTTTACACACAAGTCAGGATACAATTTATTTTACAGGCATTCACCCAAATCTTTCTTTTCAAAACTCTTCTAAATGTTAAGACAAATAAAATTATAGTTAATTAGATGCTTAACTACTGTTTATTATATTTATATATATTACTTTTTGGTCAAATGTGAATGAAGGGGAATTATATGCCTGTGTGCACAAAGCAAACTTTCAGAACAATTGAATCTTTTGTATAAGCATTGTACTTTCAAATACTTTTTCTTTTCCAACCCATAATTTTGCAATTTAGTGTATTATGAAGGAATTAAGAAAAGGTGGTGAAGTTAGCAGCAATGTCATTTGGAGAAATTCTTGAATCCACATGTAGAAATAATAGATCTACCAGGGAACAAATAATGATACTTGGGTGACAACAATTTTGGCAAAGTACATGACAAGGTATTATCCCCTAAATAAAACAAAAGTGTGAAGGGAATGTAAGATGGGAAATCTCTGCAGAGTTAGAGGGAGTCTGACCTATAAGACTAAACTATCACGAAGTATTGAGATCCATTTTTTACATGAAAATATTACATAGAGGATGAAGTATGAGCTGATAAGTAATATTCCTACCATCAATGAACAACTAATAGAAAGCTACATTTAAACATAAATAGGAAAAATAAACAAAGAACTGCATTAAACGCCTTCAAAAGGATCTGGAAGACATTGTTTTGGTGAAAGCTATTTCAAAAAGCACTACCTCAGAACAATCATTTTGTTTTGCCCCAAATGTTGTGGTTTTAGGACTTTTAGATTTAGGAAAAGCTTATCCATAATGCTCATCTTCCATCCAGGTACATTAGATAGAAGACTTAAAGCTGGAGGATGCAAATGTAATTTGTTCACACACACACACACACACACACACACACACACACATGGGAGGTGATATTTGGGCATGTCAGATCATCAAAACACATATAGAAGCCTACTAAATTCTGGTCAAAAACATTCAAGAGCCAACTTGATTTACTTATTAGCTACAGATCAAAGTTTATTGAATGGATATGAAGGTATCTTCCTCATATATTGACTCCCAAGAATAGTATGGCAGACTCTGAAAGTAGGTCTAACTTTAGTTTTTTGAGGAACCTCCAGACTGATTGCCAGAATAGTTGTACCAGTCTGCATTCCCACCAGTGTACGCAAGTGTTTAGTCCCCTCTCCAACCTTACCAATGTTTGTTGTTGTTGTTGTTGTTTTTTGACATTTCAGAAATTAACGGATTAAGTTGGAATCCTGGAGGATTCCTGGAGGTTTTTGTTATCTCTTTGGTTTGTTTGTTTTTCTTCAGTCATGGGGCCCGAATTCTGGGACTGGGTGCTGTCCCTCAGCTCTTCAGCTCAAGGCTAGAGCTCTACCACTTGACCCACAACACCACTTCCGGCTTTTCTTTTGCTTATGTGGTGCTGAGGAATCGAACCCAGGGCCTCATGCATGCAAGGAGCACTCTACCACTGAGCCAGCTTCCCAGATCCTATTGGAGTTTTGATTTGTATTTCTTCATGGCTGGCAATGTTATCTATTAGCCATTTTTAATTTTTTTTTCTTCTGAAAACTGTCTGCTCAGTGAATTTGGCCTTTCATTGATTGCATTATTCTTTTACTGCAAGTTTTTGTTTTTATTTTTTCTTTGGTTGGTTGGTTGGGTTTTCTTTTCTTTTTCCCCCTTTGTATATGCTGGATGTTTCTTTTTTATTTTATTAATTTATTTTATTAGTTTACTTTATTATTTTTCTTTTTAGAAATTGATTTAGGAGCACTGAAGACTCTTAAAATGAGATTTGAATTAATTTACTTTATTATGGAGTGATGTACAGAAGGATTACAATGGCATGATTTGGGTAATGAGTACGTTTCCTTTCCCACAGTGTCTTCTGTTCCCTCATTCTCTCCTAGTCTCTCCCTCCCATCACCACCAACGAATTGTATAGTTCACTTTCATCCGTGTCCAGTAAGCTCCACTGCTGCATTTTTTTTACCCTTTCCCCCTAGAGTTCTGTACCCTCCCACTATCTCTTCTGAAGATGTACAGTGGAATACACCATATATAAGGTAAAGAAGACAGAATCAAGCCAGGCATGAGTGGCTCACGCCCAAAATCCTAGCTGCTCAGGAGGCTGAGATCTGAGGATCATAGTTCAAAGCCAGCCCGATGGTGGTTCAGAGCCAGTCCTGGCAGGAAAGTCCATGAAACTCTTATCTCCAATAAGCCACCAGAAAACCAGAAGTGGTGCTGTAGCTCAAATGGAAGAGCAAGAGCCTTGAGCTGAAGAGCTGAGGGACAGCACTCAGGCCCAGAGTTCAAGCTCCATGACTGAAAAAAAAAAAAACCAGAAGAAGACAGAATAATCAGAAACTAAAACAAAAGAAAGGGAAAAAGAGAAGTCTCATTTCCTCAGGTCGGAGTTCATTTCAATATTTATATTATTTTATGTAAATATGAAGAGGCACATAGGCATTGTGCCTTTGTGTTTCTCTCCTAAGAGTATCTATCCTCTTTTGGTCTCACAGCATGCAAGTATCTTGAATCCTGAATAATTTATCATATTACATTTTACATATTATATTTTAGATCTAATCTCTGCATATCAGAGAGAATATGTACCATTTGTCTCTCTGAGCTTGGCTTGCCTCATTTAACATGATTTGTTCTAGATCCATCCATTTTCCTGCAAATGACAAGATTTTATTCTTTCTGATGCCCTGGTAAAATTTCATTGTGTATAGGTACCACATTTTAATTGTTTCTTTTGATGTGAAGATTCTGTGTGTCTGGGGGGGGGGGTACACGCATGTGCTTGTAGTAGGGCTTGAATTCAGGGCCTTGACACTGTACCTGAGTTATATGTTCAAGGCTAGTGCTCTATCATTTAAGCTATAGCTCCACTTCTGACTTTTTGCCTGATTAATTGGAAATAAGAATCTCATAGACTTTCCTGCCCAGGCTCACTTTGAACTACCATCCTCAGATCTCAGCCTCCTCAGTAGATAGAACTACAAGTGTATGACATTGGCACCTGGTGTAATAATTTTTAAATTAGATCCAGTCCCTTTTGTTCCAGTGTCATCTTTGCCCCAGATTTAAAAAAGAAACCATTTAACAATATTCTCACATAGAGAATGCTGACCTGAATTCATTTATTGTTACTCTTAGCAAGTAAGCTTAAAGTAGAATAATTTAAAATGGTGAAACATTAATCTACTGTTAAAAGGTTCAAATTTTAATCTTAGCATTTAAATACTAAAATGATAAAATGAAGAGAAATTCAACTTATGTGTCCATTTGAGATATAATGTCTCTTGATACTGACTTTTAATTTTAAAAATCCATGAATCATTGAATACCATTGAATAGAGATTGACAGTGCTCAGCAATATGTCACAAAACCTACAAGATTGGATTTATTCTAATTTTACCCCAAAAGGGAACAACTTAACACTACCAATCAGGCAAATGTTAAGCTACATTACATGTCTTAGCTATGGTAAATAATGCTGCAATAAACATAGTTGTGCTGGTAACTTTAGTATAGCCTTGTTTGTGATCATTTGGGTAAATGCCCAAAAGTGGGATTGCTGGGTATTAGGGGAGCTCTATGTGGAGTCTTTTGAGGAACCTCCATACTGCTTTCCAAAGTAGTTGGAACCAACCCAGATGCCCCTCAGTAGATGAATGGATCAAGAAAATATGTGTGTTTTATATATGTATATATATATATATATATATATACACACATATATATACATATACATATACATATATAATGGAATTCTATGCCTCCATCAGAAAGAATGGCATTCCTCCATTTTGTTAGCAAATGGAAATACTTGGAAAAAATTATATTAAGTGAAGTAAGCCAGGCCCAAAGAAAGATAGGTTCTATGGTTTCCCTTATTTGCAATAATTAGTATATGTCTGGGACAAGCAGAAAAGGTCAAAAGCTATGTACATATGACCAGATAAGAAATGAACCCCAAGATAGGGACACAAGTGATTTTTTTCTTTCTTGCTATTGTTCCTAACATATTTATAATTTACCATATGATTTTTTTGTTTCTTTGTATGCTCCTACCCCACAGTATAACCCCTGTTTTCACTGTTTTGATGTCGGTACCCTACACTTCTGTAGCTTGGGAAGGGGAAGGGAAAAAAACAAAATGCTTAAATAGGGATGCAGGTTGACCCATTGTAACAATGAGATGTACAAGACATTATGCTGAAAAACGAACTTTACAATTCAGGCAGGGAGGGAGGTGGGCAGATGGGGAGTGTAGTTGTGGAAGTATGAGGAAAGGGAGGAGATAACAATGCTTGATAGGAAATGTACTCATGGCCTTGCTCATGTAACTGTAACCCCTCTGTACAGTATTTTTACAATAAAAACGTATTTTAAAAATAAAATAAAATACATCACAAAGTGATGTTATAAGCTTTAGAAGAAGGAAGAAATATCCAAGATACATCCAAGTTTTTGCTAAGAGTTGGGAGACAGGGAATCCCAGAATATCATAGACACACTATAGGGGTTTACAATGGAGACTTGAATGACACCATACCATACCTGCTTATTTATATCAAGTTGGCATCATCTCAAAGAAAAGAGTTCATTTTTCCTTTTTTATCCAATACTTCATTCTTATCCATATTTGAAAAGCCCACAGAAGTAAGGATCAAATTTTAAGAAGGCATAAGCACAAGAACATTAATATTTATGACTCTAATATACAACAAGCACCTATCCTGTGACAAAAATAATGAAGAAATTTAACCCAGGTATGTTCCCTTTCTCCTTTTTTAGTCTCTTTCACTCAGACATGCTTAACTTTCACACCAGTTGATTAAAGGAAAGAGAGGACACCTTGAGCTTACCTTTCTTTGTATTCATCAGTGGCTCATTTGAAAAAAAAAGAAAAAAAGGACCTGAACATTATTAAAATGGTAAGTTGAACAGCTCAATGTAAGTTCATACCGTGATGTGACTGCCATAGAAACTAATTTAGTCTTAAATGGACTTAAAAGAAGCAGAATATTGAGCAATTAATGGTAGTGAGCTCCTCTGGAGTTTGCACCGGTCAGGATGGAAGGTGGGATTACGAAGAAAAGTGCTGATGAAGCATGGTGAAAAATAAGAAACTTTCCAGACATGAACTCTTGAAAGGATTTTACACCAGAAGTCAATAAATAGAATGTTTTGCTTAGTAGAAGACAAAAGTAAATAAAAACAAGACATTGTTACCAAATACATGAAGGTGTATAAGAAGAAAGCCGAACTGATTGGAATAATTCTAAGGTAAAGACTAGACTGGACAGATTTAACTTTTAGAAAAACCAACTATGTGGTCTTTGGAAATTAGTCTTCTAAATTTTATCATAAAGGTAAATGTATATCCTATTAAATTAAGATAATTGAGGGAAGGGAAGAGGTTGGGAGGGATGGGGGAAAAATAATGACAAGGATAACATTAATCAAACTGCATTGTATTCATGAACTGCTTTGTTGAATGGCAACATTATTGCACAACTATCTAAAGACAATGAACATAAAATAAAGAAAAAATGTGTGGCATCCACTTTCACAGGGAAGAAAATGTGAGTTGAGCTAGATTGCCAGTACAGTAGAGCAATGTGCAGGCTTCATTTACATTATTTCAATTTTTTTAATTTGGTGTGGGTTATCTTTTTTGCTTTACCAGACCAGATCAACTTTCATGGAAAGTTGAAGTGGTGTACTGAGGAAAGTCATGAGACATGGCATGGCATAATGGGAGACAGGGGTTGAGGGACTTAAGTAGGGGTAAGGGTGTGGGGCAGGGTCTCAGGTTCATTGTAAAGTTCCCTGCTACTTGTCATATATATATATATATATGCATATATATGCATATATATGCATATATATGTACATATGAAACTGATATTGGTGGATGTCCAGAAAGAAAAATTGTTTTAAGATTGTCTCCGGCTCTGAGGCTATGAGCACAGAGGTCAAAGGAGGTCATGTTGACCTTGCTGTGGATGCTGTTGAGCATGTGACATATTAGCTCCCAGAATGCTGAGCATGCAGTGGTACCAAGGGAAAGCAGCAGGGACGTGTTTCGGTTGCCATTTTGCTTCCAAAAGCTGTCTCACTTGTATTCATGAAGTCATCAAAAGCCATTGGGTCCTGCGTATTTGACTGATACAGATGCAGGTAGCTAGCAGCCATTCCTGGCAGAGAGGGTTTCTGGCAGCGTGGATCCAGGTTTTTGCACACCTAAGAAGTGGCCGGGTAGCTGGTACAGTGCATATGTTTTTAGATCGTTTCTACATGTGCTGAGGGATATTCCAACACACAGAAACATCCCATTGTTGTTTGTTATTGCATTGAGAATCAATTTAGTAAGATGGCTAAAGATCTGGACATAGGTTTTCAAATTATGTTTCTATAATATCTGATCTGGGTGAGTTTGAATTTGCCTGTATGTTTTCTGTTTTAAAACGAGTTACATTCATAGCTAGGATCAAGACAATATGTTGGAAATGAACTGTACAACTTGGGGGAGATGCTGGGGGAGGGAATAAGAGAGAAAAATGAGGGAGGGGGGTAACAAGTTCGAAAAGAAGCATACTCACTACCTTACATATGCAACTGTAACCCCTCTGTACATCACCTTGACAATAAAATTAAATGAAAAAAGTTTTGTGGGTTTTTTTAAAGATAACTTAATGAATTAAAAACTACAGTGTTAATTCATGTGGTTACATTAAATTTGTTAGTTCCTAACATTAGGTTAATTATATCTATAATAACTTAATAATTACTATCATGGTAGGAACTTAGTCGTTTTTAAATTAGTTGACCTGGATTTAAGTGTAACCTATTCAGAAGTGGTGCTGTGGCTCAAATGGTAGAACGCTAATCTTGAGCACAGAGAGGCTCAGGAACAGTGCCCAGGCCCTGAGTTCAAGCCCCAGGACTTGCAAAAAAAAAAAAGGTGTTAGCTATACAATGAAATAAACTCTTCAAGCTTTCATTTTCTCTTTTATATGATAGTGAATGATGACAATATCAAGGGGAAATGGTGACTATAAACTATTCCATGAAATTTCTAGCATGATACCTTAGGTGCCAGAGACAACTGTTGAAACCTAAATATTGTTAGTGTCACCTCTCCAATGCAGGGGTCCAGGATCTGTGATGTGTGGAGGTACTTCCAGTGATATCTTAGCTCTGGACCTTGGAAGAGAAAGGGCAGAAGTAATATATACTTTTGCAGAAGACTGGAAGAGGGGCAGAGCACTGAGATCCTCACCTAAGGAATTATTGCCGCCATAATTGTCAGGAGTGTGAAATTCTGAGTGACCACAGTAAGCAAGCCAACTACTAACCAGAGTATCTATATTGAACTGCCATGATAGAAAATCAATCCATGTGCTTTATCTCCCAAATCTTGAGTTTTATTTGTTTTGACAGCTAATATTACTCTTGTTAATAGCAACTGAAAGTAATAAGTGTTTCAAACATAATAACATTTACTGTATATCGTACAGAATGAATTCCAGTTCATCTTAACTAAGCAATGCAAGTTGATGATGTAGAGTATGAGATTTTAATAGACTTAAAATATCAATATGTTCAGATATCAGGAAACTCTTGCCGTTTGAACAAGTTAATGAAATCAAGAACTAGGGAGCCCTCAATAAATTCTTAACATCTCTTGTTGAGTAGTAAGTTCTATGAGGATTTTCAGAGATTAAAAATTATGGCTTGTGTAACATTTACAGATGAGAGGATATGATCAAGGAAAATTTTATCTGTTGAATAATTAATTGAGCAGTGTTTTTCTTATTTTATATGATGGGCATACTGGGAGTAAACTGTCCAGTTTAAGTTTGATGGCTAAGAGAACACCATACACAATTATCAACCTGTATTGGAACTATATTATGAAATGGATATTTGATATATATATATCAAAGATAATAATACATAACACTCAGGAATCAGTTTTCTCCTTCAGGAAACCTCCATTTTTCAGTATATCTGATATTGCATATTATAGTATGGAGCTGACTTGAAATAGTAGAATTGTTGTATGTGTTTGTCAATGAAAATCTTTTTAAAGTGGGAATCATTGTCTTTTTCATTTTCATTTTTTGTTAGCTTTAATTAGCTGCACAAGAGAGTTTCATTTTGACTTAATCATTTATATATAAAGTGTACCTTGATCTGAAATACTCTCCTTCCTCATTTCCTTTTGCCACACAACCTCAACAGGCTTAACTGACCCATTTTCACTCATGTAAATAAAGTGTTTTTCCTATATTCACCCCTTTTACCCTCTTGCTCACTTGACTCCCAACCGTGCCCTCACCACACACAGGACATGCCTAGTCTTCCTAATATTTGTATTAAACTGTATGTTAATTATTTTAAGCAAAGAGTTTTCACATTAATCACCTTGGTCATTTATATGTGTATATCTATATATAATATATATCACAGATAATGTATTATGTTACGTGTAATGTATTATATAATATAGAATTGTAATATGCAATATTATATAATATGTGCATGTATATAATGTTTAATGTATATAAAACATTACATGTAACATAATATACATATACAAACATATGTGTATATATAAAACACATATACATAAACTCTATGTGTATGTACATATACAGAAATCTCAATTGAATAATCTTTTTCTCACAGGATGACCCATTGCAAATATGATACTCACAAGACACTACACTGGAAAAGGAGTAGGGGAGGGAAGGGAAAGTGGAAGAACACAAAAGGAGGGGTAACAGTGCTCACCAAGAAATGTATTGATTGCCTTACTCATGTAACTGTAACCCCTCTGTACAGCATCTCTACAATAAAATAAATTTTTATATATTATATTATATATATTATAATAATCCACATGATAATTTAAAATAATTTACCTCTTCACTCAGAACTTGAGCTTGACAAAGCACATGACCTTTCTACCTTACACATACACCACACACACACACACACACACACACACAGTTCCTAGGAATTTTAAGTAAACATGCATCTGTGCATAAAATTAAATGTACTCTAGCTCTAAACATATTTTCCACTGTCTTTAAAAAACAGCAGGAACTATACATATCTTTTTTCTTAAATTAAAAAGTACTCTTTGGTATAAGATGCAGCTTTTTAAAAAGTTTATTTTATCCAATTAATTTACAACCTTTCATGTATTTGTTGATACTATTTAAGTGAATAGTAACATAAGGACAGGTTATTTACATTGCCATACAATTAGAAATCATAGAATCATATATCAAAATTGGTATATCAGAGACAATTAACCAAACAGCATATTCAGGCCTGATTGTCTTTTCAAATTTTCAAAGTCAGTCTGTGTAGGAAATCTATAATCAAAGCTTCCTAATGTGTTCAGAGTAGAATTTAGTCCCTTACAGGTAATAGGTGGAATTTGTTTGAGTGAACAAATCTTTCAGTTTAGCAAGATTAACTGCACAAAAACTTAGCTCAGTAAGCCTTGCCCCGGGGGGTGGAGTGAGTGGGCTGTGATATAATGATAACATAGACTTCTCTACATAATACGTATTCATCTTTTATGGAATCTTAGCAGGTAAATGATAAATTACTTTTATTCTTCTTACCACTTTTGTTTCTGTGGTTTCACAGAGAGGCTTTGAAATCATCCATCTATTTCTAACAAATTAACCTACACACATGCCACTGTCTCTATCAGCTCACAGAGCAAAAGGTATTATTTGGTATTTCATTCTTACTCCTCACAGAAGCCTGGAAAATTGACACAACTGCAGGGTGCTGATCACACTTTGTTCTTAGAAGAAGCAAAATATGCTGCTGCTTCTTTTTTTTTTTTTAAACATTTTTCCAAGGTGTCTTGAGAGGCAAAACTGCCTCTAGCTACAAATGGGCTTAGTTTCTTCAGTCCATCTTGTGGTGTCACCTGTTTGGTGTGGAGTCTGGAATAGCCCAGACACATTATGTATGGGTGGCCTTTTGTTTATGGCAGACAAAGCCCAAATCCTCAGGATTACTGGAAGATATCATATAACACACAAGATGGAGCTACTATTATTCTCTTCTAAGACATATAGCGTTTCCCCTGGGCAGAGAAAAGAACGCATAGCCAATCATAAGAAGACAGAACCCATTAAAGATTTATGCAAGGCTGAATTACTTGGCTTTAAACTATTTTCCTCCTCCTCTCCCCCATTTTTTTCTCTTTAATAAGAGAGACATTTCTTCCTGAACAGCAAAGCTGATGTAGATAGTATCGCTACTAATCCTTGGCTTAACCACAGAGCTTCTAAATGGCTCGAATTAGGCTTGGAAGACGGGACTGTTTGATTCCCTTCATTTTTGTTTCTGTTTTTAAGGCTCTGTCACAAAATGTCCCACTAAACTGGCATTTATGTGCGCTTAAGGCCTTGTGTGTAAGTTTCCTTTTAAGCACAGTCAATGAAATAGCTTTGAAGCTGTTGAACTGTGTCAATGTTATATTAACATTTTCTCTTGCAATTATAGACATTTACATGGTTTTGTTGAAATAAGCCTTGCAGAGGGACGGGGAAAAAATACCAGAAGTGAAGATACACAAGGAAATGAATAAAAAAAAACCAGCAGCAGTGGGCTCTATTTATTTAGTTTCTGAAATAAATCATTTCAGCTTTTAATTTATACTTCTCTAGGATAGTGGTTAAGAATAGACAAACAAAGGGTACTGTGAGAAATAATTTCATTTTGTTCCTTTGTTACATGAGATCACTTAATTTCTACCTTTCTCTTGGTTTTCATATGGAGATTTGGCCCATGCATCCTATTCTTTAAATTTGCTAACTAATAACCAGGACTCTGAGAGCTCATTCTAAAGACCTAAGACTCATGGGTGATGATTCAAAAATTATGAGAATACAAGTAGTTGTCCAGTTATAAGAAGAAAGGCAAATAAAGTAAATTAGACATTAATCCAATGTATTCCCTCCTATCCATGTCCCTATTTAACAGAAATCATAATGTACTTCCAAATTGAAAAGTGATTTGAATCACTGCAATAACTACAGGCTCACTGTGTGCAGTCTGGTGAGGGGGTTAGGAGAGACAAGATATAATCACTTAGACTCTAAGGAAATATTTTAATAGTCTAATTTGGTCTCCCACTGAATACAGAGCAATTGGTTACTGATGCACAGCTCTAGGAAAACGCTCTGTGAATTTATTTTTTTTTCCTTTCACTTAGATACCTCTGGGCTCATTTTCTCTGAAAAGAGAATCAGTGGTTGTAGTCTCAACATTGGTTGTATGTTCATAAGCTGCTTTGGTCTTGATTGTCTTCTGTTCCTTGTCAGACATGTTTTATCATATGTAAAATAAGTATATAATTCTTGTCTTTGTCCCACTTCAAGGGAACTTGTGATAGAGACCTTGTTTAGCACCTGTAACTTCTCCTCTAGCCTGACAGTATATTTTTCTCCAGCAGGGCAGAAATCCAGCATGGATACAAACATTCATCCTTGATACAGAATCAGATTTTAAACATGATTTAAACATATATTTCAGGTGCTGATAGCTGTAATGTTGTATAAGTCTCAGTCCACATGATTAAACTTTTGCAGGTAAGCTTTTTAAAAATTCGCTATTACAATAGGACATTCTATAATTTAGTTATGCAATGGATTTTCAGTTCTTAAAAGAATCTTCTGGAAAATGTAAACTGGTGGCTTATCTCTTTCACACAAATATTATATTAAAAGTAATTCAAAAATACTATTTTCTCTACTACTTTTTCACATGATTCTACTTCATTACTCAAATACTAGCTTCCACTAGGCCAATATGCCTTGCTGCTAAGACTATTCATTGGAACAAAAATTTAGTGAGCAGGGATTATGAAAAACAATTACAGAGCAAAGAAATACTGTTACAATCAAATTCATTCAGTCATCTTATTATGAATGCTGTAAATGAATGCTATAAAAAGAATTAAAACTGGAAATATGTATGTTAAAAATATGGTATACAAGAAATGTTCTTTTTGATGTACATTTTAAACTAAAGTTTTAAATTAAGTGCATTAAAATTTTAATTTACATGAATTCCATATATTAATTTTAATTGAATGCATTATGCTAACTTACATGATAAAATTACTTCAATTAAAAAATAGCATTTCTTAAAAAGAAAAATCAGGAAATTCATTCCTGAGACATTAGCAGACCTCACGTTTTCTTGTTCATTTGTAAAAGTAGTTCCATACTCTCAGGTGCTTTTGCTCTGAGAAAACAAACATGCTATACTTATCTTTTAAATATTTAAAAGATTCTGAAAAAGTAAATTTAAGAAACCAAGAGAAAAAAATTACAATAAAAACATCATGGGACTACGGAAAGTAGTTTCATTAAGGGGAATCTTATAAAGCTATAAAAGTCCAAACGTGAGATCAAGCACTGTCTAAGTTGATGGATCATTAAGAATTGAAGAAAGAATCAGATCCCTATGGTTAATTTCTGTAAGACTCATCTATTTGAGAAGCTCAAAATTCTGAACTGTACACGAAAATCAGAAACAATAAAAAGTTGTCATGTAAGGAATCCACAAGATACTTTATGAATTCATGAATTTATAAAAAAAATTTATATGAATAAGAACTTTATCCTTAGAATCCATTTATCTTCATATGTAGTTTATCTTTAGAATGTTTACTTAGTTTACCTGTAGAATCCATTCATCCTCATTTTGACTTCCATTCTATTAAGCTTAATAAGATCATTCCAAGAAATTAAAAGAACAGGGAAGCTGATGCATGCTACTAGTAGTGCTGTCAGTGGTAGCTCAAAAGCAGAAGACAAAAAGTAAAAGTTAACCTGAGATGTACTTAATTCATATTGGTGACATTCATGTAAAAATCTGGATTCTGAATGAATTTTGAAGGTTGAGTCCTTGGAAGGCCTTGATAAAGGGAATCTGTGGTAGAAGTGAACACGAGCATCTATATTATTTCCCCAATTCCTCTCTTCCTGCATCTAGAAGGTTATAATTAAAATCCAGTAACAGAGGAAGTAAAAATGATTTAAATTGTCAAAAGAGAGTATAGAAAAGAAGAAAACAGAATGAGTCATAAAATAAATTCAGAAATACAGAGTCATTATGCATTCTCAAGCTATTTCTTTATCTCAGTCATCAAGTAAATGCTAAATAATATTAGTCATATTGTTATTTCTGGTTTCTAATGTGGTTGTATGAACTTAACTCTCTTTTAGAAAGTTACTGTTTTATTTATGCTATAGTGCCTGTTATTTTTTTAACTGAGACTGTATCTAGGGGTAAAGATTAAATAAAAGAGATACTTTTGCTTCAATCAGTTATGTTTGTCTTGTGTGTCTTATCGAGCAAGTTACTCATGATATGATTTTAAAAGTACTTATGTGGAAGGGATGGGTGGGATTGGGGAGATAGAAGAGAATTCTGAAAGGGGTGACATTGATCAAGATGCTTTGTACACATAAACTGACACGAATTGAAACCTCTGTACAACTACTCCTGAGAAGCTGGGATTACTTATGTAAGCACCCATGGGTGCCTGGAAATCTTAATCCTTGTTGATGGAAGCCACCCTCAGGTGAATTTGATTGGAATGCATGGATGGAAATACCATAGTGAAACTCCACCATAAAATCAATATATGCTACTGAAAACAAAGCAAGAATCTCATCAAAATAATAAAAAGCTACTTTATCCTGGAAAAAAATTGCGCTTTCCTTTAAAATTCTTTAATAGTTTATGAGCATCCCTCATTTGCATAGGTTTTTTATTGATGTTTTTCTCATCTGTAGGATTATAAATTGTACAGATGGGTACGTTTTATTAAATATTTTATCTTCTGAAAGACAAATAGAAAGTAAATGCATATTGACAAAATGAAAACAAGAAACATTTTATTTATGGAAATATAACAATTTAATAATAATATTATAGATAAGTACCGGTGGCTTATGCCTGTAATCCTACTTTTCAGGAGCCTGAGATCTGAGGATCATGGTTCAAAGCCAACTGGGCTGGAAAGCCCATGAGACACTTAGCTACAATTAGCCACCAAAAAGCCACAAGTGGTGCTGCGGTTTAACTGGTAGAGTGCCAGCCTTGAGCAAGAAAATTCAGGGACAGACACCAGACCCTGAGTTCAAGCCCCAGAACAGAACACAATAATAATAGTAATAATAATAATAATAATAATAATAATAATAATAATAATAATAATCCTGTATAGATACTAAAGCAGTACTAATCTGATGGTACCGTTCAAGAATGTTTTATACCTTAGAAGCAGTAACTCCAGGTTCAGTGATGTGCAAGTTATATGAGGTTGCAGTCTGAGCTGCTGTCTGATGCTGTATCTCCCTCCATGGTGGATTTTACCAGTTAGGATACTTGTTTTTTAATCACAATAAGTGCACTCTTACCAGCTGTTGGGCCTGATCATATCTCCCTCTCTGCCAAAAACAACATCTTTTTCCAAGTTCCCTGCTCCTCAGCTGTGCCACCCCAAAACAATGTTTGCTCCTCATTAAAAGGGCTGCAAAGCCAACTGAGAGTCAGTCAACCACACAAGCAGTCCAAACCAAACCGGGAAGGAGACACACAAATCTGATGTGGTGACTCACATGAAGGAGAGGTTGTGCTTCTGCATTCCTCCCAAGCTAGCGCTGCAGAGAAGCTGTGCTGAGCGCCCTGGGAGGAGCTGGGGGGAGCAATGGAGCCATGTGGTCATGAGGCTGCATGCTGCTGTTACAAAGTCCTTGCAAAATAAATAAACCACAGAATTAATCAGTTGCAGCTTGTGGAGGCCATGCGAGTGAAAAGATACGTGTGCCACCTTACCCATGTAAATTGGACCCGGAGTTCTGATCTATCTCCCAGGAATAGAAAGATGGATAACCAGATGGGGCTCTAAACAAAGAAATTGGGCAAGACTGTTGTGCATTTTGGCTTTCCAAGTGTTCTGTAGGAAAATGGAAAGACCTAGTACAAGAACTTTAAAACAATCCAGATCGCTAGAGAAGGGAGGATGTTTCAGTGTTATTATTCTAGCCCCAAGCAAGCTCGCTACACTTTGTACTTCTGTGTCTATCCCATCCACACTGGAGAATTCTGGTTTTAACTAAGGCTTTTTCCTGCTCAGGGCTCTGTTGACTGTAATTCCAAAGCAACAGTATCAGTCATTTCAAAGTGCATTCCACTTTTTAAATACCTCTGCTTAAAGGCCACATTTCCTTAAGATAATTCACCCTTTGGTTTGGGGCAATGCTTAGAAATGTTCAATGTGCAAAATGTGCACAGATTCAGAAGTACTGTCTTTACTGCTCTACTTGCATTTGACAGATCTGGATCTTCATGACTGAAAAAAATCCAAGAAAATGAATCAAATGTTTCCCTTCCTGCACAATAGTTAATCATGAGAAATCTACAGGCATTTGCAAAGATATTCCTTGTAATGATAAAGAGCTGCGAAATTGAACAGCAATTAATTTATGACATTAGGGCTTGCCCTGAACTAAGCAAAAACCAAACAAACAAAAAACTGAAGTCAAGAGTAGACTCTGAAGAGCTTAAATAGTATATGATTCTTTAGAAATAGTCAGTCAAAGCCCAACAAAGTAAGTGCCACAAAAATGAGGAAATGAGTATTTGCAAGAAGAGGGAGAAGATAGATGAATGAAGGGGAGGGTAGAATGCAGTCAAGAATTAAATGTATATACCATTGAGAAAAGTAAAGAAAGCCATGAGTTGAAGGAAGGTGAAGATGTTGAAGGTATGACACAGGTCAAATGCATTGTACACCCAAGCTGCCTTGTTAAATGCTTAAAAAAATCAATATATATCCTAAAAATTGGGAAAAGCGAATGAAGGCTTGACTTGGGAGGAGTGGGTGAGAATATTGAAATAGGTGATATTGATCAAGACGCACTGTATTCATAAACTGCTTAGATGAATGGCAACTCCTTTGTACAACTATTTCAAGAGGATAAAAATCAAAAAAAGAAAAGATAATGAGCTCTTGTCACTAAAAATATGATCTAAACATTTATGTGCTATTTCATGTTAGCTGCATGTGCTAGGAATGTTTGCACTGTCTGGTGTATACATGATATTAATGACAATAGACATCCATTCTGTATTCAGACTAATAAGAAATCTATTTTATCTGATTAATCAACAGGCCTGATGAGCAGCAGGAGTAACTAGGAATGTGTAAATAGAATTGGAAAATGGTAACATTCCTTTGTCAGGCCATTTTGGACAATTAGCAATGCTGGGATATGCTCAAAACTATGAGGTGGTTGTCTTAGGACAAATTCTTCAACTTACAGCTTACTATGTTGAGTCTAAAGAAACTACAACTTACTCCAGTGTGCAGTAAGACATAGATACAGATTTCAAATAGATATTTAAAAACAAAAAAGGAGAAAGGGGGGAAGGAACATATATTTCAACTTGATCTATGACAGTATGAGTTGCAGTATCTGGTGGTTTAATTTCTAACAAAAAAAGTAGCTTGCCGGGCGCTGGTGGCTCACGCCTGTAATCCTAGCTACTCAGGAGGCTGAGATCTGAGGATCGCGGTTCAAAGCCAGCCTGGGCAAGAAAGACCGTGAGACTCCTATCTCCAATAAACCACCAGAAAATTGGAAGTGGCGCTGTAGCTCAAGTGGTAGAGCGCTCGCCTTGAGCCGAAGAGCTGAGGGACAATGCCCAGGCCCAGAGTTCAAGCCCCAAGACTGACAAAAAAAAAAAAAGTAGCTTTACATATTCAAGAACATAAGAGCTATATAAAGTTTTAACATACCAAAATACTTTTACATCTCTGAGTATTCAAGAGCTTGAGTTAAAATATTAAAACTTTTGAATAAAGTACTTAATCATAATTCACCCATTTTTATTTTTAACATGTTTTTACTTAGAAATGTACTTATAGGTGGTAAATTCTGAGATAATTGTCAAATGCTATTGTTATGTTTCTTAGTTAAATTCCTATTTTATTATTAAATGTTTAATATATAGGACAAAGTTGTGTTTCCTTTTATCATACTAGTTACATTCTGAGACTGTATTTGTATTTGGGATTTGTCTTTAACTTGTGAATATTCAAAAATTATATATGTGTACACATATAAACACATGCACAGATGTATAAACACATACATACACATAAATTATTTCAAGTTCCTAATAATACTCATCATCATAGTAGAGAAAATATTCAACGAACATGCTCTCCATGCAGCATGTATTTCCAAACATTTTAAGCCAAAAATTTAATGTCACAGGTTACATAACCAATCTTATCAATTTCTACTATGTGAAGAAAATAGAATAATCTAAAATCTTGTTTCGGAAGTCATGCTAATTTAGATAAAAAGTAACTTTCTCCTCAATTGTTTTTAAGATAAATATCTTAATGTTCTCTACAAATGACTGCCTATATTAACATAATTTTAAAACAACATTCAAATATTATTGTTCATGGAGAGTTTAAGACTTTTTCCTAGTAGGTAAGTCAAACAACAACCATAACAATAACACTTATTAATATAAATTCATTATTTTGGTAATGAAGCAAAACTAAAACTCATGTGAGTATATCCTATATTTAAAGCAGTATTATAGAGACTTCACTGCTTTTTAACAGTTTTAATTAATTATACAGATTTCATTTTACCTGAGCTATCTTTTCTGGTTATTTTTTAAGACCATAAGAATTATTTAGATCAATGGGAAAAAGGAGTAAGGATGGGGGTGCCTGCCCCTCTCAAACAAAAATGAATTATGTAAACACAGATTACACAGTGTGGGAGAATATAGTAAAGATAGCTCTGACTCTTCTCAATCTGCCAGGTCTGTGTCTCTTCTATCATCAGCTCTACGCACAAAGCACCTTACAAATCATATTTGGATAACAGACTGAATGCTACTGAGGGTTCATAAGTATGTGCTTTATTTTTGTCCAATACCACAAATTCCTGGCCATATATATGTGTATACACAGACATTCACCTTGCAAATATATGTATCTATTTCTGTATCTAATAGATTCAAAGGAAAACTCATTGCTTCACTCACAGAGTTATATTAGCAAATGTGAAGCTCTGAGACAAATACATGGATTTGCATGTTTGGGAATAAGTGTGCATGTACATTGCTATATACATTTCTGTGCACATGCATGCATACATATACACATTTGTTTCCACTACTTCACATTTGTGCATTATGTGTACATTTATATATGCATATATGTGTGCATCTGCATGTACAGGCCTGTTTTTGTGATACTAGACTAGATGATGGAACATAAGCTTTTGATTTAACATACATGATAAAAGGCTTATGCACCAAAATCCTCTGCACAGAAAAAGAATTATACCTAGCATCTCAATTGTAAATAACTACAATTGAAAGTATTGCCAACCATTAAAATCTGATACTGATAGGCACACATTCACACATGCATATGTTTGATCACCTAAGGAAGAAACAAGTTCAAATGAGTTTGAACAGCTCCACCATCTGCAACCCACTAGTGAGTAGCAGAATGTTTTCATCAGTCATTATGGGTCAGATCTCTGTGATTAAAAACCCCTAGAGTTTCTCCAGGGTATAATTTCCTGGCTCTCCACCTGCACACATCCCCATGGACCTTCTCGTCCTTGACTCTAAACAAATCCTGGAAAAGCAAGTGAATTCTAATTGAGAAGCAGAATTTAACAATTCGGGCAAAAGGAAACTAGTTGTGCTGAGAATCAGGTAAACTCAGCACAAGACTTTTTATCAAAAAAAAAAAATCAAGGAAAAAGATTTACTTTCGTTTTCTGCCACCTGTTACTAATTGGTTTAAAATATATGTTAACATCAATAAAGTATAGAAATATTATCTTGAATATCAGATATGATCCATGGATCGGTAGTAGCATTGCAATGACCTCAAAACCCAATTTGACTTTTGAATGTACCAGTCAATAAAACTCCCAAGTGATTTGTACCAATCACATACCCTAGTTGTCTTCATCCTTGTGTATTTCAAAGGAAACACTCTTCATCATTGAATACATTTACACTTAACTCATCAAACTGGTGTTTATAGGAGTTGCTTGGTATGCAGAATATCATCTTTCTAAAAAATGTTGAAAACTTTTCCTTGCAAAAAGAGAATATCATTTCCCATTTGACCCTCGCTTCTTACTTCAACTCTTTCATGGAGTTGCAAACTCTGCCTGGTCCTAGCTCCTAAGAGTGCTGAGTTTTCGTGGAAGTATTCTATCTTTCTCAATCACAACCAGATCATAGAGCTCCTACTCTTTCTTGGTGCTTGTCATTCCACGGAGCGGCTTCCATAATTATAAACAGTGCAGTGCAGTTGTTCTGAGATGAAACAGCCCTGCATAATAGAGGAACTTATACAATAAGGGGTGGGAATAGTCTTCTGAGAATTTTTACTTTTTTCTTCTGTGAACAGTGCTAACATTAGAAATAAACGGAATAGAATGTAGTCATGCTGGCAATTTTCAAAACAAATATGGGGGAAGAGTCCCACAAAACTCTTGTGCAAAAGCAATCCAGAAACATAAATGCAATAGATGAGTTTTATTCACAATTCTCTAATAGGGCTTTATTTTGTTGTCAAATTAGACAACAAAATTTGATGTTTCCACCTATGTTTTCTCCGTCCATAACATAAAATGACTAAGATAAATCTTCCGTTTCTTTGAAATTTTAACTTGAAACAGACTCTGGCCACAAAACTGTCTGTGATGACCATTTCAGAGGACCAATTTTTAAACTCAACCATGAGATACAATGGTTATTTTATGGGATATATCTTTAATTTAAAAAATGAAAATTGAAAATTATGTTGAAGTTTTCAACCCGAATCTACCTAGTTGAAATTTTATGATAAGATATGTTATTTGCATGAGGTAATGATAATATAATTTTTTAATTACTAAAACCTTCGTAATTCACATTCAGAAAAAAAATAGTGGTAGCTCAATGACACAAAGTACAAAGTATGTGGATTTGAATCCAGCCCTGCCACATAATTTCAGGGTGGATTTGGGAAGGTCACATATACTGTTCTGCATTTCTATTTCCATATCTATTACGAATACTATAAATAGAAACAAAACAGGAAGGGAAACAGCATCAGTGATGCATATGTGCAGTAAATATATTCTGAAACACATCTATTTAAAGCTAGATACTGAAATACCGAATACTGAATTTTGAATTTTGTGCATGTGTGTGTTCCAGTCCAGGGCTTGGAACTCAGGGCCTAGGCACTGTCCCTACACTTTTTTGCTCAAGGCTAGTGCTCTAACCACTTGAGCCACAGCTCCACTTCCAGCCTTTTAGTAGCTTATTGGAAATAAGAGTCTCACAAACTTTCTTGCCCAGGCTGACTTTGAACTCAGCTTCCTGTGTAGCTAGGATTATAAGTAGGAGCTACCAGTATCTAGCTCAATAAATGAGTTTTAACCAGAAGTCATTACAAGGATCAATGGCTGTGGCAAGGTACAAAAGTGGTAAATAGTTTTAACAGTACTCAAAGCAGAGCTCAACTGTTTTAAATGAAGTTAAGAAAATTAGTGGTGATCATTCAGGCATTAATAGGATTAATAGCATTAATGCAAAGGGTAGAAAATTGAGGGGTGATTTTAGGTCTAATTACTGTTAGATTCCTAATTACTGCAATATTTGGGGCTTAAGCAGAAGATTCTTTCTCTGCATATAATGTAGAACTTTAGGAAAAACTAGGCCCTGTTGGCTCATGCCTACTCAGGAGGCTGAAAGTTGAGGATTGATGTCTGAAGCCAGTCTGGGCAAGAAAGTCTTATCCACTAAACTATCAAAAAAAAAAAAAAAGAGAGAGAGAGAGAGAGAAAAAGCCGGAAGTAGAGCTCAAGTTATAGAACACTAGCCTTGAACAAAATAAGCTAAGGACAGTGCCCAGGCTCTTAGTTCAAGCCCCTGGACTAATGATAAAACAAAGGAAGAAAGAAAGAAAGAAAGAAAGAAAGAAAGAAAGAAAGAAAGAAAGAAAGAAAGAAAGAAAGAAAGAAAGAAAGAAAGAAGGAAGGAAGGAAGGAAGGAAAGAAAGAAAGAAAGAAGGAAGGAAGGAAGGAAAGAAAGAAAGAAAGAAAGAAAGAAAGAAAGAAAGAAAGAAAGAAAGAAAAGAAAAGAAAGAAAGAAAGAAAAAAAGAAAGAAAGAAGGAAGGAAGGAAGGAAAGGAAGGAAGGAAAGGAAAAGAAGGAAGAAAGGAAAGGAAAGGAAAGGAAAGGAGGGGAGGGAGGGAGGAAGGGAGGGAGGGAGGGAGGGAGGGAAGGAAAAGAGGAATTTGGTGTTGGAGACCACTGCAACAATGTCATGTCAGCAAGAAATTCTCTGTCTTCTCTATCTGGAGTCAACATTTGTATTAAAGGATAAGCTGAATCTCATTTGTAGTTGGGAAACAAGTAACGTTAATTATCATGACCAGAGCAGACTTTAGAGGAAGCATTTCTCTGCCAATATCAAATAAATAAACCATCTTTGTTTCGGTATTGTTTGGTGTCCTTTACCCTGGTAGCACAATACTGTTCCTGAAAGATGTTGGAATGGATGCATCCTGCAAGAGCACCTTTTCTTAAAGAATTTATTCCGATAGATTTTCTTACAGTCTTGCCCCAGATTCTAGCACTTTTCCAGGTTCCTACTCTTGGAAAGTAGAATAGTTTTTTTATAATCTTATTTAGACTACTCCTATTTTTCTAATGCATTCCTTTTTCTTAATACAGTTCAACAATGAAATTCAACTTGGATTTGAACCCCTATCACTGATATTGCTAATCCACATAAAAGCTAGACACACAATGTAAACAATGTCTGTTAAAGTCAGAATGGAGAGGCTATGTACTAAAATGTGAATTGTGTTTGACAGATTTTATTGAATACCAAGTCTAATTTTGTATGCACAGAAATAGGAGACATTAACTTTACCCACCATTGATTTGGGGAGGCAGTAATTTTTTTGTATATGTGCATCATTTCCATCTGTATCAGTAATGCTTAAAAAATGTACTTGAGACACCCTGAGACCAATCCTGTTTTTGAACCAGCATGTTTTCTTCAGTTATTATTCAAAAGATACTTTACTGTCCTATTCAATCCAATGATAATTTATGTTTCAGAGGACATATGTCATAGAGATACTCTTAGTTTGAGAGTCCCACACACTTAGTGAATAATTCAGGGGATTCACAAAGCCAAGTAATAAAGGAAATATATATATATATATATAAATGGGAATTTATAAACTGTGAATAATATAAAAATTGATTACAAAGCAGACTGCAGGTTAGAAAGTTTGACAGCAAAGGCAATTTGTGTGTGTGTGTGTGTGTGTGTGTGTGTGTGTGCGCGCGCGCGTGCGCATATGTGCGCACAGTGTGCATGCTTGCTCACCTGGAGAGTTACAAGAAGTGCAAATGACACCAGGGGTGCATCTCCCATCCACACATTCATTCCCCTGTGTTCAGTTGTCTAAGAACTAGGAATGGTGAGTACCAGCACTCTGGCCGATATTAATTGCTATGCCCAGGGAAAGAGGCAATTTATCAGATAACTGGGTCCCCAGCCATCCGGGGCCTGAGAGATTAAAATGATCACCTTGAATTGCACTCAGAAGCTAAAAGGCAATCAGCGCAGACGGCGGAGCACAGGTGTACCGTGCTCCATGGAGCCAATCGAGTTAGGCAAGAGGCCCCTGGCATTTCCAGAAGCTGAAGCTTGCAAGCGCACTCTGAAGTGCTGTTCCACACACAGCTTGAATGGAATACAAATTTTGCGCATGTTTGAGGATTTCTCCTAGAAGAAATGATAAAAGGGGTAAAAAAGCACAAATAAAAAAAATCCCATGAAACAGACACCGGAGAATTTGTTTTAAAAAAAATCGAAGGGAAACAGTAAAATGAAAAGTGCTAAAAGTGATGAACAGGACAACTTCCAAGCATTATGCCCCACACGTCTGAAAGTTCTTGTGAGATTCACACTCCTTCTCCAAACTAGAAAAATCACTGGAGACATTAGGTGCACTGACGATTTCCACCCCGAGTTCAGCCTCGCTCTTTAACGTGGAAAATACTATTTACTATCACAATTGAAGTCAAAGCTAAACAAACTCATTTCATAATGGAAGCATGTGGATTGGTTTCCACAAGGGCATGGGTCCTTCTAATATCCAGGGGTCAGTGTAAGAATCACATTGGACAAACACAAGGGAATAGTTCATGGTTTAAGTATCAGGTTTGACATTTGGAGACTCCATTGGACATTTGGTTTAAATCCCCATGTGGTTCGAGCAGTCTTTCAGTGGTAGATAAACTCACTTGGAGCAATGGACTGTGTTTTCCCTTTAGGGTTAGCTAACTGCCTCCCTGTTCTACTTTGGGGATAGCACAAAGTCCCCCTATATGGCTGTATCTTTGGATTAGTAATAGACAGCATTAGGAAAAGATGCTGAAAGATGTCTGTAGGTAAGAGAAAGCAGGCCATGAGACACATTTGGATCTCTAAAAGTAGAAGCAGAACTACCAACACTATCATATCAAGATGATTTATTTCCTGTTCCACATACTATTAAAAGGCATGTGTTCCTGTCCATTTCTAGAAAGATTCAAATAGTAGTCAAGTATAAAACTCACGAAAAAAATCAAGCAATAGCAAAGGACCATGAGTACAAAGTTAATATGGATCTATATGATACACACTGAGTAATCAAAACTTCCCCAATGCATCAAAGAAGCATAAAACAAACTAGCTACCATGGAAAGAGCTGGTGGCCTGAGCCTGTAAATCTTTGCCATGAAAAATTACTTGAAGTAGTTAGCAATTTCTGAAGGGAACTTTCACTTTGAAACACTAGATTTGGAACTATAGGTGTTTGCCAAATTATCGTAACATATGATCATTTCTAACTTATTCAGAAATGACGGAGACTCACTTTTGAATTATCACTGACACATATTTACAATCAAACAAATTTGCAATCTGATTAATATAACCTCAATTTGGAATCTCCAAGTACAGTTTCAATTACAACTAAGTAATTTAATACATAGTCCCTTTATTCCATCGATCTATTAGATCCATATTTGATTTCTTACAAGCTTCAGATCCAAGTGTACTCTTTTCTTAACTTATGTTTATCCAGAAGATTTGTCTATTTGTCTAGAAGACTTGAACTATTTTATAATGTTTTCCTGACAAATGCTTGAACCTAGAAAGAAAATAAAAAAAACAATTTCACACAGGTCTTGACTCACCGACTCAGAGCCAACAGACTGAGAAAATATCAGGGTACTTGACCCCTTTGAATAATTTTCAGTAAGGGAAAAATGCAGACACTAAGAAACACTTGATCAGTTGCATGACATTTGTAGCTAGTAAAATCACTTGATTTCAAGTTTTAACAATGTAGCACTATGTAGATTAGAACACAGCAGTCAATATTCATGTCTATGTTAAGATTATGAAGATATTAATATTATGAAGACATTAACTGGCTCTCTGGGTCACATAACTCTCAGAACTTCTTACACACACACAAACACACATGCACTCACACAAATATATGCAATATATTTGTGTTTCTCTTCAGAGGATCAGGAAGAAGACACACAACTACCTCTTCTTAATCTTCATTCAATTCATGTCCAGAATAGGATAATGGGATGCTACCCAGTGCTGTCCAACGGCACTTTCAAAATCAACAGTACTATACAATATGATCACCATGAGCCTATTGATCCCTTGAAATATACCTAGTGACACTGAGAACTGAGTGTATTTTTAAATTTTAATTTTAATTCATATAAATTTAACTTTTAAGTGTCTCATATAGCCCACAGCTTGCCTATGTAAATAATTTAATTATGCTTATACATTTACATACTGTCCATAGATGACTTTATACTAAGAAACTCAGTCAAATAATTTCAGCAGAGAACATCTGAATCACAAAACCAAAAATATTACATGGCACTTTTCCAAAGAAGTTTTCTAGTACTGCTTACAAGCGATTCTTTCTCCTTGGGGACTTAGAAGGTTTTTTTTTATAAACCAATTCCATTTTATGAACTTCCTGAAGTAGGAAACATCAAGCATTTAATTTCAGTTCAATTAACACCTGATTTCAGTTTTTGATCCTCACTAATGTGTCTCAGCATGCCCCAGACTCTTTTTCGTTGCTGCTGTTGTCAGTTGTGGGGCTTGAACTCTGGGCCTGGGTGCAGTCCTTGATTCTTCAGCTCAAGGAGAGCACTCTACCACTTGAGCCATAGCACCACTTCTGGTTTTCTGATGGTTAATTGGAGTAAGAGTCTCATGGACTTTTCTGCCTGGGCTGGCTTTGAACCAGGATCCTCAGATCTCAGCCTCCTTAGTAGCTAAGATTACAGGAGTGAGCCACTGGTGCTTGGCAGTGTGTCCCAGATTCTGAAGAATGATGTCCAAGGCCTATTGCTTTCCTCATAAACTGATTTTTATGCTCCTGAAGCTTTCCAGAGGAAGTGGACAGGCTTGGGCTATTATATAACACTGATTCATTGAGAAAAGATAAAATACCTCTTTCCCAAGTACACATTAGCAGGGCATCTAGGAGATGTAATGTATTTATTGATGGGTGCATAAATCATATAATAATTAATTTCACAACAAAATCTCACTCAAATATATAAGTATCTTCTATAGCTGTTGATAAACATGATGGTAAAACACGTATCATAAGAAGATCTGGGCTTTATGTATACATAATATATATATCATACACATAATATATTATGTATATAATATATATTATATATGTATTATGCATATCATGAAGATAGACAAATTCTTCTACCACTAGAACAGTTCTATAATTCTTAATATGGAAGAAACCGAAATCATGAGAATCATGACCACACTGGCTTCTTCTAGGAATTTCTATGACCTTTAAGCATTAATCCTTAGCATCTCATTTTGTGTTAGCTACTTGGATTAGCATCACTTCTCTTCAGAATGTTTAGTCTAGATTAAATATACACCCTAGGGCATGTTATCCATCTATCAACCATGAAACATCTTTCTTTACAGCCTTGAAATAAATCTCTGTTGCATTCATCTTTACAACTAGATTTCAAACTCATTGGAAAATCTTGGAGACAAGATTCAGTTCTGTCCAGTGTATATTAAATATTGAACAGAATCTATTCCGTGCACTTCACTCAGAGTGTGTTGAAGTGAAAATGAAATGAAATCTGTTCAAAATCACTGGGTGATGACATAAATTGGTTTTGGTAGGCAGATCTCCATAGCAACTAGCATTCATAGGTATGATGAAAGAGGTAAATATGACTTCTGAAATTGACATTATTACAAATGTCTGAAGAAATCCTAGTGTTTCCTTCTGACCCACTGTCTAAAATACATATATTTATTGCCTCATTCTACTTCTTAAATGCACTATACACTCCTTTGTCTTTGTTTCATCACAATATTGATATTCATTTGATTGGTTTTTGTTGGTGGTAGTAATGTTATCAAAGTCTAGGTATTGTCCTTGAGCTTTTATTTTCAAGGCTAGCTTTGAGCCCCAGCGCCACTTCTGGTTTTCTGGGGGTTAAACGGAGATAAGAATCTCACAGACTTGCAGTGATCCTCGGCTCTCAGCCTCTCAAGTAACTATGATTACAGACTTGAGCCACCAGCATCTGGCTTGAGTATTCTTCTTTATCCCTTTAAATGTTTCCTTCTCTTTTCAAATTCCTTGTACTTCAATGTCTTTTCTTTCTGACTTTCTAAATATATATTCTGTATGCAGGTTTTCCTCAAATTTAGTTCCAACTACACTTATGTTTGCAACGTATGTACCCTGGGTTGCACTCTTAAAAATCTAAAATTTATCAAGACCTGTACCAAGCATTCATCTGCTGCCCCAAACCCTACTTGTTTCAGTCATGAATTCAACGTTTTAGCTCATGAAGTTTGAGCTTTGGAATACTCATTGGCTATGTATTGTCACATAGGTGGAAGGATGGATGGATAGATAGATAGATAGATAGACAGACAGACAGACAGACAGACAGACAGACAGACAGACAGACAGACAGACAGACAGACAGATAGACAGATAGATAGACAGATAGATAGACAGATAGATAGATAGATAGATAGATAGATAGATAGATAGATAGATAGATAGATAGATAGATAGATAGATAGATAGATAGATAGAATAAGATAGATAGGATAAACAGCAAGAGACACCTGAGTAAGTTTATTGAGTACTTACTGTATATTAAGCAATGGGTTAATACATTTGCATGTGTGCTGTTATCATTTGTAGCAATCTCGTGTAATAAGTACTCCTAGTGTTTCTATCTTATATACAAGAAAACTAAAGTTTGCCATGATCACACAGCAAAAGCAATCCAGTATTTTGTATTTGCAACATTTATAAGTCACTTCCTGGCAACCTAGCTTAATGCCATCTTTCTAGTCTTATCATATTAACCACCAGGTGTGCTCAAGTTCTATCTCTAGATATTATCTCATTGTATTTTCTATGCCTGCCTAAGATACCTTTCCATTCCATGTAGACCTAGATGACTTCTACCCTAAGGGTTATCCAACAATAATTTGCTCTTTGGAACTTTACCCAATTTCTCTTATATATAACTATTGTTCACCTTAGCAAAGGCTGCCATTATTTGGGGCTATTTGGATCTATGTCTAATCTCCCCAATAGATCACATATTCCTTGAGGATATTTTATAAGATGCAATTGTTCTGAGCAAAAAATTACCTATTATGTTTACTGAAATTATAGCTTGGAACTCCTACCAACAATGAGGAAGAATAATATATAATGCTTCAATTAACTGGCATCACTTAGCATGAGATTAGCATGGCATTTTGGGTGTTCCATTAAAGGAAAACTAGGGCAACATGATCTATGGTTTAGCCTTGCTTTCTCTACAAGCATCATATTTGCTTGTGTTTTCCATTGTCCAGTTTCTTCTCTTTCCCAACCCTGAGATTTATGGTACACAATTTAAAGTTTAAAGGTTAACTGCAATAGGCTTCATTGGAAGACATACTATAGGATGACAACAATAAACTTCTTATTAACCACTCCACTCCTCTAGGAAGAAGATAAACTATCTCTGCTTTGGTCTAAATATTTAACTAACATAATTAAAACATGTTACTTTTTGCAAATAGTCCAAGACCAAATTCACCGATACCTTGTAGAGTTTGTATGGTTTTCCGCATAGGAATATGTACAAATATTCATTCAAAGTGGCTCAAACTTATTTGAGATGAATTCAGAGTCCAAAGAGACTCTGCTTAGGTTAGAAATGATGATTGTTGGCATTAAGGCTACCTAAACTTCCAAGGGGGTCTTCTATATAACCCCAGAAACCATGGTCATTTTACAATTTGCCCATTATCTACCCTTATCTATGATGAACAATCTTAGAAAAAAATTAGCTAAACTATTTAGAAATTTTCTAATGAAACTAGACAGATATAAGACTTTTGAGAATTGTTAGCTACATTAGTGAAAATAACTCAAAATGGTAATCCTAAAGGGAAGAATGGAAATTGATTTTCAACTTCTACATAGACATTTGAAACTTGAATTTAAGTTTTCATTTCCCTATTTTGGGGGTTTAGTTTGTTTTGCTTTTTTGTTTTTTTCTTTTATATATTTTTTATTGTAAAAATACTGCACAGAGGGGTTATAGTTCCATGAATAGGGTAATGAATATATTTTCTATCAAGCATTGTTAACTCCTCCTTTGTTTTTCCCCTACCATCCCTTCCCTTCCACCTCCCCAACTTCTCCCTCCCTCCCCACACCCAGACACTGTAAAGTTCATTTTCAACATAGTGTCTTGTACAACTCATCGTCACAATGAGTCAACCTGCATCCCCATTTAAACATTCCACTATATCCCTTCCCCTCCCCAAATTACACAAAATGTGTATACAAGATGCAGAACACTGGAATCAAATACAGTGAAAAAAGGGGTTATACTGTGGGGGAAGAACATACAAAAGAAAGAAAAGAATCATATAGTGCATTATAAGTACATTAAAAACAATAGCAAGCAAGCAAGCAAGAAAAAAACACTGTATCCCTGTCTTGGGGTACATTTCACTTAACATCATCTTATATGGTCATATGTACATAGCCTTTGACCTTCTCTGCTTGTCCTAGACATGTACTAATCATTGAAAACCAGGGAAACCATGGGACCTATGTTTCTTTGGGCCTGGCTTACTTCACTTAATATATTTTTTTCCAAATCTTTCCATTTCCTAATAAATGGGGCAATGTCATTCTAGCAGACAAATAAGAAAAGCAAAATGAGAAACATTGTTTTGTTTTCATTGGCACTGGTCCTGAGCTTGAACTCAGGGCCTGTGTATTATCCTTGAGCTTTTTTGTGTGTGTATGTAAAAATACCGTACAGAGGGGTTACAATTACATGGACAAGGAAATGAGTACATTTCTTATCAAGCATTGTTGCCTCCTCCTTTGTTTCCCCTTCACATCCTCCCCCCACAGCCCACCCTGTCCCTCCCACCCTCCTTCCCTCCCCCTTGCCTCCCGCCCTGCCAAAGTTGTAAAGTTCATTTTTTGACATAATGTCTCGGTCAGCTAAGTTGATGTTAGGCAAAATGAACCTCAAGATAAGGGCTCAAATTTTTTTCTTTTTTTTTTGCTATTGTTTCTAACATATTTATAAGATGATTTCTTTGTTGCTTTGTATGTCCCTCCCCCACAATATAACCCCTGTTTTCACTGTATTTGATGTTGGTATAATTTGGGGAGGGGAAGGGAAAAAACAAATTGCTTAAATAGGGATACAGGGGGACCCATTGCAACAGTGAGATGTACAAGACATTATCCTAGAGCTTTTTTGCTCAAGGATAGCACTGGAGCAATCTAGGGATTTTTTGTGATTAAATGGAGATAAGAGTCTCATGGACTTTGGTGCCCAAGCTGGTTTTGAATGGCAGTCCTCAGATCTCAGCCTTCTGATGAGCCTCCAGTGCCTGATTTCTGTCTTATTTTAAAATACAGCAATATCAAGAGGTAAAGAAACTGCTTAGCAATGAAGCCAAGCAATAGCGTGAGGACCTGAGTTCAAGTCCCTGTACTAGCAATCAAACAATCAAATGTCTATGGTATTTATCACATTTGTGAAATAATTTTCAATCATTTAAAACAAAATTCATCAAGTAACTTTGAAGAATGATTTTTACAGCATTTCCAAAGTATTAAACCCAGTTTTGTATATTATAATCATATTTATTTTTGCCTAAAATTATCAGTATACTGATGCAATTATACCAAAAACTGAATGACGTTAAAAGGTCAGTGTAAAAGAGCACTATAACAGAAAAGATAAGAATTTTTTTTTATCTTTTCAAAGCTTTATTTAAAAGTTCAGGGCACAAGAACTGGAGGCTTGAGGGCTTAGCAATCTCCTTGTGAGTAGGCTGGGTGAAGGGACACGAATAAGCCTTCGCCGAAGCTGGGGCTAGAGGGGGGAGGCCGAGGGAGGGTGGAGAGGGATCCTCAGCCTTGTTGCTGCCTTCCACAGCCAGTGAAAGATAAGAATTTGCATCTCTGTCGGGAGTATAAAATAACACTGTGGCTATGATTTTATGGCAGCAATATTCTGCAGAGAAGTTTATCAATTGAAAACAGTTGCCCAAGTACATTTAACATATAATTAGAGTAAATTAAAATACAACATTCACCAAAGCAAGATAAATAGCACACAAAACTGACATAAACATAACAGAAGATGGATGGGAAAAGTGATTGGAGGCTTGGATACACTTTTCTAGTGAAAACTGTGTTCAATTTGATAATTTTTTGGGAAAGATATAGGAAAAATACATTAGTAAAAACAGCATTTGAGAGATCATTTCGGGCTTTTTTTTTCTAAAATATCTAACATATCTAGGTATCAGAAAAATACAAAACCAAACCAAAAGACATCATCTTATGCCAATTACAATGGCTATTATCAGTAACAAAAAGCTAACAAATGCTGTCAGGAATATAGATTACTGGAGGAATTATAGAGGTTCTTCAACAAACTAGAGATAAATGTATTATGCAATATATAAGGTATATGTGCAAAGAAAATGAAATTAGTGTATTAAGTGTATCTTGGTGACTGCAATTATGACTACAATAATATGCCTATCGATAAATGAATGGATATAAAAATATGACACACATGTATATGCTCAGTGGAAGATTATTCAGCCATTAAAATCATATCCTAACATTTACAACAAAATAAATGGAAATAGAGGACATTGTTTATGTGAAATTAGACATAGAGATATACCATATATTCTCCCTTATATGTAGAAAGCTAAAATGTTGATATAAACATAGGATAGAGGTTATTAGTGGCTGTGAAGACTAGAAGAAAGACAGGATAGAGGAAATTGGATAATAAGTACTAAAACAAAAATCAAAGTAGTATGTTACAGTGTTCCACGGCTTATTGGGAAGTTCTCAAGGGCATATTTTGTACATTTTATGAATAACTAAGAAAGAGAAACTCAAAGGCCAACTCTAAACACATTGAAAAAAACAATGTTAATACTCTGATTGGATAAATACACATTTTACGTGTACTGGAATATCACACTATATCTCAAAATTTATAATTATCTTTCTTGCTGTATTTATAATGTACTAAGTGGTTTTTTTGTTTCTTCTGTATGTTCTTCCCCCATGGTATAACCTCTGTTTTCACTGTATTTGATTCCAGTGCCCTGCATTTTGTATATACATTTTTCTAATTTGGGGAGGGGAAGGGAAATAACAAAATTCAGAAATAAGGATACAGGTTAACCCATTGTAACAATGAGATGTACAACACTATTTTATGAATGAATTTTACAACTTAGGTGGGGGAGGAGGGAGTTGGAGAGGTGAGGTAGGAAGGGATGGTAGGGGAAAAACAAAGGAGGGGGTAACAATACTCGATAAGAAATGTACTCATGTAACTGTAACCCCTCTGTACAGTATCTTTACAGTAAAAGTATATATGTAAAAATTGAAGACTGTTGAGATGTAAATGATAATTACCCTGACTTGAAATTACACCATATATATATATATATATAATATACATATATTCTTGAATTGCTAAATGGTATGCTATAAATATGTATAAGCATAAAAATGAATAATAAAAATAAAAGGATTAGGAAGGAGAAAAACTTTATTTTCTAAAGAATGATATCAACATTTGTGGATTGTGGAGTTAAAGTGAACTTCTCCTAGGCATGCTTCTTTTTTAAGGAATTTGTGTTCTGTGATGTAGATCAAGTTAGAATTTAAGAATTTCAAAGAAAATGTTTCAGATATTCATACTTTGTCAGATTTTAATGCTAGCATACTCTAGTTATAAAGTATGGTAAACAATATATATTAAAATATATTTGGACTGGGAAGGTGGCTCAGTGGTAGAGCGCTTGCCTTGCATGCCTGAGGCCCTGGGTTCGATTACTCAGCACCACATAAGCAAAAAGAAAAAAGCCGGAAGTGGTGCTGTGACTCAAATGGTAGAGCGCTAGCCTTGAGCTAAAGAGCTGAGGGACAGCGCCCAGGTCCAGAGTTCAGGCCCCATGAACAGACCTCCAGAAAATAAAATAAAATAAATATATTTAATTTTTAATTTTTCTAGATTCAAGAGGTAGCTTAGTATGACAAACAAAACTTAAAGGGTAAAATGCCCAGCAAAAAGTGAAAAATATGTCACAACTTAAGATATCAAGGGGAGAAGGAATGAGAGAGGTACACAGAGACAGAGACTGATAGAATAGCCCTCATAAATAAACAATTAGTGACAAGTGTTTACTATTACTCCTAAATTGAACATTTAAAGTTATGCAAAATGTTTTAAATTGTTTGTGTGAAAAGTATTTTAAAAAGTTTGTGTGAAACCAATTTTAATTATATTTATTTCCTTCCTAGTAGACTACCATAGCATGGGCTAATATTTAGAAGAAGAAAGAAAGGGTGGCTAAGTTGAATAGAAAATGTCCCAATCCTCCTACCATGTTAAGAAGGAGACAATTTCAAACAGAAACAGGCTGGTGTTTTTTAATGGTCCACATGAAAAAGAAATCACATAACTTGAGGGATTGATGGGGTTGGGAAAGATATGGACAAATGATAGAAGAGATGAAATTGATCAAAATGAATTGTACTTATAAATGGATTTGTTGAATTGAAACCCCTTTGTACAACTACTTAAAGATGATTTTAAAAAAGAAATACACCTCTTTCATTCTTTTTCATGAGAAAATAAAGTAAGCTAAAATAATTTGCATGCAGGTAGGTAGATACTTAAGAACAATGTAGGAGAGTGTGACTTGTATGTAAACTACCCAGATGTTTATGATTAGTTCCTAGTTAACATCACCCAGCTGGCTAAGGATGATTTTTATGGAGAGAGAGAACATTGTAGAATGCCACATGTTTATATAAATCATGAGCACAACAGTCATGGTACTGGGGCAAAAGAGTTACACATCCTACTTTAGGTAACCTTTTCAAATCACACCATATAACATTAGAACAGCCATTACTCCCCAGTGCAGTATCTGTTTCTAGTTTCCTCCTATATTTTGATGGGTGTCATTATGTGTCAGCCTGCATTCTATTTTCCGACGTTGTAACACGTTGTATAGGCTTTGTACCAGATGAAGTCCACTGCAATGTTTTATATTAGTACCACAGGATTAGGAACACATATTCTACTTTAATAATTTTCTTTTGGAATTAGGTTGTTGATATCTTATTGAGATACTCGCATCAAATTATGAATTTAAATTTCAATTATGAAATGAGATCTGATTTAAATTGAGCCTTACTCTGTGACATTTACAATATGCACACTTGTACAACAAATATTTAAATATCATAAGAAGACAGAAAAAAATCAGGTTTCTCTTAGTGTTATATTACAAGTACTTTATTATGTTGTATAAAACTCTAAAATCATTTTACTGGCAACACATTTCATTTTATAACTTAGGTAAAAACTAGTAAAATCTGAAAAAAAGTATAGATTTTAGTTTACTGTTTGTTAATTATGACAAATCTACCATATCAATATAACAGTATAGAAAACTGAGTTCTGGTGATCCAGGATCTCTGTACTTCATTGTAACTTTGGCAATGAATAATTCAATGTATTATTACACATGAATATAGTACAATGAATATTCTAAAACAATTAGAAACAAAAGTTAACAAAAAATTGCTTAGCCATTCTTAAATTAGGCATTTTTTTTCTAAAGTACCTCCATGAATAACCATCAAAGGCAAAAAAACTTTTTTTTTTTTTTGGTGTCCGGTCATGGGGCCTGAACTCTGGGCCTGGGCACTGTCCCTCAGCTCTTCAGCTCAAAGCTAGCGCTCTACCACTTGAGCCATAGTGCCACTTCCGGCTTTTTTCTTTTTGCTTATGTGGTGCTTGGGAATCGAACCCAGGGCCTCATGCATGCAAGGCAAGCACTCTACCACTGAGCCACCTTCCCAGCCCAAAAAAACTTTTTTATTAAATTTTAATTTGATTAAAACAAATTGGTACTTCTGAGAAAAGACAACATAAAAAGAATATACAAATAACAGCTCAGAGAAACAAAAATCTTTCACTTTTTAAAGCTGCCAAAGAACTTTTATCTAGGATTCACAAATAAGAATACAGTAACAACCCTGTTACTAAAATGGGAAAAGGTCAATTTTTAACAAAGAAAAACAAAAAGGTAAAAATCCCCAAAGGAGATAGGCATGGAAACATGGGTTAATGTAGACGGTCCAAAATACAATTTAGGTGCTAGTGCACCTAAATTTCTGAAGTCCATGAGACTCTTATCCCCAATAAACTACCAAAAATTCTGGAAGTAGAGCTGTGGCTCAAGAAGTAGAGCACTAGCCTTGAGCAAAAAATACTCATGGACAGCACCTTGGCCCTGAGTTCAAGTCCCAGGACTAGCACACACACACACACACACACACACACACACACACACACACACACACACACACACACACACACACACACACACACACACACACTAAGGATTCATAGTGACAGAAACCAAATCCTGCTCCTCAGATGATATCCTAGAGAAAATGCCAGGTAGATACATGAGAGAGACATATAAGATAGTTCTTCATAGGAAGATGACTTTAGCAGAGACAGAATTGAGTTAGAGGTATAAATAAATGTTATGCGATAGTTAGAGGTAGTGATGACACTCTTCAGACATAGAAGGGTGATGTCTGATAAAGACGTGATGATGAAGATAAAGGTGTATAGAAATGTAATTATACAGAGAAAGGCTTTCACAAAAATTATGAGAATATGATATAAAGTAAGGAGATTGCACTTTTGTCTTATTCGTTTTTTATAACTTTTTATTGTGCAACTATTGTACAGAGGGGTTACAGTTACATGAGCAAGGTAATGAGTACGTTTGTAAATTTTATCAAGCATTGTTGCCTCCTTCTCTGTTTTTCCTCTACCATCCCTTCCCTCCCACTTTCACAACTACACTCCCCACACCCCCCTCTCCACCCCACTTAAATTGTAAAGTTTGTTGTTCAACAGTGTCTTGTACATCTCATTGTTAACAATGGGTCAACCTGTATCCCTATTTAAACATTTTGGTTTTTCCCTTCCCTCCCCAAATATACCGATATCAAATACAGTGAAAACAGGGGTTATACCATGGTAGAGGAACATACAAAGCAACAAAAAAAAATCACATGGTACCTTATAAATACGTTAGAAACATAGTAAGGAAAAAAAAACTTGTGTCCCTATCTTGGGGTTCATTTTGCTTAATATCCTCTTTTTGGACCAGCTGTCAAATTTTCTTGCAACAATTTTCCCAGTAGCAGCAAAAGTCAATAGGTTAATAGGTTAGCATCCGGTTTCTACATAAATAGAATTAATCATTTCAGTTCCTGCTCTTTGGTAATGTTTTATTGCAACCAACTTGATGATGCCAGTACACTAAAAAAGAATACAAGATATTCAGTCCAATCTGATGTACAGTTTAACAAAATGAAGGTGAGGAAACAGAAACCTGTTTTGTCCAATAGAGGCAAGGTCAAAGGAAACAGAGGTAGATGAATGGACAAAGGAAGGAAGAAAAAGGGATGGATGTGTGCAGTCATCATATTCAATGAACATATGTGATAATGGGTCCAGGTAACTTGAGGGGAGAGTTAGGGTTGGGAGAGAAGGAAGAGAAGGATGGAAGGGGTGAGATGGATCAAGATGCATTGTCCTCATAAACGGACATGTTGTCTTGAAACCCTTGTGTACAACTCCTTAAAGAGAATTTAAAAATAAGGGAGGGGAATGAAAAAAATGTAGCTTACTAAAAACCACCCTTGATGGGGATATATAACTTTTCTTCTGTCATTACAAAATGTCCAGTCTAGTTATTACATTGTTTATTTCATAAAGTATAATGCAAACAGCTACCAAACCAAAGTGAATTCAGACTGAGTTCAATTTAATCAACTTCATGATCCTCTTTAATGCAAATTATATTGAGGGAAGGTTTAGAAAAGTGCTTTTCAAATTAGGTTTTTCCATTTTTTTTTATTGAAGATGTCACTATATATGCGGTGTTCTTAAATCATTTGGTAAGAATATATTCCGAAAGAGCAAACTAAGATAAGCCTGGGTGGATTCTTTCTTATCTGGCACAATCTTTCAATCATTTATGATTGTTTACATTGTTTATTGGGGGTTGAACTTACACATTGGCTGGGCTGCGCATGCCCATCCACACAGCATGAAGTCCTAACATCCAACACAGGTTAGCAATTCTTGTCCTAAAGTAAGAAGAAAACATAATTTTGGAATAAATAAGCTTTTGTCATTTTGATTCTGAAATCAATGCACTCAGACTTGAATCATTAACAATTTGTTTTCAGTCTCCCAAAACTTACAACAGAAAAAGGGTTGATCAGACAAGTTCATTGTGAATGACCTTCCTAGAGTTTCTTATATCTCTAGGGAAGGAAAAACTGCCACAAATACTAATGTTACAAAAAGCTTTTGATTTTCTACTTTGAACCAATGCATTATCCTCCATTAGATCCTGATTTTTCCATTGCTGGAGGCTCTTGATGAGTCTGGTGTTTATTTTTGCTCTACTCATAAATATATGTATAATCTATATTAACAATAATTTCTTTTGAATTTGTCAGTCTCAAATATATAAGCATTTTTGAGGAGACAAAGAGTTATATTAGAATGATGGGGAGGTATATCAGGAGAATAGTTAAATATGCATTATTATCTCAATGTTTTAGATTTGAGTATTGAAAGATGAAATGGTATCCATCCTCTGCCTCCTACGAGACATTAATTTGGTAATGGTGACAGTAGTAGATAGTAAAATTCAAAGAATACCATCGATTCTGATTGTTTTAAACAGTAATTTAAAATTTTTCATGGAAAGAAAATGCTTGAATTCTCAATAATGGCTCAAGAAAAATACAAAGGATTTCTCAAAGCATAAATCTCAGCGTCAGTATTTGATGAATATATTGAAATAAAATGGCTATGCATACTCTTTTGGAAAATACTTATTGAGGGCAAGGGGTCAAAAACCTTTAAGCTTAGCAGGGCGCTGGTGGCTCACACCTGTAATCCTAGCTACTCAGGAGGTTGAGATCTGAGGATCACAGTTCAAAGCCAGCCCAGGCAGGCACATCCGTGAGATTCTTATCTCCAATTAACCACCAGCAAACCAGAAGTGACACTGTAGCTCAAAGTGGTAGAGCGCTAGCCTTGAGCTGAAGAGGTCAGGGATAGTACCAAGGCCCAGAGTTCAAGTTTCATGACTGAATGGGGAGTGAGGAAAGCAACTTTTAAGCTTATGTGAAGACTTAGGGATTGAGAACCAGAGAAAGAGCAAGGTGACGAGTCGCTGTCCAGATCGTAGAATGCAAGGGTTCAGAAATACCTGAGAATAGACTAAAAATGGAGATGAGAAAGAATACCTAGCCATCATATACTTTCCCAAGAAGTGAACCTACATCCTTCCATAAAGCACAAGGCCTCCAAAGTCTCCCCCATGTGCAATATTGTACACCCCTTCAGTAGTTTCTACTGCTTTAAGCGAATGGATCTGGCAAAATCCCACAGACACTCAGTGAGCCCATAGAAAGAGTAAGCAGCTCACCCAGGGCCAGTGCCCAGCTTCTGTTCATTGATGGCAGCACTTACCACCACAGATGCTGATGTTTCTTTTCTACTGCAGGGGTATTACCTCCACCCCATTGAGCTACCTCAAATTCTTCCTTTAGACCCACTGACACAGTTTCATTTGAACTAGACCCCAAATCAATAATCACCAGCTGGCACTTCACTAAATGAAGAAATGAAATAATTTTACACTGAGCAGCTCTGTGTGTGTGTGTGTGTGTGTGTGTGTGTGTATGTGTGTGTGTGTGTGTGTGTGTGTGTGTGTGTGTGGTTGTTTTATTGTTTTTTGTTTTTTGGGTTTTTTTTTTGTTGGTCATGGGGCTTGAACTCTAGGCCTGGGCACAGTCCCTCAGCTCTTCAGCTCAAGGCTAGTGCTCTACCACTTGAGCCACAGCACCAATCTAGGGTGGTTTATTGGAGATAAGAGCCTCACAGACTTTCTTGCCCCGGCTGGCTTTGAACCTCAATCTTCAGATCTCAGCCTCCTGAGTAGCTAGGATAACAGGCATGAGCCCACCAACGCCCAGCCTTGTGGTTGGTTTTAAATAACAATATTAGACTTTTCTCACTATGCCTAGAAATAAATAACTGACAAAACAAGTAAAATGTCATACTTTTAACAAATATTTTGCCATTCTTTTTAAGTGACTATTTTAAAGGTTGACTTTGTATTATTTTTCTTATAGTGGGTATTATTGATATTATTGTGGATATTATTGTTTTTTTCCTTTAGGTTCTTTTTGGAAATTTAACTATGTCTCAGTCAAATGTTCATTTGGTGATACAAAATAAGATGATATTTTAAAACATTGAGTTCATAACCTGGGCTACAACATAAGGTAACATATGCCTATAGTCCTAGCTACTCAGGAAACTAAGATCTGAGGATCACAGTTCTAAGCTAGTCTACTCAGGAAAGATACGAGACTATTTTTTTCCAATTGACCATCTAAAAGCCATAAGTAGAGCTGCAGTTCAAGTGGTACAGTGCCAGCTTTGAGTACAAAATCAAGAACAATACTCAAGCCCTGACTCCAAGCTACAGGACTGGAAGAGAGAGAGTGGAAGGAGGGAGGGAGAGGAAGGGAGAGAAAGAATTGTCTCTAAGGGAGTAATGATTTTATAATAAAAAATCAATTTGAAATAGAAACAAACTATTAAACTGTTTTGCTGGGTATATTTTTTCACTACGATTATTTAAAAGCAATCCAAATGAGCTTTTTTTTCTTTCCTTGTAAAGAAAAAAGACTATGTTTTGCATCTTCGGAATATACTTTCCCAGTGGACTTTGGCCACCCAAATAATCATGAGTTACTAAGAAAAGATGATTCCTTCTATCAAGAAGTAGCAAAAAGAAAGAGACAGGACACATGGGCACGATAAAAATGCCATCGGTACTGTGCATTTTGCCAATAAGCATGAATGTGTTGCCACAGTTTCATTAAATTACACAAGCCGCTCAACAACACAGTTGAAAAGCGTGGACAGTTTGGTGGGTACAATTGCAAAAGCTATGCATATGCTGCCATCTCACATGCTGCCATCTCACAGACCGCCATGTGCGAGCAGGTTCATGTCATGATCAGGAACAAGGCCTGCCAGGTTTGGGTGGTGGCTGTTATTGCTGTTTTAAGTTTTCCAGAGTTTGCTGACCCTCTGACAATGAACTGAACGTCAGCGGGCCAGCAAACTCTGGAAAACAGCAAAGCTGTGCATCCATGCCTGCTTTAAGGTCCCCAGCATCCATCTGTCCAGAGATTGTCTCTGACATTTCCATTTCCTCAGATAAAACCTCTTACGGTCTTGCTTTGCCTGCACTAGTAGAGCAGAAGAGAGCAGACTGGAGATCCTCGCGAGTCCGGGTCCAGCCCTTGATGTCCTCCTGCTGGAGTAATCCCTAGGCCTCCTCTCTGCCTTTGGGCTTTCCTTGTACCCTAAAGCTTCAGAACGAGATTGGTGAGCATATGGGTGCCTGAGTGCATCAATGGGCGGGCGACAGCCTGTCCTGCGTACCTGCCTACGCAAGGAACTAGAGCAGGTGCTGCCTTCTGAAGACTTTGAAACCCCCTTTCTCATCATACCTCCACTCTTCTTCCAGCCTGCAGGCACTACCCCCCCGCCATCTCTCCCCCCCCCCCACAAGGCTCCTCTAGGCAAAGCCTTGTTTCGCAGGTGGCAGCCCTGTGCTTACATCACATTTAGGTCAGTCTCAGAAGGCAATGGTTGTCTGCTAGGGATCGCAAGGAATGGATACTTGCAAGGGGGAAGGCTCAAGAGGAGAGGGTTAGAAGAATGAACTGGAGAAATGAGCAGAACGCAGGCAAGAACGCACTGCATCACGAACTTTACAACTTTGGCCCGGCGGGGAAGGGGGCAGAGGGGGTCAGGGGTGGGTAGATGGGAAGGGATGGGAAGGGGAAACAAAGGAAGAGGCAACGATGCTTGATAAGACATGTACTCATTGCCTTGCCCATGTAATGGTAACCCCTCTGTACGGTATTTCACAATAAAAAATTAAAAAGAAAAAAGAACGCACTGCATACGCCACCGAAATGAGAGAAATAAAGAGAAAGGGATTGAAGGGATGACACAAGCCAAGATGCACTGAATACATAAATTGCTTATTTAAGCAGCAAAAGAAAAAGATGATTCAATTCATAACCTAAGAATGAAGAAAAGCGAGGGACAGTGGGTGAGAATGTTGAAAGGGGTGACATGATCAAGAGGCCTTGTATACATAAATTGCTCTGTGGAATGACAACTCCTTTGTACAAATACCTGACCCATTGCAATAATGAGATGTACAAATCGTTATGTTGAAAACTGAACTTTACAACTTTGGTGGGGGGTGGGGGGAGATGGGTAGGGATGGGAAGGGGAAACAAAGGAAGAGGCTACAATGCTTGATAAGAAATGTACTCATTGGGCTGGGAAGGTAGCTCAGTGGTAGAGTGCTTGCCTTGCATGCCTGGGGCCCTGGGTTCCATTCCTCAGCACCACATAAGCAAAAAGAAAAAAGCTGGAAGGGGCGCAGTGGCTCAAGTGGTAGAGCACTAGCCTTGAGCTGAAGAGCTGAGGGACAGCGCCCAGGCCCAGAGTTCAAGCTCCACGACCGGACCCCCCCCCCAAAAAAAAAGAAATGTACTCATTATCTTGCCCTGTAATTGTAATCCTTCTGCATGGTATTTTCACAATAAAAAAAAATAGAAGAAAAGAAAGAAAAGAGAACATTGGGCCTTCATAGTATATTTCTTTCTATTGAAGTAAAATACATTATGTTTGTTGACAGACTAGATAACCATACTAAAGCTACTTTCTACCTTTAGCAAGACAACAACCCGCATCCTGCTGCTCTAGTATTTGCTCTATTATGAATAGGATTATAGGAAGCTCCCTTAAAACAATAAGTGTGTACAAGAGAGTATCATAGAGTTGTGTCCTGTTATATAGCATGATACAATAGAATGAGCAGGGTACAAGCCACATAAATATATTTCTTACTATTCTGAAGGCCATAAGGAGCAAGACTGAGAGTTAGAAGATTTGGTGTCTGGTGAATCTCTGTTTCCTCTTCCAGATGGAAATATGGAGGTAGCATGCTAAGCCTCTTTCACAAGGGCACTCGGCCCACTCATGATAGCTTCAAACTCAGACTTCCACTATCGATGTGATTTGGATGTGCACATTTAGAATGAAGCACAAGAATCCAGACAATCACGGACATGGTTTATATGCTTCCTTAGAACGAGAGTCTAAACCCTTGCCAGGGACTGAATTGGACATCAAACAGGCTTGGCCCAATTAAAACTTGTGCTGGATTAATTATTCCCTCTGTACATCATTCCACCTCTTTGCCCAAGGCAAACCCATTTTCAGTAAGTGATAATCACCCCTTTTTCTTTCTAGGGTCTGACTCATGCAGGCCATATTCAGCATGTGATATTTCAATTGCTGCTTTCCATAGACCTGGGCAAATAGCAGCTGGTTAGAAATTGAGATTCCACATTCACTTCTTCCTTCATGTGAAAGCAGACTTTAAACTCAGGTGCCTGAGAGGCGAAAGGTTAATGCATTGACCTGCTCCTGCAAGAAGCCCTCTTGTCATTAATGGTCTTGATTTTTGCCCTGTCTTGGTACCTATTTCAATATACTTTACAATCCTGGGTAAATATGACAGCTGGATTGGATTCCCAAGAGTATTGACGGCTACAGACATAGTACTATCTCAAATAATCGATGTCAATGACTTTCCTCTGGCTTATCTTTTGAAAATCCTTATTATTTTTTTTCCTTTTGTTACCAAAAATATCAGAGACTATTGCTTTTTGTGTATCTCGTGGATAGAAAGAAATTCTGTGCACTTGTTCTTTAACTTTCCTTTGAGGAGATTATAGAAATAAATCTCACAGACAAAAACTATTTTATGGTGATAATAAGTGAGCATGTATTTCATGAGGGTGGACACAGGAAAAAATGCAATGACCTCAGGAATGGAATTATCCCCTAAGCCTGCTCAAATGCATTTCACATAAAAAGCATGATGTGATCTTTTTTGTTCATAGCTATTTAACATAATTTCTTTACTGGTGTGTAGGTTTTGTCATTATCCATTTTGGTCATTAAATTTCCTAATTCAAAAGCCCCATACTTAATATATTAAGTTAGAATTACACCTGTTGCTAGCACCAGTGATGGCTGTATACTTGGAAAACCAATAGAGGAAGAAAATACTAATTAACCCAAGGCCAATGGAATTTCCAACAAAAGTGACTTCATTTGCTAATGGACTAGTTAAATCCTCACTCATGGCTGAGGTTTACCCAGATGTGTATTTAAGCTGGCAGGTAATGGCTCTACCACAACAATGCCATCATCCTCAGTCTCTCAGATGTATGAGAAAACGAGGAGCAACTTCTCCTCTCCAGGATGTAGTAAATGTAGAGCTGTAAGCTGATTAAAAAGACACAGACATCTCTTAAAACTAGGAATTTTGTCAAGTGTGGAGCTGTTGTTCCAGAATGAGACAATCTCAATCTCATAATGGACAAAACAGGAAACTTAAACTCTGCTATTGCCTTTTGTACTTAATATGCTATTCAAATCGTTGATCTCTTTTTTAATTGCTTTTGAGTATCTTGAAGTAGGGATCTCAATTCAATATGGCAGTTTCTGAGTACAATGCATCTTGATTCATGTCATTTCCTTTCATGATTCTCCTCCCATCTTTTCCAATTCTACCCATCCCCTCAATTCATCTAGTTCTATTTACATCAGTTTCACCCTGAATGCAGCTGATCTTCTCTGATCTTAATTAGGAATCTTTAAATTTTTAGTTTATTCTTAGCTTTTCTTATCCTTGTTTTAATAGGGTCATTGATAATAAATGACCCAGGTCTTACACCTTAACCGTCAGCTAGGTATTATCTTGCTAGGCACAAGACAACCCTTAATGTCTCCAGATGGAATATGTCCTCCTGAGCTTGATAGAAAATTTTTCTTTAGTATCATAAGAATGGCGATTCTTGCATAACCCCTGAACACATTACTGTGGTAGAGTGATGTAATTTATGAATATCCTTTGAAGATCTTGGTTAATTTTCTTTCAGATGTCGAAATTATTGTGTACAAATGATAACAAAAAAGGAGAAATAAGAAAGGGAGATTATTTAAGTAGTGAAAAGGGATAAAAGAAAGTAAAAGTAAAAGCATATTTCCATAGAATAATTACTTTTATAAGGAGTGAATTTTGTTGTTCCAAATAAAAAGTCTGAGACACAGGAAACTTAACTAAAGCTTTCCTATTAAGAAGAAAGAGTCGGAAGGAAAAGATGGAGGGGGGAAAGAGGAAAACAAAGAAAGAATAAAACCCTACCAATCAGCAAGATGAAAATGTCTGTTTGTTTAACCATTTATGTGTTCCACCTACTGTTCCACAAATTATTTCAAGGAGAAATGTTGGAAACTTGATGTGGAAAACTTTGTCTAAACAAAACAGTTTGCCTTTACTTTCTTCTCTTTCAATGCGAGATAGGATCTTGTATGAGACATCAAGTTCAATGTCAATTGAAGGTCACAGTTTACAAACATCCTAGATCTTGTACCAAATGCCATCACTGGATAGGAAATGAGGAAAATGATATCAATTATGTATTTGCACATCAATTAAGAGTAGTGAGCTGTGATTTGCATAAATGGCTTCCATACTGCTGCTTTCTAAACAGTGGGGGTTGTTTAGATTTATCAGTGATTCTCAATCACCTGCCCCTTAATTACAGACTTCTTTCCAAACCTATAGTTAGGAGTGAATGTTCCTGTCATTCGAGTCATAGTATTAATTTGTTTGGGTCACTAGGTTAAAACAGTATTCATTATGTAGGCTTCACGGTCTCATGTTAGTGATCATCTATTTACTCTGTTTTCTCTGTCTATCAAGATATACATGCATAGCTTTTCATTAAATGACTGAAGTAAATTTAAAGTAAGTGCTCCTTTATAATGAGCAAAGATTGATCTTACTGCTGCTGGATTTTCCTCTATTATTTCACCAGACACATATTTATTCTGGTGTATTTCTTGGACGTCTCAGCTTAAAAGTTTATTATGGTAAGGTTCAAAAGATTCTATTCATTCAAGAGTTTCAAATTTAAACAGTCTTTTGCACCTTAGTCCACCTTGCAGAAGAGAATTCATGCCTAGGATTTGGAGAGTTATCATGGGAAATTGAGCAAGAGACAATATCTGCTCATATGTTGACTTGAGGGAAGTGATTTGGTAAACTTTTCTGTGTGTTGGGAAAAATCCAGATTCTGCCTAGATTGCAAACCAAACCATCTCCCCAGGCTCATCCCCAACCAAGCAACGCAGAGAACTGTGCATCATGCTTTGGAAAACTAGCCACAGTGTAGATGTGAGTCCTTGAAAATGGGTTGTACCATATCTGGAGCATAATATTTCTCTTGATCCTTATGATTCTGTTTCTTATGACAATAAAATAATATTCAAATAAATTATACATTGGCACAATTAAGATAGAATGAATAAGTCTCTCTGATTCTCTCTTGCTGTTCCTACTCTCTGGGATCCCTCGCCAAAACATTCTATTCACAAACATATATACATATATATATATATATGTATATATACATTAACCATATATATTAACCTTACATATAGTATATATATATCATACATAATATATAGTGAATATATGTAATATACTTGAGATTTTCTATGCATAGAAATTTTCTATGTATATATACATAAAAATAGAGATATTTTCATATACATTTATATATGTAACTATGATAAAGTTTAAATTAAAATTAGATGCAGTAAGACATTAGCAACAACTAATGAAGTGAAATAGTTCTAACAATGTACTGCAGTAAAAGTTATGAGAGTGAAATCTCTCTCTCTTTAAAATAGCTTATTGTACTTTCACCTTTTCTTACTTAAAGAAGGCATCTCAGGGCAGATCTTTGGCACACCTACCAACATCAAACTTCTGTGCTTCCCACCTATTGTTAAGTCAAATGAAGAGTGTCTATGTCCCAGCTCTGTGACGCCACAATGGCTGGTACCTTGGAAAGCATGGACATGGTCAACAAAGATCAATTCGAGTCCTGAGCAGGACAAAGGTGGACAGTTACACTGAGAATGGCTCCTAACTTCAGAGTCATTCGTTTATATCCAGAATTTCCTACTGACTACTTGGAACCCCTACTGACTGCAATGATTTTAAACCTCAGAAGAAGAGCAGATGGGGTACACTGGGGCTTAGCACTGACTTGCCTTTCATAGGAAGTCAATCTCAGTGGAAAGCTACTCAATTCAAGGAAATGCTTTAGGAGCATATTAGACCTGGTTGTGAAATGTACAATTCTCCAAATTCATTATAACACAGTTTTGTTCCTTTTTGCTTCATAATTTATCTTGGGAAGGGAAATACCAGAGGAGAGTCATATTCTCTAATAGAAATTCCAAGTTAAATATATTACAGGACAAGATGAATCAATGAGATATAAGTTCTCATGTATTTTATGAAGCTTTACTCATATAGAGCAAGACCTGAGGCAAAGACAATTTTCTTTCTTTCTTTCTTTCTTTCTTTCTTTCTTTCTTTCTTTCTTTCTTTCTTTCTTTCATTCATTCTTTCTTTCTTTCTTTCGTTCTTTCTTTCTGTCTGTCTGTCTGTCTCTTTCTTCTTTCTTTCTGTCTTTCTTTCTTCGTTTTTCTTAATTTAAAAGGTGATGAGCAGGAACAGGTTACAGTTACATAAGTAAGGCAATGAGTATATTTGTTTTTAATCATTGTTACCTCGTCTCTCTTTTCATAAAATGTTATGTAAATGTTGTATAGCCACAAAATGATATAAATTTGCTTTATAGAAAAGGTCAAAAGCTATGTACATATGACCATATAAGATGATGTTAATGAAATGAACCCCAAGACAGGGACACAAGGGTTTTTTGTCTTGCTTGCTATTGTTTTTAACGTATTTATAATGCACTGTGTGATTCTTTTGTTTCTTTAGTATGTTCTTCTCCCATGGTATAACTCGTTTTCACTGTGTTTGATTCAGGTGTCCTGCATCTTGTATATACATTTTTATAATTTGGGGAGGGGAAGAGAAATAACAAAATGCTGAAATAAGGGTACAGGTTGACCTATTGTAACAATGAGATGTACAAGACACTATGTTGAAAATGAATTGCGCAATATTTTGGGGGGGAGGAAGGAGTTGGGGAGGTGGGGCAGGAAGGGATGGCAGGGGAAAAACAAAGGAGGAGGTAACAATGCTTGATAAGAAATATACTCATTACCCTACTCATGTAACTGTAACCCCTGTGTACAGTATTTTTACAATAAAACATATATAAGGGACATACAAAGCAACAAAGAAATCATCTTATAAATATGTTAGAAACAATCGCATGAAAGAAAAAACATTTGAATTCTTATCTTGGGGTTCATTTCCCTAACATCAACTTATCTGACCTTTTCTGCTTGACTCAGACATACACTAGTTATTGCAAATAAGGGAAACCATGGGACCGATGCTGTTTTTCCCTCCCCCACAATATAACCCCTGCTTTCACTGTATTTGATGTTGGTATAATTTGTGGAGGGGAAGGGGAAAAACAAATCATTTAAATAGGGATACAGGTGGACCCATTGCAACAATGAGATTTACAAGTTGTTATGTCTAAAACGAACTTTACAACTTTGGTGGGGGGAGGGGGAGAATAGGGAGGGGAAGATCTGGTAGAGGGGGTGGGGGGGATGGGAAGGGATGGGAAGGGGAAACAAGGGAGGAGGCAACAGTGTTTGATAAGAAATGTACTCATTATCTTGCCCATGTAATTATAACCCCTCTGTACAGTATTTTCACAATAAAAAAATGAAAAAGTTACTTAAAATTTTTAATTCTTTGTCAGATTATGTTTCTTTTTTTATTGTGAAAATACTGAACAGAGGGGTTACAATTACATGGGCAAGATAATGAGTACATTTCTTATCAAACATTGTAGCCTCCTCCTTTGTTTCCCCTTCCCATCCCTTCCCATCCTCCCCCACCTAATCCTCCCCCCACCACCAAAGTTGTAAAGTTTGTTTTCAACATAAGGACTTGTACATCTCATTATTGCAATGGGTCCACCTGTATCCTTATTTAAACAAGTTGTTTTTCCCCTTCCCCTCCACAAATTATACCAACATCAAATACAGTGAAAGCAGGGGTTATACTGTGGGGGAGGGACGTACAAAGCAACAAAGAAATAATCTTATAAATATGTTAGAAACAATTGCATAAAAGAAAAAAAAACATTTGAATGCATATCTTAGGGTTCCTTTCCATAACATCAACTTATCTGACCTTTTCTGCTTGACTCAGACATATACTAGATATTGCAAATAAGGGAAACCATGGGACCTATGTTTCTTTGGGCTTGGCTTACTTCACTTAATATAATTTTTCCAAGCCTTTCCATTTCCTAACAAATGGGGCAATGTCATTCTTTCTGATGGAGGCATAGAATTCCATTGTGTATATATACCACATTTTCTTGATCCATTAATCTACTGAGGGGCATCTGGGTTGGTTCCATATCTTAGCTATAGTAAATAATGCAATCCTGGATAAAGCAGAGCATTTTTCAAATTATGTTTCTTACTATTAATAACAGCTAAAGAAAACAATATTGTTTGTAGCTTTTTAAAGTAAAACACAAACTTTTAAGCAGGAAGGTGGCAACTTGAAGGATAAACTGGACTACTTAATGAAACTTTGCCTCAGAACAAATAAACCAGCATGTAATCCCAACACTCAGAGAAGAAATAAGAGGAACACAGTCCTGGGCCAGTCTTGGAGAAAGTTCATGACCCTATTTCTAAAACAAATCAAAAAGCAAGAGAACTGAGTATGGCTGAAATGGTTGAGCACTTGTCTAGAAAGCAAGAGTCTTATAAAATAAGAAAAAATGACAAAGAAGAAAACATTTACATTGGGGCTTAATGCTTTACTATCATGCATGAGGTCCTGGATTTGATTTTTGGTACCACATAAAAATGAAATAAATAAAAATAAATAAATAAACAAAATAAATCAGTTTAAAACATTTACATTAAATTTCATTATTAAAATTAGAAGTACATCAAGAAAAATATGAATGAGCATACTTCTTATTTTCCTTATAGCTAAATGTTTCTACAATTGTTCTCTATTTTGCATGAATCCATTATATGAAAAATTATGATACTGTAATTTTTAATTGTTGAATCTCATCTTAATAATGAACCCAATTGGAATTATTTGGGGGAAAATATTTAATATTTTCACACATAGTTTAAGAGTATAAAAGTTATACCTAAATGGATTTTTCATAACTGCAATAATTTTGTTCAATTGGGGGCTGATGTTTTTAATTCTTACTCCATATTAACTCTACCAGATTTTAAAATAGTCAATCTGGTTTCCAGACTATACCTCTACTTCTCTCCACCTTTTAAAAATTCCTCTTTAAGCACGACCTTACATTTATCCTATCTTTTTTCCTTTCTCTTTATTCTTTCCATCATGGATTCACGTAAGCATTTGCTATAGTAGAGATGTAAATAATAGGACTTAATGTTTTGTGAAGTTACTTTAAATGTTTATCCTAGAAAGTATCATTGTATATCCTCTATTGGGTTGGAATCATTGGGATTTGGCATCTGTAGAATTAAGAGTCAGAGAAAAACAGAGACTAAGACACATGGATATGAGTAATTATTAACTGTCTTGTCTGGCATCTTAATTCATCTGGAGTCTTGCAAGCTCATCCTGTGGTTGCTAAGGAGCGTTCAGGTGTCAACAGAGACGGCTTGAGCCCTCAATCCATTTTAAGGATTATAGGACTTATTAGTACATTAATAAAGGAGAGAAGTGTTAGGCATGTATGAACACATTAAAATTGATTAAAGTATTTCCAATCACTTCTTTAAGCCAAAGCAAAAGAGTAAAAGAAAAGAGAGAACTTTGCAAAGATTTTGCAAAGAAACTCTGGATTCAATGTTGAATCATAAATATTTTGTTTTATCTCTGTTTTTAAGAAAACGGGATTACATTACAGAGTAAAAGAATATCTTTGAAATTTGTGAGCCAAATTTTATATATATATATATATATATATATATATATATATATATATACATATCCATGTATGTTGCCAATATAGAAATAGCTTTTACAGAGGCTTTAAGATTAAAATAGAAATTTCACATGCATTATTTAGTTTGAGAATATAAAAATTTCTCCAAATAATTAACATTAAAATTAATACAAAACTAAGGAAAATTATTGATTTACAGTGTGGTTAATTAATATCATCAACTGGTGCTTGTTCTATCTTACTGATATAATCTGTTACAAAAAATGAGGAAATGTTGCATTTTTAGTTCTTTAGGAACTTACCACTTGTCTGAATATGCTCATGAAGAAATTGAAGTTTAAATTAGAAAATACATAAACATGAAGTAATTTGTTTCTTCCTTTGTATCAAGGATCAAATGTGTAATCGATCCAAGATTCATATCTATTAAATACAATTTTCACAACAGATGTGTTTTTAAAATACTTGCACACACACACACACACACACACAACACACATATATGCTATGCACATCATATAAGATGATGCTAAGTGAAATAAAACTCAAGATATGGACACAAGAAGTTTTATCATTGTCGCTGTTGTTTTTAATGTATTATGTGACTTTTTTTGTTCTTTTGTATGTTGTTCCCCCATGGTATAACCCCTGTTTTCACTGTATTTGATTCCAGTGCCCTGCATTTTGTATATACATTTTTTCTAATTTGGGGAAGGGAAAGGGAATAACAAATGCTGAAACAAGGATATAGGTTGACCCATTGTAACAATGAGATGTACAAGACACTATGTTGAAAACAAACTTTACAACTTAGGGAGGGGGGAGGAAGGAGTTGGGGTGATAGGGAGGGAAGGGAGGGTAGGGGAAAAACAAAGGAGGAGGTAACAATGCTCTATAGGAAATGTACTCATTACCTTACTCATGTAACTGTAACCCCGCTGTACAGTAGCTTTACAATAAATATATATACATACTTGCATACATTCAATTTTTTTAATTAAAAGTTTTAAATCAAATGAGGCACCGAATTTATTCTTTACAAAAGAAGAATAATTATACATGAATTATACAATGATTTTAAGTTTTAGTCTTTAGCAGTTTCCTAAAGCACATACATTTAAAAGTAAATAGGTTATGAACCTACTCTATATGAAGGCTTTACAAATAAAAATGAAACACTTAATCAACTCAATTTTAAAATTTAATCATTCATTTGATCAAAATATTCAAGTTCTTAATGAAAACTATCCATCCAGTAACATGGTTTTGACTTTTCTTTTGTATCAGTATCTATTTGTAGGGTGAAGGGATTTCATTGTGCTATTTCTACACATGTCCACAGTGCATATTCCCTTTCCTCCCCTCACTTCTTTCCGCTTTTTAAACAGCAGTATTTGGTGGGTTCCATTATGTTGTGATTCAAGACACACACACACACACACACACACACACACACACACACACACACACACACAAACACACACACACACACATACATATACCAACACACAGAGGAATGCATGTATATATGCTGAGTGTAGTATAACTCCCATCTGTATCTTCAATTTTACAGTCACAAAACAAATCAGTAAATTTCCATATGTAAATAAAATTGCCATCAGCCCATCTTTACAAATAATTACAAATAACAATAAACTTAATAAACTTGTATTATGATATCCAAGTGCTATTATAAATAATAATGAACTTTATCATGACATCTAATTGCTAAGGATTGTATTTACCAGTTGTACCAATCTAAATTATTGGTTAGAAAGTGGATTATATTTGCAATTTTCCATAGATTAACAGCTTTGTCCCAAGACGAGAAGGACTATGAAGCCTCAGTAAGGCTATCAAGGTAATTCCAATGTACTTTTTCTTCACTACCAAGTTTACTCAAATAAGAAAAAATTTAGTGCTTCCTCTTCTGAGCTAGATAATATCTGCTCTTCTACAAATATTCTGTCTCGTTTCTAGAGCTGGCTTATTAATTCTACCTTATTTCCTCTAGAGTGTATTGCCATCTGTTCCTATGTGGGAAGGAGGACTCAGCTCTAAAGTTCAAGACTTTGGGAGGTAGATCATCTAACACAGCAGTTCTCAAATTTCATACATGTACTAATTAGCCAGAGAACTTGCAAAGCTGTGCTCTGCAGACTGGGTAGGTCTTGAGATGTGGCTCATAAGGCTATGTTTTCCATCAACAGCAGTATAGTAAATGTGTTGACCAGATTTGATGGGTGTTATAATATTTTCAGAGCTGAGCATTTGAGTGTGATTAAGTCTAAATTGCAACGCTGGTTGTGATTCTTAGGTGAGCGTTAAGTCCATCATAACCCCAAATTATACCCTGTATTGATCCTTCCTGGAAAACCCTGAAGAGCAGTCATCATGTTTGGGACATATTTTCATTAGCCCCAACAGCTACCAAAGGTTTGTCAAGGGTGGAATTTGCCAACCAAATATCCCCTGAGGGAAGTGAACATCAGGAGCTTTGTGTTTTTTCTCATTTAAGTAGCTGGCCTGGAGCACTAATCCTTGCCCAGGTAGCTTCTCTTCCCATGTTTTTACCTACAGTAGCACCTCATCCACACAGCTGTATGTGACAGAAACTTGGAAGTAACCAGGAAGTCCCTGGTCCACACACATCTGAAACGTGTCAAATAAAAGGCCTTCAGTTTATTGTCCCCTTGGTCATTACTGTATTCTCATTTCAAGGCTCCTTTGTTTCTCCTCAGCAAGCCATTTGCTTGTTTCTATTTTTGAACTTTTCACTATCAACTCTTCTAATGACTTTATATATGGAGAGATAGATCTCTATCTCTATCTCTATCGAGATATATCGTATTTATCACATTTGACCAGATCCTTGTTTGAATATTTTAAAGATGCTCCTTTGAAATCAAAGCATTCCATGGTCTGCATAATCCATACTCTCCTATCTCATACCATGCCATCTAACGCATCACACCAATCCAGGCTGTTCTGGAACCTCAGCTTTATCTGTTAATCCCTCTGTCTGAAATGCTTCTTGCCTACTTTTTTAAAACCATGCATTTGTTACTCATCCTTCAACTTGATTCATACCAACTGGAGTAGCCCTCCCTTGTCCCTCTATCTTCCTCGGCCCATTCTGCTGACATCACTTCCTATATTTCTCATCACTCACTATAGCCACGATTCTTTTGTGGAATTAGGTGACCATTCGTTCCATTTTTATACCTCCTAGTACATTGCTGCCTTAAATGGGTAGAAAACACACCACGGTGGTGGCCCTGTTATTCTCATTCATCTGTTCTGGCTCATGGAAGATGCTCAGTAAAATAAATAAATAAATAATAAATAAATGAAATTACCTGATCAAGTCAGACAAGTAATGTATTTTCTCATATTATTGTGGGGAAAATGCACAGTAGTCATTTAGGAATATGCAAATAGACACTCAGAAAATGAGAAAAGTTAGTGATGATGACAAGAAAGCAAAGATGTTTCTCTATGTCCCTCCAGTCACAAGCACATATAATAAACTTGACATAGCCGGACAAAAATTACTATTGGTTGAAGATTTGTGCTCTCCTTAAAAATAAAGGTGCTGAAATGGTAACAAAAGGTCAGGTTTTTGGAAGATAACATCATCATGAGAATGGCGTCCTCACAAAGGGAGTATGTTTAGGAAAAGAAACACAGGAGAGATAAAGTGTTCTTTCCTCTGAAAGGTCACAGTGGGAAGACAGCCACGTTCAGACCAGGAAGAGAACAGCACTACACACAAGTCAAGCTTGTACCTTGATTACAGAATTGCCACCCTCCTAAGTGCAAGAAAGAAATATTTACTATGTAAGCTATCCAATCTGTGATATTTGTTATAGCAGCCTGAACTAATTGAGGAACAAACCATGGCCCCTACATTTAACCACAGACATAACTCTGGGTATCACATCTAAACAAAAGTCATCTAACCCTGTAGCATTCATTGGTTCATCTCTCAAACAAAAACATAGGTTATGGTCTAAGCATACATTTGTTGGTTCCTGTCACCAGGGCTAACCAGGAAGATGAGTCTTCTCCATTGATTTCCTTTTCTTGCAACTTTGTTTTTTGAAGTCTTCAATTGTCTCAACCCTAGAGACCACACTTTAAAATGAACCTTTTGTGAATGAAAATATCACAGCTCCCACTAGCAAACCCTTTATCAACTACCTAAAGGGCATCCAGAAAAAAAAAGAAGCTTCTAAACAAAGCTTGAGGAGATGACCAGCAAATATGCTTATGTGATTTGTCTGGTTTGCAATTCTAAGCTACACCTGAGAACTCTCTTTCCCCTGGGCCTTCACATCTCTGTTATTTAAGAAAGAAATCCTCACAGTTCCTTTATGCCAACTGATAAAGTCACAATGTTCTTTTTGGAAATCATGAATGGGAAACACTAGTCATTATTTTCATAGTCATGGAGAAACTTATTCAAGCCAACTAATCTTCTCTTTGTATGCAAAGACCATTTTTGGCTCTTTCTTCAAAGATAGAATCGTCATTAGAAATTTTATTCTGTAAATGACATGCTGACTTTGTAAACAGATGATGGCAAGACATATTCCAGGGGGTCCGTTCTAGAGATTCAGTATCCCCGCCAGCCAATCAGCACATGGTGAGGCATATAATGGTATCTCCTTATGTTTTTAAGGTACATTTCCTTTTGATTACTGATGGTTAACATTCTTTCAAATGTTTCTTTCATATCTACTTGCCCTCTAGTAAAATGTTTTCATATCATTTGTCCTCATTTTAAATTGAAGGATTTATTTGTATTTGGTTATTTTGTCCTAGTTTTACTGTTGATGTTTAGGAGAGAGAGAGAGAGAGAGAGAGAGAGAGAGAGAGAGAGAGAGAGAGAGAGAGAGAGAGAGAGAGAGAGAGAGAGAGAGAGAGAGAGAGAGAGAGAGAGAGAGTGCCAGTACTGGAGCTTGAATTCAGTGCTTGGAGCCCTTGCTGGGCAATTTTGCTCACCACTGGTAGTCTGCCACTTTTAGCTTTTAGTTAATTACTTGGTAATAAATGTTTCTCAGTTTTTTCTGCCTGGGCTGACTTTGAACCATGACCCTTAGATTTCAGCCTTCTTAGTAGCCAGGACTTACAGACATGAGTCACCTACTTCTGACCATTTTGGAGCATTTAAATGATCAGATATTAATCCTTTGTCAAGTACTTGGTGATCATTCAGTAATTTCTATTGTCATAAGATGTTTCTCAGAGTTTAAGTTTGTAGTTGTAATAAACTTCTCAACTTTTTTCCTTCTTTCTTTGTAAAAGGGTTATAGTTTTAAGCATGTGATCCAGCTTGAATTAAACTTTATGTAAGGTAGAATTTCCTAAATTTTACTGATACTTTTTTCTAAATTCATGAGGGATATTTATCTGTCACTTTCTTCTTTGTTGTACTATCTTTGTCTGGTCTGGCTAACAGAGTAATGCTAGCTTCAAAAAACAGATTGGGATTATTCCTTCTCTTTTTCTGGAAGATTTACTAATAAAATTGGCATTCATCATTTAACTATCTGATAGAACTGTGTAATTCCACATTAAAACCATTTGGGCCTGGCCAAAATAATAATAAAATAGAGAGAAATAAAACTGAATTCAAAGTGAGAAAAGGCAATATGTTCACTTTTGGCATTGGATAAAGTTTTATGAGGGCATAAATACAGGGGACAGAATTAAGTTTTAAGTTTTCTTAGATGATCTTGATTATCTAAACAGAAATTTCTCCCTGCCTAACTACATCCAATGTATTGAAATTATGATGCTTCTGTGAAAATTAATCATCTCATTAAGATCACTTTGTGCTTTCACAGTGTGCCTCAGGAAACTAGCTGGTGGCATTTCACAAAATTCCATGCTCATACTAGTGGTATAGCTAACTCATGCCTAAATTTACATGGACCAGGTAAATCTTCCTTAAGGACATCCTAGACATTATGAAACTCTTCAATCAATTTTCTTTCAAAACTGACACAACACACCTGGTATTTCAGAGCTTGGCTGGCTACATACACACCATTAAGGGTTCATATTTGAGAAGTTTCTTTAAAAAATCATTAATGAAGTGTTTTGTTCAAATCTCTTAGCCATTCTCAGTATCTGCACAGGATTCTGGAAAACTATAGAAGAAAGTAAAACTAAATACAAATAAGACATTTATACCAGTTAAGAAGAGGATGATATAAAATTATTATTGTTGATTATTATCTCTCCTTATTTATAGACTTTCTCTTACAGTTTTCAGAAACTAGGTTAAAATATACTTAGGTGTAATGCTTGCACTTTGAGTTTAGAAGTTCTTGTTTTTAAAGCTTGAAATGAAGTATGTGATGATCAGAAGACTGAATAACTCACCTTAAGGCTAGCACAAAACAAATAGCTGTTTGAAAAATAGCTGTAAACAATATTTCTTTCTGGTAGAACTATTATCTTTTTTATCTTTCTAGATGTATCACATGATAGGCATAAACTCAGAGTGATTCAGGATTTGACCTTCAGCTCTTAGCCTGGCCTATTCCTGGTAAAGGTAAGGAAAAGTATGTGAAATCAAAATGGAATTTAAGAGGGAACGTAAAAAACATAGGTGGCAGTCCATCACCTTAACCACTCAGCTACCTTGTCCCACAAAGACTCCAGATAGAGCTCCCCTATGACCCAGCAATCCCACTTCTGGGCATTTACCCAAATGATCTCAAACAAGGCCACACTAAAGCTACCAGCACATTATGTTTATCATAGCATTATTCACCATAGCTAAGATATGGAACCAACCCAGATGCCCCTCAGTAGACGAATGGATCAAGAAAATTCTATGCTTCTATCAGAAAGAATGACACTGCCCCATTTGTTAAGAAATGGAAAGACTTGGAAAAAATCATATTAAGTGAAGTAAATCAGACCCAAAGAAATATAGGTCCCAAGGTTTTCCTCATTTGCAATAATTAGTATACATGTAAGATAATTTTATCAGATGAGCAGAAAAGATCAAAAGCTATTTACATATGATCATATAAGATGATGCTAAGTGAAATGAACCCTAAGATATAGACCCAGTAGGTCTTTCTTTGCTGTTGTTGTTTTTAATGTATTGTGTGATTTTTTGTTTCCTTTGTATGCTCTTCCCCTATGATATATCCCCAGTTGTCATTGTATTTGATTTTGGAACCCTGCATCTTGTATATACATTTGTCTAATTTGGGGAAAGGGAGGGAATAACAAAACACTGAAACAATGACACAAGATGACCAATTGCAACAATGATACTCATAAGACAGTATATTATTGGAAATGAACTTTACAACTTCGTTGGGGAGGAGGGAGGGAAAGAGGTGGGGGAGGGAAGGGATAGTGGGAGAACAATGCTTGACAAGAAATGTACTCATTACCTTACTCATGTAACTATAATCCCTCTGTACAGCATCTTTATAATAAAATAATGTTTTAAAAATATAAATGGGAGTTTATTACATACTTTAAAGGCACCTATCTCCAATATTTCTGAAATTCTAAGTCTACTTTTATCTATTATAAGTTTTACACAAATTTGATCTTTGAAGGATATAAAGGTGATAGCACTGAAGATACCATAGTGAGCAGTAACAGGCTCTAGTGTTAAAAGGCTCTCTGACTTTTCCATTATTCTTCCAATGTAATACCTAACCAATTGTACAATTACTCCTAGTTGTACAGTCTGTGCAAAGTGAGCACATCTTAGCTGATACTGCAAATGAACACACCACAATTTCCTGAAATAGACAACTAGCATGCCAGCCAATAGCAATTACATTTCAGAAACATCTCTTTCAATTTTTCTTTTAAAAACTGCATATTTTGTAACTTAGGTACCAGAAGCTAGGTTGTTTATAAAAGGAGAGAAATCAGGGAAGGTGGCTCAGTGGTAGAGCACTTGCCTCACATGCATGAGACCTGGGTTTGATTCCTCAGTACCACATAAGCAGAAAAAGCCAAAAGTGGTGCTGTGGCTCAAGTGGCAGAGCACTAGCCTTGAGCTGAAGAGCTGAGGGACATCGCCCAAGCCCAGAGTTCAAGCCCCATGACCAGCCAGAGAGAGAGAGAGGGAGAGAGAGAGAGAGAGAGAGAGAGAGAGAGAGAGAGAGAGAGAGAGAGAGAGAGAGAGAGAGAGAGAGAGAGAGAGAGAGGAGAGAGAGAGAAATCTTGGACATTCATAAGAAAATATTCAGTGGCATATACGACATCTCGTTCTTAGACAAAAAATTTCTGATTAACCAGATTATGTGTGATACTTTTTTTATTATGAAAGATACCTCAGTGTTTCTTGTGTGGCTTACCAGATGATTGCTACTTCCTTTCCCATTCTGCCCAATTTCCTGAAAATAATAACCTATTGTAATAACCTCTGATTTTTACTACTCACACCTATCCTTAGTTCACTCTCAAGTGAGACTTGAGTAGAATATGGGGTGGGGTATATCTTGGAGGTATTCTGGTAGGAGGCAGAGTAGGTGGGGGATGTGAATAGAGATGGAGACTTAATGTAATCATTTTCAAACTTCAGAAACAATCTTGCCAAGTAACCACCAAACAACTGGAGTTGGAGCTGTATCTCAAGTAGCAGGGCCCTAGCCTTGAGCTAGAAAGCTCAGTGACAGCACCAAGACCCTAAGTTCAAGCCCCAGTACCAGCATGAAAAATAAATAAATAATAAAGGAATCATGAGATTTAGTTTTTAGCACATTTTTGGTAAAGAGAGTAATATATATATTACATATATGTATGTATGTATGTATGTACATATATGTTTGTATGCACACATACAAGATCTCTTTCAACATTGCACAAAAATCAAAGCCTATGCAATTAGCTAGTCATCTTCTCTCTGTTACTTTTTACATCTTGGCAAGACTCCACAATTTCATATAGTAACTGTCACCTCAATAAGCATAGGGAAAAAATCTGGGGGAATAAAAAAGAAAGATTATCTCAATCTTGATATCATGGGAGGATAAGTTAAATAACTAGATCGCCTAATGGTTTTTACTACCAGTCACTAAATCTGTTTGAGAATCTGCTGGCAAATAAGTAGTAGCCATACAAACTTGTAGATATTTACTACAAGCTGCTGGTCTTTACTATCTCTCTGCCAAAGTAGTAATGTTCTTAGTACTGCTCCTACTTACAATGGCTTTTCATCTTTCTATGTACCTAGATGAATTAGAAAAATTTCTAAAGTACTACTACAGAAATGAATATGATATGGCTTTAACATTACATGCAATCAATATTGAGTGGGCAACACAAAATAGTTGATATCAGTATAAAATATTAAGATATTTAATATTAATATAATGTAAAATATTCTTAAATTGTAATCTATGCTTCTCTTCTATCTGAAATAAAAGTATATGATAGAATATAAATTTTGATGATTAAAACATTGCCTTTCCCAAGCATAGTGGTTCACACCTTCATTTGCTACATGAGAAGCAGAAATTGGGAGAATCACAGTTTGAGGTTCATTGCGGCACAAAGTTCTCAGGACCCTATGTCAACCAATAAAAAGCTGCTGTCTGTGAAAGCCTGTGACTTTTGTCTCAGCTGCATAGTGATTGTAAATAGAAGTATGGCAGTCCAGGTTAACAAGGCAAAAAAGGGCCAGGAACCGTGGCTCCAACATCTTAAGCACAGGGACAGCGCCCAGAGTATGGAGAGAAATTGTGATCAAGCAGTATGAGGAAGCCAAGGTGGGGTAGTAAACAGTTTTCCTGTGAAGCAACTGGAATCTACACTGAGTCTCCACTTCCTGCACTAGTTATTAACTTATTTAGTATTCCTTAGCTTTAGTGTCCTTGTGAGAAATAGAAGAATAATAATAGGTCCTTTGTAAGGCTTTTGTGAAAAATAGATGGAAATCATAAAATAAGAACGTAGCACAATAGATGTGAAATTTTACTAAGAATGCTGAACAGAATTAATCGAAATGTACCATAAAGTCACAGGAAATCCACATGGTCAAATTTCAAATATGTACAATTTGACCATCAGTTATGAGATCAATCCAGGAGAGAATCTGTAATAGAGCGGACCTTGGCGTTTGCTGAAGCTTTACACTTGGCTTTCACACATTGTATCGGATGACAGGAACTTAAAAAAAATCTTAGTTCTAGCCGGGCACGGGTGGCTGAAATCTGAGCATCGCGGTTCAAAGCCAGGCCAGGCAGAAAAATCTGTGAAACTCTTATCTCCAATAAATCACTAGAAAACCAAGAGTGGTGCTGTGGTTCAAGCGGTAGAGCACTTGCCTTGAGCTGAAAAGCTGAGGGACAGCACTCAGGCCCAGAGTTCAAGCCCCATGACCCACAAAAAAAAAATCTTAGTTCCTACCAAAGGAGGCTATTCTTAGGAGAGGAACAAAAAGACACAATGCCTATATACATCTGATAATACTTATTGAAATGAACTCCAGGAAATGGAAACAAGAGATTTTTTTCTTTGTTGCTATTATTGTTTTCTTTTCTTTTCATCTTATTGTTCATTTATCTATCTTTGAAAGGGCACAGAAATGGAGGGACAAAGGGTGAACAAATGCAGCGGTGGTACTCACTAGAGATTATGTAGAAAATGAACTAAACAACTTGTGGATGGAGAGGGGAGGGAAAAATGGACAGTGGAGAGAGCAAGGGAAGGTGTGACATTGTCCAAAAAGAACTGTACTCTTTACCTCACTTAAGTAACATAACCCTTCTGTATAGCATCATTACAATAACAATAAAAAATTTAAAATAAAGTTAGTTCTTGCTTTCAAAACTTCAACTGGAGTCGGAAGTCAGCGGCTTATGCCTGTAATCCTACCTACTCAGGAGGCTAGGCTCTAAGTTCAAAGTCAGCCTGGGCAGGAACATCTGTGAGACTTTATCTCCAATGAATCACCAAAAAATCCAGATATGGAGCTGTGGCTCAAGTGGTAGAGTTCTAGCCTTAAATAAGAAAAAAACTAAGAGGGCCATGAGTTCAAGCCCCAACATTGGTACACACACACACATACACACCACTGAACAAGTTACTCAAATTAGAGAATGTTGTTATGATCCCCATGTTTTCTCCACCTACCTGAGCAATGACGTCGTGTACCTCCTTGGAGCTGTAAACAGGAAGTGCTACACTGTAAAATGCATTGCCCTCACAGGAGAGGGGCTACTACACACCCATCAGGTTTTTTCTTTTAATGGAAAGCCGTGTGCTGCCTACCTTGTGTATGGACACTGACCAGCCTCTTCCTTCCCAGGGGAGATGGTTCACATCTTTCTTTGTGAGCATTCAAACATCTAGGACAATGGGCTTTTTGTACTCCTTCAAACGGTATTTATTATTGACTAGAGTGCCAGTGATTAGAGCTGGTCCCCATCACAAACTGTTTCTAGATAGCTCATATGAGAAAATGTAGTGTACTTAGTCCAAGTACTCCTTGACTTAGTGTACTGGCAATCTGGCAACATTCGAGTGCATGAGAATCATCTGGGAGGGCTGTGCACATGCAGACTCTGGTTCAGTGTATGTGATATGGGGCCTCAGAGACTGCGAAGCTACCAAGCTCCCAGGGAAAGCCAGTTCTGCTGGCTCTCATCCCATAGTTTTAGCAACCAACAAGGATTAAAAGGCAGTATTGCCAAGCTAACGTGGCCTAGGCCATGCATGGCAATTTTACCTGTTAGACTAAACCACTTCTTATTATCCATGCCGAGGGGGCTGAGGTCCCCAGATTTGCAGGAAACTTGTCTTATGCCTTCTGGGTTGAAACAACAGGTGGAGAGTGAGTGGAGACGGAAAATGCATCATCCTCTGCTCAGGTTATTCAGTGCCTTGCTGAGTTCAATCAGGCTTTAGTCATCCTCCATTAACCTCATTAGTTCTGTTAGGTTAGTGCTCAGTGTTGATCTGTATCTTGGTCGAGACAATTGTCGCTGATTAACTATAATTACTAGTAATGGGACCAGCTTTCCTTTATACACTAATGCCCTCAGCTCATCTGTGCATTGTTCCATCATGAAAGGTCCAGCCCACTAGTGTTTGACTGGCTTATTCTTTAAGTCAACCTGTGTGGGCTTTTAAGTACCTGTTCACCATGTCTAAGTTCTCAGTAGACCTTTTGCCTTTCTCTCTCCTTTTTCTCTCCCCATTAAAAAAAAATTGTTTTCTCTTCTTTATTTTTCTCTCTTTCCTGTTTGCCAGTGACAAAACAGTGACAAGTGTTGTGGGAAATAAAACTGTAGACAGCATTTATATCAATTTCTTTAAGCAATAGAAACAAAAATACAATTAAAAACTTATAAAAAATATTAATATTTGGAAATAATAGCATTATGATAGACCGTAAATTGTGGCATCGATTAAAGATGTAAGTAAATTAATAAACACAACTTGTAAACACTACTGGATAATAATGTCTTAAAACAATTACCATGTATTTTACTAAAATTTAGGGCCTGGGTCCGATCATCCATTAGCTTTTTTGCTCTAGGCTGTCACTCTACCACTTGATCATACCTCCACTTTGGCATTTTGCTGCTTAATTGGATATGAGTCTCATCAACTTCTTTGCCCGGGCTAGCTTTGAACCATGATCTTCAGATCTCAGCCTCTTGAGTCACAACATTTTTTTTACTGTACTTCTGAATAGTTCAGTCACTTACGCAGCATAAAAAATATAGAAACACTGTACTCCCTTCTTCCCAGTATTTCCAAGAAAATGAATCATATGCAGTGCTTCTGGTATAGAATTTGTTTCAATTCTTATTCTTTAACATCTTACCCTAAGGAGAGACCCTTTGCGAAGGAGAGCTGGGTTACACTTAAGTTGGAATGACGATCTGCTTATTCATTAGTTTCCACCTGATAAAAGCCAGAGTTTGTCAGAAGGGCCTGATTCATGTTACTAATGATTCCTCCCACTTGCCAGCTTCCTTCCGTCTTGACCTCCCCCTGGGGAATCTATGTGGTGCCTACAAATCCTCCTTCCCTTGATGTCAGCCCAATGAGAACGGGGATAAAACAGTCAGTATCTGGCAAGCACAAAACTTCTCCCACATTTTCCTGGCAATAATCCAACACAAATCTAAGCCTCAAAGTTGTCCGGACTGTATTAAATGGCCTTTGGGGAACAGCGTTGGAAGCTTGGGGCTTTCGTTTGTTTTCCCTTTTCTGTCTCAGAACTAAAGCTCTAATACAGACTTGCTCAAGGCAGTAAGCAGCCAGGTGGAGCTTTCAGTAACCACTGCTTAATGTCCCAGCGTTCCCCAGGACAGGGTGGAAGACCAGAGTGCTAAACCAGAAAACTCAAGATTACCTGACCAACCTTTCAGGTTCCGCTTAAATGATGTGAGGAAACTGTCCCTCACCTTCCAGACCTACAAATTCTCACAATGCCTTGGATTTTGCCTCCATATTAGTTCCTCTATTTTTTTTTTGGTTCTTAATATATTTTTTATTGTAAAGATACTGTACAGAGGGGTTACAGTTACATGAGTAAGGTAATGAGTACATTTCCTATTGAGCATTGTTACCTCCTCCTTTAACTTTCCTCTACCATCCCTTTCCTCCCCACCTCCCCAACTCCTTCTCCCTCCAAAGTTGTAAAGTTCGTTTTCAACATACTGTCTTGTACATCTCATTGTTATGATGGGGCATCCTGTATCCTTATTTCAGCATTTCATTATTTCCCTTCCCCTCCCCAAATTAGAAAAATGTATATACAAAAAGGTCATATATAACAAGGTCATATATATATATATATATATATATATATATATATATATATATATATACACATGGAATTCTATGCTGCCATCAGAAAGAATGACACTGCCCCATTTGTTAGGAAATGGAAAGACTTGGGAAACAATATATTAAGTGAAGTGAGCCAGACTCAAAGAAACATAGGTCCCATGGTTTCCCTTATCTGCAATAACTAGTATATGTCTAAGACAAGCAGAAGAGGTAAAAAGCTATGTACAGTTGACCATACAACCTGATGCTAACCGAAATGATCCCCAAGACAGGAACACAAGAGATTTTATCTTTTTTTTTTTTCCAGTCATGGGGCCTGAACTCTGGGCCTGGGCGCTGTCCCTCAGCTCTTCAGCTCTTCAGCTCAAGGCTAGCGCTCTACCACTTGAGCCACAGCGCCACTTCTAGCTTTTTTTCTGCTTATTTGGTGCTGAGGAATCGAACCCAGGGCCTCATGCATGCAAGGCAAGCACTCTACCACTGAGCCACCTTCCCAGCCCTTATCTTTCTTGTTCTTTTTAATGTACTTATAATGTACTATGTGATTTTTTTTGTTGTTTCTTTTTATGTTCTTCCCCCATGGTACAACCCCTGTTGTCACTCTATTGATTCTGGTGTCCTGCATTTTGTTCTTCCATTTTAAATGATGATTTCTACAACTATGTTCATTTTTTCCCCACAATCCTGAAGCCAGGAAGTCTGTTTACTACTGCATTCTCATGCCCAAATTCCCAGCACCCCTCACTCTGCTCTAATGTTTCTTTTTTCCTGCTTGTATCATAAGGATATTGTTTGCTGTCGATGATGGCTGCTTAGAGATAGATTTCCTCAATTAGAATACCTATTCTAAGTACCATCAAAGTATGCTCACTAGTATAGAATCAAAGAGTGGACATCAAAACAGAGACCCTCCTTCACCATTCACATGGTTTATACTTTAAAATGTTCCCTTAATCATCGTGATATATATACATATCACTTATATGTGTGTTAATTTTATATATATATATATTAATCTCCTTTATATGAATAGATGATATATATTCACTATATATTCACAGGAAAAATATCAAATGAATTGCACATTTGCTCATCTGTAATCTTTCATTTCAAGCTTTTTTACCTATCATAATTATCATATAAAAATTATGTCTGTATTTTGCTTAAATTATGACATTAAAATACATTCCTTTTCTGTCTATTCTGACTATAAATAGAGTAAGCAAAGTGAGCAAATGAAATAAAGGAGTCATCTTTTCCATTGGTTACTGAATTAATAATATTCCTCCAAGTGCTTATTTTTAGCAAGCCTTTATAAGATTTGGTGCTTCTTAGTGAGTCAGAATCTATAAGCCACAGAAAATCGAATGAGTTTGGCTGGGTTCCATTTTAAGCTGTTGCGAAGCTGGCACTTACAGGTAAGTGAAAAAGCAATATAATCATGCAGATAACTAGTCAAAATAATTCAGTCATTTAACCACCCAGTTCATTATTATGGCATAAACGTGAAGATGTGTATTAAGACAGCCATATTCTCTTTCACTCAGAAGTACATTACTACCATCCAAAAAAATTTTATATGGTGAAAAAAAATAGTCAAGGAAAACATAGTCCTGACGTGTAACTGAATGCTATTGGTTTTTGCAACATGAGAAATGAAATCGACATCCTTTCCACAGCCCATTTTAATTTCCCACCTTCAATGTGAAGTTCTTAAATTGAAATAAACACATTGAGACAAACTACAAATCAAGTCCTGCTGCTTGTATCATTCACAACATAATTCTTTCAAAAACTTCTGCTCTTTGAATTACCCGAATACATTTCTCTTTATTACTGTTTATTCAAATAGTGCTTGCTTAAGCATATGGTATTTCTAAAATGTATGCGTTGGTTTCCTAGTGCCTGCTGTGCCCTTTGTATACTGTGCTAAATGAGAATTTAATATATTTTGAAAGCTGTCTGTTAGGAAATATCAGTTATCTTCACCGTAGAATTCTAACCATATTTTTAAAGACTCTGCTGCTTATAATCAGAAGGGTTTGGAATCTAGATTATGAGTCCTCATTTATCTTTGTTTTAAAATTATACTTTTAATATCTTTAAGAGGCTACCATTCAACAAATCTGTTTATATATGCAGAGCATCTTGATGGTATCACCTCTTTCATCTTTCTCCCCATCCTTCCCAATGCTACTCCTCCCCTCAATTTTCCTATTTTCATAGAATATGCATTTAATATTATGACTACATTCTCCTCTACCTTCCTCTCTTTATTCGCATATCTCCGTCCTCTTGACCTTTCCTCCCCACACATACCCCAAGTACCAGCTTCCTGGTATTCATTTTATTGGGCTGTGAGTTAGGTTTTCTAAGGGATTACTTCATTTGATTTCTCCCCTGCACAAACCATACATCAGTTGATATGTACATTTATCTCCTTTTTGAAAGTTTTGTTACTTCAGAAGTATCTACATCGCCTGGAATATTGAATGTTGCAGAATTTTTAAAATTTTCAAAGGGATGCTCTAAAACGTTGCTATATTATGAAGAAATGTCAGATCAAGACACATGGTACACATAAATAGGCATTCTAAATTGAAACTCCCCTCCAACTATTATTTAAAGATAGCAAAAATAAAACCACAAATTATAAAAGCCAAGTTTACAAACAGATCAAGAAAAGATACCTTTTTTAGTACCTTCTTCTCTTTCTCTCTGTGTAAGTGCTCTTTCTTTATCATGGGTCAGACATGGCTTATATGAAGAAAATGTGACCAAAACTTTCAGTCCTCTGGGTAGAGTACTTACAGATCTACTTTGACCCCCAGCTCCAAATCAACAATACTCAATTCTTTTATTATTTTATTTTAGTTCTGACAGTACTGGGGTTTGAACTCACGGCCTTTTGCTTACTAGGTAGGAGTTCTACTACTTGAACCATGCCCTTTACCTCTCCAAAGCCATTAATAGGCTAAGAGATACCTGTTACTATATATAAACTGTCATATTTAATGCAATTAGATTTTGCTTTTGCCTATATATTTAAAATGATGATTTCAGTTAAATTCATCAACTTTCTTCTATCAGTGACCATTTTGGATAAATCAGTGTGGAAAAGAATAGACACATATGTTTGTCTGTGTCTGTGGATATATGGTAGTAGAATATATAATAAAAGCACCTGTGTCAAAATAATAGCAATTAGTTTTTTTAAAAAAATCCACATGTTCTAATAAGTTATTCGTAGGCAGAACGTTTTCTAACTTTATGGAGATTTAGATAATTGACAAAAAATGCTTGTACTTACAAAGAGTACAGCCTGGTGATCGGACACACGTAAACATGGTGAAATGGTCAACCCAATCAAGCAATTAACACATCCATTATCTCTTACAGTTACCTTAGTTACTGGGCTTTTGTTAATGGAAAAAAGTGCTTAAGAGCTACTCTGTTAACAAATTTCATGTGTACATTAATGTACACATGATAGCCTTTCTAAGCTTGAAGTCTCATAGAAGTCTCTCTTGATTGTTTCATGTTTAGACACAAAAAACTCTCACAACCTTGAAAGACTACAATCAGAATTATAATATCCAACAGGAACTCAGAGATGATTCAAACAAAATGGAGTTGGACTAGATTTCACACCTATACATACACAGAAAATCTCTTTCTGTCAAATGTCTGAACCTTAACTTAATTCATGTGAAAGGCAAAACAGTAATTTCATGTGATATTTTCAGACCTCAACTATACTTAGCCCTTCAAACACTCTGATAACTTTCTAACCCCAGGTTACCTCTAGCTTTACTACTATGGAGCAGTTACAGTATATCTGACTTACGTAATTAAAACAAATGCATTAACTGGCAGTACATTTCCATTTTCCAAACGGAGTTTATTTTGAAATCTGTAGTTTCTAGATACCCATCCATGTTGGCTAACATTTACAAAAATAAAGGTCATTTTTTTTTTTTATCAACTGGAGCCATTGGTAATGACTAAACAAGCACTCTGTCTTGTTTTTCAGATCTGTACATCACTGTTGCTTTAAAATATGGGCTGTTCTTCATTCTCCAAGCAAAAAGCCTTTTTAGGACATTTAATTAGGTATTCCTTTATTTTAAGGGCGTACTTTGTGTTGTTGTGTATGAGAAACATGATTGCTGATAATTCTAAATGTAGAATCAAGCACAATTCCTGACAAAACCAGCAAAGTCACCAGAAATTACCAACTACACCTAGAAATACAGATAGTTACATCTTCAGATTCTTTCAAAGTAGCCATTTTTCCATATTGTCCTTTAGAGGATCATTCTAAGGGATGCTACTACATCACCTGAAATTTTTTGCCATCTAAAACCCTAAAAATGTCAAGATGAAACTAATTTCACTCTACTTTACTCAGCTCCTATTACTTCTAACCTTGTACCATTGTATTGTCACCTTTAACCCAAGGAGTTTCTTGTCTGATTTTTCCTGCTTCTCTCACACACCAGGAATTAGTCAACATCCTTGCTACTCATGGCAGAGAAGATCTGTGGTTTTAATGAGGAATTACTGCCATCTTGTGGTTATCATAATTGAAGGAAAATATTTTTAATGCATTCAGTAAGGAAAGAAAAAAACAACTATCTTTGGTTGCTTTTGTCTCCTTCCTTCCTTCCTTCCTTCCTTTCTTTCTTTCTTTCTTTCTTTCTTTCTTTCTTTCTTTCTTTCTTTCTTTCTTTCTTTCTTTCTTTCTTTCTTTCTTTCTTTCTCTCCCTTTTGTTATCTTTTATCCTTTAAAACCCACTCTGAATCACTGAGGAAACACTTCCTCTGTGAAAATGCATACAGCATTATCATAACATTCAGGAAGATGAATTCCATTCTCCTTTCATCAAACTCCAATCACAAATGATAAATGTCAAGTTTCAATCTGAAATAGAAACTGGAGTCTTCACAAAATAGAATTATGTAGACAAATAAACAGAGAGGCATTAACAAACTTCCTACCATCCATTCCTCACTGCAGCAGTTTATCTTCATTGCATTTGATGCTTAAGAATTTGTAGAGGATCATTCATTCAGTAGGTTCAATCTTTCTAACTCTGAGGTGACATGTTCGCCACACATCTCAATAGCCCATGTCAGCACCGGAAATTGGCCAAGACTCACTAATAACCAGAAACAGATTCGATGTGACTGTTCCTCTCGGATCTGTAGAGCATATGTTATTCTCCATATTCTTTCCCCTTGACATGCAACAAATTTGCAAATTCTGCATTTTTTATGATTCACATGGAAAAGCAAGTAAAACATTCATGACGATAAACAGCGAACAGATGCCTGAATAGCACTCTGATCATCTGAAGCAAAAATACAACTCGGCTTCCCTGTCAAGGTATATGAACTGCCATTTAAAGCATGAATTTGTGTTCAGCAGAAGTTTCAAGGTATAATTACCTGCATGTACTTGATTCCGGGGGGGGGGGGAAAGCATTTCCTGATTTGCTGTCTACATAATGAGAGGTTCAAAAATTATTCCTCCCATGTGATCTGTTTTGACTCCAAGTATAAAACCTTAAAATGTTAAGTATAAAGCACTCCACCTGGTGGTAGAATAGAAAGGGTAGCCGCTTTCTGCCAAAGACCCTGAGGTGGGTTAGAGGGGGAGGGGGAGGTAAAGTAAATCTACCAAATACACAAACCCCTGGTAAGATACTCCACTTCAGCTTGGTGAACATCTTAAAAGCAAAATCCAGACAGAATCTGTCTCTCTATAAATCTTTCCACCCCTTTCCATTACTAGTGAGGTATATTGTTGGCTCTAAGCCATCTGATTTTACTATGATTTATTAACTGCTATGCATTATATATGAGATTCAGGTTTGCTGAAGAGTTACCCTTATGGTCATTGTTGCATACAAATCAGCTACTGTTAGAGGGCTTTATTGCATCATTGGCTGCTGAAAGTCCTTCCCTCCTGTTAGGCAGTGGGGTAAGTACCTGGAAAAGAAAATCCTTCCTGTGACATTTTTCTCATATATGTTACCAGCACATGCCGAGTATATTAAGAACAATGGCCCTTTGTTCTAGTCTGCTTATTTAAAAAAATAACTATCCTACAGAACAATGGATGAAAAGAAGTATTTAAAAAAAAACTGTTGTTTAAATCAAGAGATTGGTACTCTCCAACTTGCAGCTACAGCATTGAGCCATTTGCTCTGGTGAGACCAAGCGAAACGTGAGAAAGAGCAATAATGTGAGCAAAACCAATTACTCTTAGTAGGAAATTGGAAAAACAGTAGCAGAGATCCAAGTAAGTCTGTCTCCAAAATAAGCCACCACAAAACAGTGCTACACTGGGCTTTATTTTCTTTTTCTTTTTCACAGTTGAGACATTTGATTAAGTAATTCAACTCAAATTTCTAGTGCAGCTCTCAGCAGAATGATGTGAAGGCTTGTCTTTGGCACCTGCCTGGCATGTTTGCTCAGAGCTGGCATAAACAATCAAGACAAAGGCAGCATATGATCTAAGTGGCCTTGATTTACCTGTAACTCACCAGAAGGGGATATTGTCTTACATACCCAACAGAAGAGGAAAAGGCATGTTTGATCTGATTTTTTCCCCTTTTTAAAAGAAAGGTCTATCCTTTCCTTCCTCTCTGAAATATTCCACCTGACTTCAACCACAAGCACTGCTGTCGATCCCCGCGTGGCATATGTTATTAAGTGTTTGTGAAGAAAGCTGGCACTGTTGGTAACAGCACTGTGTCCAGAAGAGTGGGTCAAATATCTGCACTCTTAGCTTTAGTAAAAGATCTCACCAGGTATATTAGCTTCATACCTACTGAGGCATGTGGAAAATGATTCTAGAATCTCAACTATGTGGCTCTAAATAAATACATGAGTTTATTTTCCTTCTTTCTTTCTCTTTGCCATCCTTCCCTCTCTCCTTCCTTCTTTCTTTTCTTTTTTCTTCTTTCCTTCCTTTCTTTCTCTTCCTCCCTCCTTTCCTTCCTTCCTTTCTTTTTTCTTTCTTCCTTCTGTTCTCTCTCTTCCTCCCTCCCTCTCTTCCTTCCTTCTTTCTCCCTGCCTCTCTGTCTCTCTGTCTCTGTCTCTGTCTCTCTCTGTCTCTGTCTCTGTCTCTGTCTCTGTCTCTGTCTCTGTCTCTGTCTCTGTCTCTGTCTCTCTCTCTCTCTCTCTCTCTCTCTCTCTCTCTCTCTTCCTTTTTGTTTTGTTACCAGTCCTGAAGCCTGAACTTAGGGCCTGGGCATTGTCCTTGAGCTTTTGTGCACATGGCTAGCACTTGACCACTGACCCATAGTTCCATTTCTGGCTTTTTGATGGTTGGTTGAAGAAGTCTCACAGACTTCCTGCTTGAGCTGGCTTCAAACTCTTATCTTCAGATCTCAGACTCCTGAGTAGCTAGGATTATAGGTCTGAGCCACCAGCCCTCAGCTGGTGTTTCTTTTGTATATAATTTTTACAATAAATAATCTGTGAATGAATTTCTTATTTTTTCCATAGTTTCATTTCCTGTTTGCTAATTGAATACTAGTAAAATATAATATAGATTCTATCAGAGTTATGCTTAGGAAAGACTGATGGAAAACTTTTTATATAGTTTAATATCAAAACCACTTACCTGGGCTGGGCCCTGGTAGCTTACGCCTGTAATTCTAGCTACTCAGGAGGCTGAGATCTGAGGATCATGGTTCAAAGCCAGCCAGGGCAGGAAAGTTCATGAGACTCTTATCTCCAGTTAACCACCAGAAAACCAGAAGTGGTGCTATAGCTCAAGTGGTAGAGCACTCGGCTTGAGCTGAAGAGCTGAGGGGCAGCGCCCAGGCCCAGAGTTCAAGCCCCATGATGGACAAAACAAAAACAAAAGCAAAACAAAACACTTACTTAATGTCTAAGTATTAGGTATATTAGTTCATCTTCCAGCCTCTGGTTTTCACAGACGTTTTAAACATGGATTGAGCTCTTGCCCCATATAACCTGCCAGACAGAGGAGATGCTTAGAAGGAAGATGAGACTTTGAGTGGGACAGGCTGATCCAAGAGAACAGACAGTCCTAGTGCATGTGTACCATGGAAAAGCTGCCAGTTACAGGTTGTGCTAACAAGACAAATCCTTGCACTATGACGTCATCAGTACATTAAATCTCCCAAGACTTTCTTGTTTCCAGAATCAGTGGCTTGAGAAATACCACAAATACAGGAACATAATTCCATATCATAAACCCCTGCGCAGATTCTATTAGAGGAAGTATTAGTTTCCTTCCTCCAAATTATGTCATTCATAAACATCAAAAACTCATCTTCTAAAAAGAAATTACTAATTACATATGAGATTGCCATCATGTATTGCTTTCCTAAAAGCAAGCAAGAAACTAAGAGCAAAAACTTCCAAACTTGAGGATCTTTTAAAAAGATCCACAAATCAATCTCAAACAATTGCCCCCATGCAATCTACTTGTATTTTAGTATCTAAAATCAATCTATGGCCAAACACCAGTAGCTCACGCTGGTATTTCTAGCTACTCAAGAGGCTGAGATCTGAGGACCCTGGTTCGAAGTTAGCTCAGGCAAGAAAATCTGTGAGACTCTTATCTCCAATTAACCACCAAAAAGTCTTAAGTGCGGCCGTGGCTCAAATGGTGGAGGCTTAAACTAAAAGCTAAGGGGCCTGATCCCAGGATCTGAGCTCAAGCTCAAGCACTAGCACAAATAAATAAAACAAAACAAAATCAATATATGATCCTTGCTTTCTGGGTGAGCAACTGAATTAACATGAACAGCAACATAAGAAAGTGAAAGGGAGCCATATTTCATCTAGATTGTCTCCCAATGCATTGTTTAGACTGATAAAGGTCATTTGGCCTTGGTAAATGTAGACCCTTAAGTCTGTAAACAAATCCTAATTAAAATAAGTGGTACCTCTTCTGAGGACATCTGCTACCAAAAGTTTCAAATACTAACAACAAAATATAATATTTCACTTTCCGGCAGCATAATTAATATAGAAGTACCTTTTCAAGAAAGGTAATTACAAAACAAGATATTGCTTTCCATGTCTGAAAAAAAAACCCAGCAAAATCTCCACTCTGGTTCATGTTTCTTTTTTTTTCCCTTCAGTTCCTTGAACAATCTGGTTCTCTAGTTTGACAGGCTTAATAATTAAAATGACTGTAAACAATTAGGCAGCAGAGCATTATTATACAGTTGAGATTGGAAGAGAATCTAAGGTATTTTTTTTCTCTTTGGTGAGGAAGTAACTTGGACTTTCCTCACTGTCTATTAATGATTGATCCACTGCCAACTCAGGCTGTGCCTTAGCCGGCAAAGGCAAGTGGACATATCCCACCTTATTTGTGTGATGTGTTCAACCTAGGTGGACAATACAGACTATGATCAATCTGCTGTTAAGATGTCCTTTCCCCATCTTTGAATATCTAGCCTGACCCCGTCAGCACTCAATGGCTCATCCAGGAAGCTCACACAAGATACACCCTGATGTCCATAGACTTTGTGCTCTGAATATTTAGACTCATGTTTAATATGAATATGATATAAATCTGACACATCCCAACCATGGTTCACCACATCAGTCTTCATTATAAACAACTGAGTTTGCTAGATTTCACATAATTTACTTGAAGAGTTGCCCTAAGATCATTGACATACATATTTTTGTATTTATAAACCCATTAGTTAGTTTTGACTTATTTATCTCTTTTTGCTGAAAAGAAAAAGATGAAGTATATGTTCATGTAGCTTAGTTGTAGTAAGTAAAGGGAATGGACTCAAACGTCTTCACTGTCAGAGAAAAATATTTTTAAAGGTTTACATGGGTAGAGTCAAAATTTGGGTTATATGAAAGTTCAAGCACATTTCTCTCTGTAACACCCAGTTTACACATTTATCATTGCTTTAGTTCTGCCAATGTCCAGTTGTGGATTTAAGATGGACATCTTACTTGATATGCAGAGGAGAGCAGGCATTCCAACTGAAGAGGGTAGAGAAAACCATACCAGTCTTTGCTTTGACTGTTCTTGCTATATTAAAAACAATTGACTTAAAATTACACTAATGTCCCATCGTTCTTTGTTTCATCAGTAAATATATGGTTTTGCCTCTGTCCTGTGTAAGTCCACTCCACATATTTCAATTTTTGCTATACGACCTTAAGTTGCTACTTACTTATACTCAAAGTAATTGTTAGGCTAACCTCTGTGTCACATTGTGCATTATTTACCACCCCTGGTAAAACCAGAACGATACACACAGAGGAAGAAATGAGAGAAGTAGGTAGAGATTGTTTTCATGTGATGCTGCAGGCATCTGATAGGGTGGTACTGTGGACCATATTGACATGAGTGAGGATTCTATGTAGCAACTGTTCAATACCATCCGTTGGACTTCTCTGATAGACCACTTAACTATCTCAGCTTTTGCAGTGATCATCTCATTTATCTAGGATTATTGTGCTGAATTTACTGTTTGGTTTTCTTCCAGCACTGAAATGTCAAGTCCAGTGTCATGTATGCAGTAGCTTTGTGCTGTGAGAGCTTCGCAGATCCCCCAAAAGCTGCTCGCAGTTGATCTTTGGATAGAGCTAGAAATAAATAAATCCTCTTTAGCAGATCAATATTCATCCCATTTAATGCTTGATGCGAAACTTGTGGATTTGTGGTGGTAATGCTGATGTACAGCTAATCGTTGAAAATGGGCATTAGGGCTTTTATAGCATGGCAACATATTGTCAGGCGGGAAGAGAAAGAACTAGAGAACACAGTCTGGAAAAGAATATGGTAAGTTTATATGAATTTGCTGTACATGTGGAATCTATTTCATTATTTTACTATACAATACTAGAAAGCAATTGAGTGTTGAACAAATGGTCTGCTCTATAAAGAAAATGCCTATGACATTTTCTTGGTTTGTCACTCTTTGTGGGGCTACATATAATAATGAACTAAGTCATTTAAAGAATCTGTTCCCCCAAGAAATCAATCTTATCCTTTTTTTCCTTCATTCACTGATTGCCAATTTACAGTTACCAATTATAATAGCACAAAAATTCAGTTTGGCATTTAATCCATAAATATGGAGAAACAATGGAGTTTTCACCCCAGAAATTCTTACCAAAAATGAAGAGGGTAGAATGTAAAGTTGCATTCCATGCAATTAACTGAACAGAAAGAGTACCTGCTAGTGAACGAAGTTGTATATTTGGTTAATGCCCACCAGTGCAAAGTCATTTGGCAAACTTAGACTACAAGGGTTAAACTTATCCCTTTAAATGAAGTGGTTTATTTTTTGCAGGAGATATTTGATCATTCATGAAGTCATTGTGTTGGGGAAATCAAGGTGGTTCCCAGCATTCTTTGAATGCAATAGCTTTCAGTCAGCCACATAAGCTATAATGCAGACTTTTGTGGTCCTCCAGAGTCTATAATATTTTCAACCATGTTTTTTGTTTGTTTTTGTCGGTCGTGGGGCCTGAACTCTGGGCCTGTTCGCTGTTCCTCAGCTCTACAGCTCAAGGCTAGTGTTCTACCACTTGAACCACAGCACCACTTCCAGCTTTTTCTGCTTATGTGGTACTGAGGAATGGAATCCAGGGTCTCATGAATTTGAGGCAAGCACTCTACCACTGAGCCACCTTCCCAGCCCCTCAATCATATTTTTTGCTTATTCATTTCATGTCGGGCAAGCAGAATGCGCACATGATCCCTGTGTGAAAACCTTGACTTCCCTTAAAAAAAAAATCAGGCTGGCCCTGTGGAATTTTAGTGAGCATCACACTTATTTCTTAAAGGGATAGATGCTTCCGTGAATAAAGCATGAGAACTATGCATTCACTCTTAAGTACTGAAACTAGAGAGCTGGTATTGATTTGTTTATCCCGGGACAAATGCTCTTCTTTCTCAAATCGTGGATATTCATTTAAGTTGACTGAGAAATGAAACATTATCATCTTTCCATGGTGAGAGAAGTCATTAAGTTAACAACTTGCAGAATAACATCTGCTGGCTGTTGATACTCCATGAATGGCCACAAGGCTCAGCTTCCCTTGGGTAAGTCCTAAACTTTGCCATTGATAAATGAGAGTTCCACCCTATCCCCCACCCCAAATAGGGAACTCTCAGGCAATCACCGTATCTTAGGCAGGCAAGGGCAGACAGGAAAACTTTTATCTGGTAAAGAGTAAATCAGTAAACAGGGGAGGAAAGGTATGTTTATGCTGGAGGCCATGAAATTTGGATGACAATTGGGGAAGTGTGCGGGTGTGTCTGTGACAGTGTATACTTGTGTGTTCATGCATGGACACGCAGGAATGCATGCAGACAAACTGCAAATGCAAAGAGGCCTGGCAATCTACTTGTATGCAAAGAAACCCACTCTATTGACATCCTGCTGTGTATGGGGGAGGGGAGGATACATATTCAATTGAGAATCTTATCATCATAGTCTAGGGCTGAAAAAGCTTTTTCCTAGAAATAAAGATTTTTAATGTTTACATGAATTCAGAGGTAATTAAATAATAGATGAAGCACAAAAAAATAGAGTATCATTGTGTGTGTATGTGTGTGTGTGTGTGTATGTGTTTGCACATGCATGTGCACACATACTCACACTTCTAGGGCTTGAACCCAGGGCCAGGGCCTGGGCAATGTCTCTGAGCTATTTTAATCAAGGCTAACACTCTACCACAAGAGCCACAACTTCACTTCCAGGTTTTTCGTTTTTGTTTTGTTTTGTTTTGTTTTGGGGGGAGCGTTAATTGGAAATAAGAGTCTCATGGACTTTCCTTCCCACTGGCTTTGAACATAGACCTTCAGATCTCAGCCTTCTTACTAGCCAGGATTACTGTAGTAAGCCATCAACTGACAGAGTATCATTTTTTTAACCTTTAAATGCTTAGGTAATATCTAGTAGGATAAACAATATTTTGATCTGTGCAGCAAATTTCTGCTCTGAAAAAAAATGTAGGGGGCTTATTGTGACAATTATTTTCTGAATCTTCAATGATACCTGCTAAGGATTTTGTATGATTTCAATCCAGGTCACCCACATTTTTCAGGTTCTGAATATTTAATTATTGAGAAGTTAATGTAAAATTTCAAAAGGAGCACATTATTTGACATACTGGCTCGCTAGAAAATTGATAAGAAATGTTTGGTTTTTTTTCTCTACTTCCCAAATACAATTTTAACTTCATTGAGACTTAGGGAGTGATCCCCAGGAAGGAAGAAAAATTTCTGTCCCAAAGTACTTGATAGAATTATCTGTTCCATATTCTCCCTTTGGTTACTGGGTGGCTCCACTGCAGAGGAACAAATTTTGAAAAATGAAAGCAACTTAGATGTTATTAACTGGACTGCTTTGTGTATGTTGGCCTCTCATAAGCCCAGAAACAAGTAGTACATGTGTATATTCCCTTCATGAGCACATTTATAGATGTAGTTAGAGTATTTTGTGTTCTAAGCAAAGATTTAGCACTTGGTCTCCAGAATGTCTTGTTCCCCTGTTGTTCTTAATCCTTGAACTGTTGTCTGTCTATACATTGCATGAGCAATAATATATATCTATATACCTAAATATCTATATATTCATAGATATTTAGATATATATCTATATATTCATATATATTTAGATATATAGATATATATTCATAGATATTTAGATATATAGACATTTGCTCTGCTTCTTTTTATAAACCATAGCAACTTATCTGTAGAGCAATGTCAAGAATAAACAAGGTAAAGGTAATTGGGTCCCAAACTACTTGGTGAATGGATGGAAACAAATAATAGTCCTTTTATCAAGGTAGACATATAGATTTACAGATATCTAGGCAGCCAGCTTGAACAGTCCTGTTTTACTTGACTATGTTTAAATACATAAACTATACAGCTATGCCGGGCCATAAATCAGATCCTCTCAGAGAGCAATAGCTTATGTTTTATTAACAAAACACACCCAGGACAATGCTACTTCACAGAATGAGCTTCTGAAGTTAGAGAACTGTGCAGGTGATTGGAGTTCCTCATCCACGTGGCTACGGTAGGGAATAAAGAGAAACCTAGTAATGAAAAGGTCAACATGGGGAAAAAAACAATCCACGTAAGATGAATTTCTTTGTTAAACACATACAGTATGGAGATGCTAGTCAAGACTTGCCTCTAGCAGATTTAGAATTAGGAAGGGATGGAGACATGCCATCCCACAACAGTCATGGGGGTCAGCTTTGTAAAATCAAGAAGTTTAATCATCTTCACGATGTAACCATGAAAGTCTAGACAAGACCAATAAGGCCCCACGTCTCCGTTTTCTTACTGTGGAATCTCTTCTGTGGAACAATGTCCACAAAACAGACTCATGAGTCATGGTGGGAGATGGTCTATCAGTTCATTCTGTCTGTGCAAATAGAGTCTGTGATATTTTAACTAAAATTCATCAGAAAACAAAATATTTAAATGTGGAAGTTTATCGCTTTACCTCACTTCTACTAATCCCTGTTAAAATATTATAAATAGCAGAGAGCTTAAAGTTGCGAAACAGACCTAACTAGACTTAACCAAAAATCTTTTGTAAAGGATTCAAGTAAAACCTTAAAACAGATAGCCAAACCAATCCACTTTGATCCATACGATTTATCTATAGTCCTTATTCGTCTTATCTTTTAAAAAATGAAGAAAAACATCCCTCATATTTTAAGCAGATAATTTTATAGGCATTTTCCTCAAGAAAGAAAAAAACTGTAGCCCTTGAGATTTCAAAATATTACTATAACTCTTCTTGCAAAAGAGAAAAGATTTACTTCGCTCTTATTTTATAGACCAAAAGTGTCCTCTTGTTGCTAGAGGAGACAGGGCTTTCTTTAAAAATTTCCTGGCAAGATTTGTGCCCTCTTTATAAAGCCCAGTGGATGGGCATCATATTAACACAAGGATGCAGAAGGAGGGAGATAGTTTGATGTTCAAATCATTTGACAACAAGTTTTAGCATTCTGACAAAAAGAACTGCAAAGGATCTTTGCTGGATTTTTATTTGTTCCTGTTCTGACTTCATATAGGCGGGTCCAGGCAGGAGGTACAGCCTGAATCAGCCAGATCTGGAGAGATTAGTTACAGCAAGAAGGCTGTCATATGAACCTGAGTCTTTTTTTTTCTATAATATCAACTGTGAAGAAAAAATGCACATGCACATACCAGTGTCCATCTTTCAGATACATAAGTATTCCTGATTTAAAATCTTTCATAAAAAGTCACCTAGATGATTTAGAATTAAACAGAATTGTCTTTCATGTCAATCCTGTATTAGAAGTCAAATAAAAACAAAGCTGCTTATTTCTGAGTAAAATAAAGTTTAGGATATAATATTAAATAAAATATCTACTTCAGTAAGAGCTTTGTAAAGTCAGGGCTTACTCTCTAGTTTAAGAACTGGAAAGATGCTTTTTAAAAAATTACATCATGATCTACATTTTCCAAAAATTCTTGGTGACAAAACTATGTAGGGAATAAAAACAGTTAATGATCCAAACTGTAAATTTTGGGTACAATTATTCCAATTGGAAGAAGAGATCCTCCTTTTGAAAGACACAAATGTAAATAAAAAAATAAGTCAACTATCCACAAGGATTTTTTTCCTGAGATACCTAAAATTATATTCTTGGATAGCTAAGATTACAGACATGAGCCACCCCAGGCTTTAAAATTATATTCTTGATGAAAGTTTATCATTTTCTTTTCTGTAACTCTAACTGGCCCTCACAATGTAGAACACACAGGAGGAAAATATACTACCTTCTTTAAAGAGTTAACTCCCCAGATCTGAAGCACATTTTTTCTTCATATTATTTTTTCACTGTGTTTGTTTAGAAATATTCTTTATAGGGTAATAGAGTATGTGGTTTTAATAGTAAATATATCATCCTAACAGTGTTAGAAAAATTTCCCCCAAAATTTAGTCCTAGAACTACTTAATAGACCACAGTGTCGACAGCATCTATATTCAATATAAAGAAAGTTCAGTAATCAGACAACTTTATATGTGTGTGTGTACCTGTGTGCATGTGTGTTAGCACTTGTGTTGCTAGGGAACCTAACACCTGCTAAGCACACACTGCACCCTAGAGCTACACTCAACCTGCCAAATAATACATTTTAGTTGTTGTTTTGTTTTTTATGAGAGTAAGGTTTTGAACTCAGAACTCTTGAGCCGGCTAGTCTGGCATTCTACCACTTGATCCACACCTCTAGCTCTGCTTTGTGTTTTTATTTTGGAGATGAAGTCCAGTAGACTTTTCTGCTCAGACAGGCTTCTAATTGCTATCCTCTGGATTTTAGGCTTTTGAGAAGCTAGGATTACAGGCCTGAGCCTCTGGCGCCTGGCTCTGGATAACATTTTGATTATAGAATCTATGTTATTCAAAACTCTCCAAGAGAAAAATTACCCAAAGAGCTTACCACACTGATTTTTTCTTCCACAAGAACCCTATTACCCATGTATTTTAAATAAACAAATAGAAGATATATCTGCTTCTAATTTTGCTTCATAGTATATTTTTTCCTTCTACCTCATCTTCATGTATCCAACAATTACATATCCAGTACAAATCTATGAATATAGTATGGCTATTGATTAAAATTTACTTGACCAGTCATTAAAATCAGCCCATTTATTATTGTGGTACTGAAACTTGAACATTCCATTTATTTTATTCATCATTAAAAGGGAGCTGGTAGGGTTTGAACATTTGAACAATTTTCAAGACTTTGCTTGAAATTGTGGGTTGCGTTGGGCCTCAGAGTAGAAAGGAGAACACAATTTCTTTTATTCCCCTGTGGAGTCAAAGTCAAATCTACAAAGAATTTTAAAATGCTTATTTGAAATTAAAATGAAGGTTAATTCATTAATTTGCTAGCTTCTTTGCTACAGAAATTAGACACTCTTCGATTTGTATCCAAGATACATACACAGGAAGCAAACAAAGATGTTTTTGGCAATTACTCTGCAATTTAATATGAAAGTGACTTAGAGAAAAACAATTATCAACATAATTCCCTCAATATGTGTCCTCCTCACATGTGCAGATGCTCATGCCCTCATTTGTCTCACAGATAAGGAGCAAAACTCAAAGTTTGTGGAAAACTGATTGCATGGCTTCATGTCTAATGAAAATCCAAGCTAAAAAAAACTACAGTAAAACTACTTGGATCAAACTGGGCACTGGGGGCTCATAGCCATAATCCTAGCTACTCAAGAGGCTGAGATTCAAGGATCACAATTCAAATCCAGCCCTAGTAGGAAAGTGTGTACAACTTACCTCCAAATAACTACTAAAAAGCCAGACATGGAGCTGTGTGACTCACAAAGTAGAGCATTAGCATTTAGTGAAAACACTAAGGGACAGTGCCCAGGCCCTGAGTTCAGTGCACACGTGCGTGTGCACACACACACACACACACACACACACACACACACACACACACACACACACCAAAAAAAAACCCCACAAAATAAACCTACATAGATCAATATTACAGATGCCTAGCAATACTATCTTTTTTCCTCTCTTCTCTTTCTTCTTCATCTTACACAAATGCACACAAGCGCACATATAAACATATGCCCACATTTGTCTAAGTATTTTAGTGCGTTGTTAATAATGATCATTCAAAATCCCTGTATCTCATTCTCTTCACTGGTGATATAACATATAGACATTATTTGACTTTTTTTAACTTAGCAACCCAATTGTCTTAAAAGTATTAATATTTGCCAGCATTTTATTTGTAGAGGCATCGAACTGAGCCTTATTCCACTTGTAATCTTCCAGTTGAGTAGATCTGGAGATACACCATAGGATTCGATGATCATGAGAATATAATTGAATAGCAGTTGTGAGACGTGGGGTCATCACGTTATTTCCTGGTTGGAAAGGACAGCAGAGGGAGCCCCTGTACGACTTAAGAGACCGAAGCACAGACAGAAGAGAGACTTCAAGGTGAGGAATTTTGCACAGTGCCCTCTACTGGAGTCCCTGAAAAGAGTTTAGAATTAAAAAAAAAAAAAAAAATCGTAAGCCTTGATCGACAAACTTATTTTGGCAAGCTTTGTCATTAGTCACCACAATGACTATAATCATAGTTCCATAATAAAATGAATTTAACTTTCTTTCAATTGAAAAAAATAACTGTGTGCCTTGAATTTTTTAATGTGAATTTTTGGAATTTTTAGTAAGTCAAATTTCTGTGGAAATGCCACTCTTTAAAAAGTTCTGTCATTGTCAGGTGATCAGACTATTTTTTCTTTATAACTATAGTTTTTAAATATCCTCAAACTCTAATGGGTCACACACAAAGTCCAGTGTATCATTCCTGTGAAAATTATGTAAGTGTATCATTTAAATATAATAATTTAATAGTAGGCAAAGAAAATCCATCAGGTCTTGTATGACTGATGTCTTGAATGAATGCATGCATTTTCCTTGTGGTCTTTTAATAACGGTCCTAATAACTGAATGTCACTTCAAATTCTGCTTGCTTTCCAATTCTTGTGAGGAATTAGTTATAAGAAGAGATCATTTATATCAGTGGCAATAAAAATGATACTTCCAATTGTAATGTACATAGGTAAATATTAATTGTAAATGAGAATATTTTAATTGGAATTTGAGCCAGGAACCAACATATTCTATTTTATATGATATTGTGTCAAATGTATAATCATTTCAAAATACATCCATGTTTTCAAGCAATTTGTATTTAAATACCATGTAGGTAGGAAAGGCACTACTGTACTTTGATTCAAAACTATAAAGAAGTGGAAAAATATATCCCTCACAAATACTTCATTTTCATGATAGGATATTAAAAAAAGATGAAGTTATAAGAAATAGATCAGGTATTTAATAGTAAAGACTATGTTTGTGGATTTACTTTGATTTTTTACTAAATAAATGGACCTTTACAGGTCTAAGTATTTTTTAGACTATACTTATGGCAATTTTTCCAAATTTGTATCTTTTGTACCTAAAGAAATCTTACATAGCATTAACCTACAAAAATTATATATTGTTATAGTTTTATTTTTTAATTATTTTGTGCGGGTTATCTAGTGCTTGAACTCAGAGCCTGGATACTATACTTGAGTTTTGTTGTTCAAGGCTAGCACTCTACCCACTTGAGCCACAGCTTCATTTCCAGAATTTGAGTAGATAATTAGAGATAAGAGTCTCACAGACTTTCCTGTCCAGGCTGGTTTTGAACTGTGATCCTCATGTCTCAATCTTCTGAGTAACTAGGATTATACACAGAAGCCAACAGCATCTGGAAATTATTGGCTTAGATAGAGCTATTCCATGCATAGCTTAGCTTAGGGTAGTCTTAAACTTGTGATGCTCCCGTATCCACCTCCTGATTACTGGTATTGTAGGCATGTGTTACCATACCTGACTATAATATATATGTGATATATATAATGACATATATAATATATAATAGAGAATATTATATGACATATAATTATATAATATGTATTACATATATATTATATATGGTTTTATTTAATTCAAGAAAAACTTGTGAATGGCCTTCACATTAAGAATGAATGGTGGCACACACCTCTAAAACCAACATTCCCAGGAAACTAAAACCAGAACATTATGGGTTCCAGTCCATCCTGGTCTAGTTTGTGAGTTCTAGGCCAGTGGGAGACAAAATTAATAAAGGGAGAAGAAAAACATGGAAGTTGACTAAAATAAGCAATTTTTCTTTACTGTTACTTTCTGTATAACTTGAGCATTTAACTTTCTGATTCTGTAACAATTGCCTCCCCCTTTAGTTCTACCAAGTTTGAGCCGAAAGACCAAGGGGACATTGGGACCTCACCTGGCTGTATATGGCCGTAAATCTTCAAGTTGTTTGAAAGGCTTTACAAAAAGCCTAGACTAGCTTAATCCCATTGAACAAAGCTCTCGTTACACAGAAGCCCTCATTTGTAGCCTGGTGCTGGGGGCTCATTCCTATAACTCTAGCTACACTGCAGAATGAGATCTGAAGTTTCAAATTTGAAGCCAGCCCAAGCAAACAAGTCCTGGAAACTCGTATATCTATTAACCAGACAAAATACAGAACTAGAGATGTGGTCAAGTAGAAAAGCACCAACCTTAAGTGAAAGAGTTTAAGAGCATGAGGTTCTAATTCAAGCCCCTGTACTGTTACCAAAATGGAAGGAAGGAAGGAAGGAAGGAAGGAATGAAGGGAGGGAGGGAGGGAGGGAGGGAGGGAAGCATTGAGAGAAAGAAGGAAGGAAGGAAAGAAAGAAAGAAGGAAAGAAAGAAAGAAAGAAAGAAAGAAAGAAAGAAAGAAAGAAAGAAAGAAAGAAAGAAAGAAAGACACAGAGAGAGAAACAGAGAGAAAAAGAAAGAGATAAAGAGAGAGAAGGAGGGAGGGAGAGAAAGGAGAGAGAGAAGGAAGAAAAGAAAAGAAGAGAGGTGGAAGGGAGGGAGGGAGGAAAAAGAAAAGAAAGAAGGAAAGAAAGAAAGAGAGAAAGTGAAGCAGAGAGAGGGGGAAGAGATGGAGGGAAGGTAGGAAAGGAATGGAGGGAGGGAGGGAGGGAGGGAGGGAGGAAGGAAGGAAGGAAGGAAGGAAGGAAGGAAAAAGTAAAGAAAGAAAGGGAGGGGAGGGAGGGAGGTAAAAGAAAAGAAAGAAGCAAAGAAATAAAGAGAAAAAGGAAGGAAGGAAGGAAGGAAGGAAGGAAGGAAGGAAGGAAGGAAGGAAGGAAGGAAGGAAGGAAGGAAGGAAAGAAGGAAGGAAGGAAAGAAGAAAGGAAGGGGAGAAGAAAAATAAAGGTCTCATTTGTGTTTTAGATGCAATAATTTATGTTTTAAATTTGTATTTAATAAACAGATACAAATGAAAATATTAAGCAATGTTGTGATGTTTAATCAATGTTAGTCATGTGTGAAGTGTTTTTCAATGCTTTGCCCCATGTAATCCTCCTCCCAGTAGACCAGTGAGATGAGTGGTTTTATTATTTTTGTCTTTGGGATTTAAAAAAAAATGCTGAAATGCACATAGCTGTTTAATTACTGGGCTGATGTGGGAAGCCACAGAGCCTGCTCCTCTTAATCCTGTCATTTTGCCACTTCTTTGAGACAATGACATTACCAAAAGTTTGGATAATGGGGACAAATAATCAGAAGGCTGTAAAAAGAGTTTCCTACACTTCTCATAACATTATCACTATGCATCAGCCTCCAGACTCACATCATCTTAATAGCACGATCTCCTACTTGTCAAATTATCATAAATTCACCCTGCTCAGTAGAAACAACTTGTTACCTTTCTTCTTCAGAGACATAAGAGTAAAAAGATATGATAAAAGAATAAGACAGAATACATAGAGATAGGTTGAAAATCCGTCTGGACACATGTGGCTCTGCTTTACACAAATATATGTGAAAAACAATCCATTTCCTTCATAATACTTCCAAACATCTTGATTCTTATTATACCATAAAAAAAGGCAGAAGTTTAATCTAATTCACATTGCTAATGACCTTAACTCTAATAGTTAAAACACGGCTTAAGGATTTATGCAGCAATACATAAAAGTCTAAGGATGAATGCAACAATACCTAAAAGGTATATGATAATCATTACAAACAATTTTAATTAAGTCTGACATCTGATGCACATTTTTAAATAAATAAGTGCAGATTGTGCAAATCAGAAATCAAGATTTATTTAGTCACGGTTAAATAACTTGAGCAATGATGAAACTGAATCATTCTGACACAACAGTTTCTTTGTATGCTTCCACCTCCAATTATCAGTATTGCTTTGTTTTACAAAAAAAAAAATTACTAGAGATAACCCCACTAGAAAATATACAATTTAGCCGGGTGCTGGTGGCTCACGCCTGTAATCCTAGCTACTCAGGAGGCTGAGATCTGAGGATCGAGGTTCAAAGCCAGCCCGGGGAAGGAGAGACCGTCAGACTCCTATCTCCAATAAACCACCAGAAAACCAGAAGTGGCGCTGTAACTCAAGTGGTAGAGCGCTCGCCTTGAGCTGAAGAGCTGAGGGACAGCGCCCAGGCCCAGAGTTCAAAAAAAAAAAAAAAAAAATTACAATTCGCTTTGGAATATGTTGGTTGGAAGAGTTTCGTCCCTTCAAAGGAGAATTTATGTAACAAAAGCAACCTTCTCAGTAATAAAACATATATTAAGTATAAATGATGCACATCTGTAATGTCTATGACAAGCTAATGAAAAAACAACTAAAAATGCCTAAGATGTTAATGGGAAAAATTTCAGTAGCATCTTCGTATTTCTTTTTTTTAAGGGGAGAGTAGAGAGCCACAGGATGTATCTAGCTTTACCCAAAGGAAATTTAATTATAAATGAAGTGGAATCTATAAGACCTAAATTTGTAGATACTTCTTGTGTGCTGAGAAGTTCTTAGCTTTTTGCTTGTATTAATTCATTTATTCCTTATGTCATCATCTTCTTTCCAGATAAGATAACTGAGGCATAAAATGCTTTTGTTAAAATTTCCTGAAGTTTCCAACTACACCCATCCGAATTCAAATCCAGTCACAAGCCTGAACTCTTCCTTTTGATGGTCTAACTTTATCGTTATACTTGTTATTAAGAAATAGCTATCACTGAAGCTCAAATAAATCCTGAGATGAATTCTGCTAAATATTTAGAACACTATAACTAAGATTGAGTAAAAATTTAAATCAGGCTGCAGTCTTCCACCTATACAAAAGGTCTCTGAAAAACATCTTGATTGAGAGCATTGAGGCTCTAAGTCAGATGACTTTCCGTCTGACGTCAGAAACTCCACCTGAAATCTGAAAACCCGGCTGCTCATTTCCTCTTGATTTGCCATCAGTCTTGTGGGTATTGTTTCATTGGGTCATGGGACAAGATAGAAATCTCCTGTGTAGTTGAGAAAAACCTTCCCAGTAGAGAGGAGGCCTTGGTGGCTATGTTTATCAACTCTCTTCAAAACTTTTTTTGAGGGGTTGTTTTTCTTCTTTGGAATCTTGTTCTAGGTTACTGCAAAGCAGAGGAATCTCTGATACCTTTGTTCACAATTTCTTCTGTCACATTCTGCTTCTAGTTCACCCCTTTATCTTCCCCTTGGCTTCTGATTGCTCAGATCTCTCTAAGTATTTAATTTCTTCTTCTAACTGTTTTTTTTTTTCCCCCAGTTGTTTTCTTCACCATAAAAGAAAAAATAGCACATACCTAATAAAGTTTCTCTAAGGGTCCAGTGTGTTATGATGTAAGAGTCTTTGAGGATAGGTTTCAGTATTTACCAAGTGTCCCTTCATGAAATATGTATTTTATAAAGGACTCACAACTGGTGATTCACAACTGTAATCATCACTACACAAGAACCTAGAATCTGATGATCCTGGTTTAAAACCAGATTCAGAAAAAAAAAATCCAAGACTATCTTATGTCTAATTAGAAAGTAAAATATTAGAGGTGGAAATGTCGATCAAATGCTAGAGTACCAGCCTTAAATGACAAAGCCATAAAGATCATAAAGCTCTGAGATCAACAGTAAGCACCAGTAATATATATATATATATATATATGTATATATATATATGTATATATATAAATTAGAGAAACCAAAATTTCCAATCTAAAACACTATGCCCATGAATAAATTGTAAATGTTCCAAGAATTATTTTTTCCTATGTAGGTGTATTCTTGTTTTATTATATTAAAGAAGAAGCTGGGTAATTACTTAACCACATGCACTGTTTTAGGTGCCATAAAAATATGGTCCCCTAAACTCCAAAGAACCAGTACGGGCCTAGTTAGCCTGTCCATATTTTGAAGAGAAGCAGGTATTTATCCTCAGCCAGGTAATATATTACCTTCTGTAGTGATGATCCTTGTCTCTAGGGGGAGAAAAGAAAAGTAGATGTAAATCTAATATAATACCTAGTTCAGCAGTTTTCTCTATCAGTGAAAGATTTGTTTTTTGTATATGTGTTCCAGTCCTGGAGTTTGAACTCAAGGCCTGGGCTCTGTCCTTGAGCTTTATTATTGTTCAAGGAGTACTCTACTACTTGAGCCAGAGCTCTACTTCTAGCTTTGGGGTGGTTAACTGTAGATAAGTACCTCATGGATTTTCCTACCAAACTGGCTTTGAACTTCAATCATCAGATCTCAGGCTCCTAAATATGTAAGATTACAGATGTGAGCCATCCATGCCTGGCAGAAGAGAATATTTGTAGTGATTTGGTCTTGATATTTGATTTACCATGATGGAGACCCCCTCTGGCTACAGCCAGAAGGACTGTCTGACAGGAAAGCAGTTTTCTCAGATATTTCAGTGTTATTTGGGTCATAGGCTCAAATAGCTTGGTGTCAAGATAATGAACACCACATATAAGGCCAGATCTTAAATCCACTCCTTACTAGCTAGGTGCATATCTTTGGGGGAGGAAATTAATTTCATTTTTTGAGCTGCAATGTCTTTGTCCCCAATTAACACCTCATGGGAAGATTGTGCAAAACAGATGCCTATAGATGGTAGCTATTGAAATTTAGTTGGATTCAAACATTAAAGATACATCCACAGCAGATTATTTTTATATGAATCTTTGAACCTTGACATAGAGCTTTCTTTCAAACTGTATACCTACCTTTTCTAGTTCAAAACCTCCACTCTACAATGATGAATAGAAGCATCCAGCTGTGGTCAGTAAATTACAAAAAATAAATCACTTGATCATTTCTGCTGAGGGGGGTAAAAAGACTATCCCAAATATTATATTTATCCTCCTTGTCTTATTTAATAAACATCTGCTAATGTAGTCATGAAATGCAGTACCCAAGCCTGCTTCATATTCTCTTCTGCCAGGCACCGATGACTCACATCTGTAATCCTAGATACTTAGGAGTCTGAGATCTGATGATTGAGGTTCAAAGCCAGTCTGGTAGGAAAGTCTATGAGACAGTTATCTGCAGTTAACCACCCCAAAGCTAGAAGTAGAGCTGTGGCTTAAGTATTAGAGCGCAACTTGAACAGTAATAAAGCTCAAGGACAGAGCCCAGGCCTTGACTTCAAACCCCAGGACTGGAACACACACGAACAAAAAAATTCTCTTACACTGATAGGGAAAACTGCTGAACCAGGAATTCTATTAGACTTACATCTACTTTTCTTTTTTCCCACTAAAGACAAGGATCATTACTACAGAGGTAATGTATTACTTGGCTGAGGATAGATATCATCACACTAACAGCAGACAAACAACTTTTTGTATGCTTAAAACACATTTTTATAACATCATCAAATGAACGCTAGGGTTTGGAACTATCATGAAAATTTTTACATAGTTGGTTTAATCTAGTCTCTCTCTGATTAATAAATGCAATAAACCAGCATGGGAAACTAGAGGAAGAGAGGAAAGAATTTTGGAATGAGAATATTCCATCAGATTCTCCTCATAACTTTTAAAACACCAAATGGTCAATGGGATTATATCTTTTGTTCAAAACCTTCTACTAAATTTACACAGATAGCCTCAGATACTGGAGCTATAGAGCATTCTTGTCTGTAACAGGGAATTGTGGGCATTCTCAATCCATTGTGCTCGCTGTGTATTTTGAAACATCTTGCATTGCCACACAGAGCAAAATGAGAAGACAGGATTTGCAATGTAGGAAAACTTATTAAGTTCTTAGGAATTTCTTCTGGGATTATCCTCACAGAATAGCGAATGTGCAATGCACTTAGTGCTGGCATTACAGAATGCTTTATATGATAGAGAAAAATATCTTTCTTAATTCCAATACAGACAAGATTAGCCAACAATATCAATTCCAAGTCAACATAGTATTTCAAACTTAGTGTGACAACTTTAGACAATCATCATTGTGAAAAATAAGAAAAGGAGGGAAAGAAGAGGAAGAAAAAGGAAAGAGAAAGTTAGAAAAGTGATATTATCCATTGTCTATACTGGTAAGATTTCATTAAAATTTTCATTATGTTATTTTATAATTGGTTATCTTAAATGTTTTATAGTTAGTTATCTTAAATCTTAAATGTTTACTTGTTACAAAACGTTTCCATTGCTAAAATCAGCTTATTCACCATAAGGTTAAGATATAAGAATATTTTCCTCCATTTTTCTTATTTCTCTTCTACCTTTACTGTTTTTTTCCCCCATATTATTGCATACTAAGTTGGTCCTAAATGTGATGATCTGAATACAGAAATTCTGGCTGTATATCCTGGCTGTGTTTCTCTCATAAATTTTGTGTAAATGGAAATATAGTATGTATGTGACTTTCATAAACTTTTTTTTCATTATTTGTAAATAGTGGTTGGTAAAAACTGTTATGCCTTTGCCACAAGGAAAGATTTCCATGAAATGATCAATCTAAAAGTCCTTTTAGAATTATAAAGGACTTTAAAAATGTAAGCCAGTATATTAATAAATGAGCTGAGCCAGTAAAATTGGCAAAGATCTTAACTTTCCTGATTTTCATTTAGATTCTTAACATTTGTGTCCACTGAGGCTATATAAAAAGTCTGACTCTCCTGGAAAATATCATAGGATTTTAAAAATATGGCTACAAAGAGAAAAAGAAGATTTGTGTCCCAAGAGAAAAGCTTTACAAACCAAATGCTGGGTAGAAAGCAATTTATTCACTTTACAAAGATGAAAGGTTGGAAAGCCCTGATGGATAATAAAACTTATCTATTTGGAGGGAGGAAGCCTCAAGAGGCTCTTATTGGACTTGGGAGTTGGAAAAGTATCTGTAATCTCATGAAAACCCTAAGCACTGTCCAAGCAAAGTATATATATATATATTTTAAATCTCCACTGATTTTTTTATTATTCATATTTTTACTGATGATGAAAAAATTTCTCCATTTACTTAGGAGAGGTCCATTCAGAATTAGAATATTATTTTGTTACAGATTTGTTCTGTTTTAATATAATAACAAGTCTGTTTTAATATAATAACAAGTTCTGTTTTAATATAATAACAAGTCCTGATTAAATGTATTTCCAACATATAAGAGGTACCAACTGCTCAGTAGAAATAAGATGTCTCATATATTAAGAGTAATGGAGCGTAACTAGTTAACTTTAAACTTCTACAGTTTTATTGCAGGGAAGAGCTGGTAAATAAATAAGTATTGTATTATTAGACCTATATAGCTGTTTTTTTTGGGGGGGTCCAGTTGTGGGCCTGAACTCTGGGCCTAGGCGCTGTCCCTCAGCTCTTCAGCTCAAGGCTAGCACTCTACCACTTGAGCCATAGTGCCACTTCCGCCTTTTTCTGCTTATGTGGTGCTGAGGAATCGAACCCAGGGCCTCATGCATGCAAGGCAAGCACTCTACCACTGATCCACCTTCCCAGCCCCCTCACCAACCATTAGTATAAATAGAACTATTGACTTCCACTGAGAAGTTAGCACTAGTTAAATTTGGTGACATTTTAGAATTCAGCTTTTAAGCAAGTTAGGTATTTTTTGTTTGAGAGGTCTATCAATAGCCCAGTGGGCAAACAGCATGTCCATTAAGAACTATAAAAAAGAAAATACAAACTGTATACATCTCTAAAGTCTCAATGTTTTGTTGCTCTTAAGAATTATAATCAGAACCACATAACTCTTTCTTGTCAGTCAGGGTCAGAAGTTAAGACAAGAATGAGGAACAGAGGATGCTAGAAGGAGATTATAGATCCTAAACAATTGTTCTGCAAAGTATAATCTCAAAACTAGATAGATAGATAATTACTATCTTAGAAGCATATTCATTTGGTTTAAAAAGTTTAGGAAACAATGGAAATTTTTTAAATATACACATTAGCATAGAAAAATATACACAAAAATGTTGTGGTTTGAATATGAAATGCCCCCCTTAGGCTAATGTGTGGAATGCTTGATCCCAAGATGGTTGGTGCTAATTTGGAAGGTTCTGGAAACTTTGGGAGATGGGGCTGATTTAGAGGAAGGAGGTGGTCACTTGATGTGTGTCTTTGAAGGTTGTACCTGGTCCCTTGGTCCTTTTTCACTGTTTGTTTTCTGTTTGCTGGGAGGTAAACCATCTCCTTCTGTATGCAGGAAGACTGCTGCGGGTGGTCTGGCTGAGCACAGGCCCAGAATCTATAAAGCCAAGAAGAATGGTCTAAAGTCTCTGAAACTATGAGCTAAAAATAAAATGCCCTCCTTTTAAGCTGTTCTTTCCAGTTACAGGTCTGCAAAAGTAATTAAAACGCACACTGACCACATGCTTAGAAAACAGTGAAAACCTTACCAAAGCATTGCTTTTCCTCAAACATTTCTATCCACCTGTTTCATTTACATCTGCAAACAGTGTTAATAAAGAATGCAATTGTTTTCTGATGCTCATGGCTCACACCTGTAATCCTAGCTACCCAGAAGGCATTGTACCTGAATACTGTAATTCAAAGCCAACCTGATCAGATTTCTATAGGATAGAACTTTAAGACAAATGAGGTAAAGATTAAAATAATATTTCCATATTATTTTAAAGTTTGCACTGTTGCATACAAAACTTCTGTTCATATTTACATCATGGCTAGATATGGTGTCTTGGAAAGCCAGGCAGCAGGGAGCTCATGTTTATAATCCCAGCTACTCAGTAGGCTGAAATCTAAGGATCTCAGTTTAAAGCCAGCCTGGCAAGACATTTTGTTTTTTTCCAAATTAACCAACAAAAAGCCAGCAGTAGAGATGTGCCTCCAGGGGTAGAGTGGCAGCCCTAAATGAAAATGCCCAATACAGTTAGATGCCCGAGTTCAAGTCCCAGTAACTACAAGAAAGATCCAAGATGTCTTTAACACCAAGCGCAGGACAAAATAGGATATACAGCTGAGAAATCACCTTCTCAAAGGAGAGCACTTCACCAATTTCAGCAGCAAATGAAAGTGCCCAGACAATTCTGCAGTCTAAGAACATTTGCATTACCTTTCACGTTCCTGCCTCCCAGGGTCTTCCATTTACATTGCAATTTTTTTTACATGTAAATAAGCCAATGCATCTGGACCACATGCTGAGCATCAGCATTGATGTAATGTTCTCAAGTCACTGTAGCATGGTTGAGGTGAGAATCACAAATGTGAACGTTTTTGTGGGAGTGCATGTTTTAAGAACAGCGAAAATGTGTAGAGGCTTTTGATGGGTCCAGCGGTTATGGGATGGCCTTTTGTCAAAGGCATTCATAATTGGTGGCATCTTAGAAATCCGTTCATTCAATGCTAGCTCACCACCAGCCTTGCTCTCTTCCCTCCTAATCTATTTTGTTTTGCTTTAATATGTCCGCGCTCTGCTCCAGGTTCTTACACACACCCCTACCCCCTGCCCTACACATACTCCTGCCTTGGGAAAAGGACTATTAGTGCTGCCTGCCTCTCCTTACTGTCAGAAATCACTCACAGATGAAATCAGCCTCAGTGGTCATACAGCTGTGGATAATTGGATTTGATATCGCCAACCCATCTAAATGCATGCAGGCCCGAATAAGCTGCTTCGTTCTTAGATACATTTGAAGGCCAAAATAGCAATTACCATGGTAGAGAATCGTGTGCTGATGTACACGCATAAAGCAGCTCTTCAAACTCTCAACGCCTGGGCTACTTCATAGGGATGTATGTACCACTAGCTGACTACCTTTTGAAAGTACATCTCTAGCTCACGCTGGCCTTCGACATCCTTTCAGTATTATGGTCAAGGGATACTTTGCAATTTGAGCCATGCAACTTTTGTGTGTGTGTGTGTAAAAGTGTAGGTTAAAGTGCCAACTCCCCAGAAAAATGGCAATGTAGGACTCATACATGCATGCTTCTGATTTTTGGTGTTTTAGGGGAAGAGAGTGCACTTAATGATGTAGAGGGAATTTTTAGAGAGAAATTTCCCACATTTACTAATTCATTCTGAACACAGAAAACATAAAACAAAGCTACTAGCACCTGAATGTTCTATGACAAAGAGAAACCAAGGGGAAATAAGAAGAAAAAGGGAAAAGGAGCCGAAGCTGTGTTGCTTAGGGAAAGCAGAATAAGGGATTTTTTTCAGTTAAAAGGTTGAAAGCTCAGTTTCATTTACCTGAAATCCTGTTAGTAAATAACTTCACAAAGTCTCTTTTAAGGGAAAAAAATTAGAAAGTGCTTATTTTTATTTATGAAAAAGACCTTGAGTCTGACAATTTTGCTCAAATCCCCCGAAAGTGATTTATTTAAAAGTCCTTCTTTCCAGAAAATTCACAAAATGGAGTCAAATGGCTTCTCCACTCCCACCATCAATTTTTGTTATCTGTATCAGCAAGGGAGTGATGTTTATAGTTCTCCTTCCTTCATTTCTAGCATGTAAAGGAGAAATCTGTTTTTTATCAAGTACTCATTGATGTTTTAGAAAATAGCATAGCCAAAAACAAAATCAAAACAAACTGAGATAAATTCTTTGAATGGTTAAGGTCATCTCCAGGTAGAAAAGTCAATCATCTTGTCAAACTGAATGAAACCCCCAGATAGAAGGGGCTGAATGTGTACAACCATCTGTCCTTACATCTCAGAACTGCTTGAAATGGCTGCCATATTTTAGAGTAGGAGTTTGAAGCAAGCTCTTAAGTATTGGGCACTGGCTTCAGAGCCAACAGAAAGAGTTCTTGATATACATTTTGCTATATGGTTTTATGTGAAGTGTCCCAACAAAAAGCTCATGGTGCAAGTGAATAGGTGATTGAATCTTTACCTCCACAACTTAATCCTCTGTCAAGTTTATAACTAGTTTATAATTATGAGAAGGTAAGGCCTATGGGATGAGTGCTTTATGAAGGAAATACCATTGAAATATATCCTGTGTTCCCCAGCATACACCCCCTCCTACGTCCCAGCCACTTTCTTTACCACACGCTGTCCACCAAGACATTCAGCCTTTAAACCAACTGACCATGGACTGAGACCTCCAAAATTCTAAGCCAAAATAAATCTTGTTTACTTTTAAGTTGATTTCCTCTAGAGAATATGCTATCACCAATCAAATGAAAAAGGATTCTGAATCTGAAGTCTATTTTCTGGTTTTGCCAGTACTGGAGCTTGAACTCACGGCACAGATGCTGTCGCTTAGCTTTTTTGATCAAGGATGGTACTCTCCTATTTGAGCCACAGCTCTACTTCTGGATTTGTTGTTGATGTTGTTGTTGTTGTGGGGGGGATTTTTTGATGGCTATTTGGACTTAAAAGTCTCATAGACTTTCCTGCTTAGGCTGGCTTGGAACCACAGTCATCAGATCTCAGTCTTCTGAGTAGCTAGGATTTCAGGCATGAGCACTCCTTGCTTGGCTGACTTCTAATTTGACAAGAAAACAAGGGGATAAATCCAGGCTATAGAAGCAGAGGCCCTAGGCAGTACTCAGAGATGCTCTGAAGAGCTTATTGCTCAGACCCTACTTCTGACCCTCTGCAAAAGATGTGACTTAGATGTTTAACTCCATACATTTTGCCAGTTCGAGTATTTATTTCAATGAACTGAGGACCTGTTATGAGCATAAGAAAAATGACTTCAGTGTTGTCTGGAGCACAAATGGCCTATGACAGAAATACAATGCCTAGATGGATATTTTTCAGAAAAACCCAATCCAGGTGTATAAAAAAAACAGCTGGCAAAGATTTAAGGTGCTGTGATACTGAAGAAGAAAATAAAAAGAGGGAGACAGATCCAGGAATGTATAAAAGTGCAATTTATTGGGGTCTTTTGGACAAAAATATATCTTAGGATGCAGCAAAATGGAAGATTCCCACACCACAAGGCAGGAGGAAAAAGTATATATGTTAAGGTAGACGAAGTGGACCAACTGCCAGTCAGAATGTACGTAGACATTCTCAATACATTAGCAGCATGTAAACATCAATGAAGCAGTCTGGGTATCAGTATCTGGTACAAGATACACTGCTGACTATCTTAATGAATTTTTACCCTGCAGGGTTTCAGCTTTTTCCAGTTATCCGGCAGGCAAAATGGTAGTTATACTCAAGAAGGCTATGGTTAGGACAAGCTTGATTCCTACAGACATAAGAATGATTTTTATTCTCACCATATCCTTAAAAGCTATTGTCTATTGACATGTGTTTCCCAAAAGAAGTAATAAGCATAATACATTCTCCTTTGTGTTCTTCATTTCTTCTCAATGACTTTTACTGAGCTGAAAGGAATTTAGTGACTCTCGCAATCACTTCTCTGAATTTGAGAAGCTAGCTTTAAAAGGAAGGCATAAGCCACACCCTATTAATGTTACCATTTTTCATTGCTGGGACCTATGCTGCCAGCAGGTCAAAGGAAGCTTCCAGCAGGGCACATGGTCCTAGCTACTCAGCAGGCTGCAATCTAGGATCTCTGTTCAAAGCCAACCTGGACAGGAAAGTTTGTGATGCTCTTAACTCCAATTAACAACCAAAAAGCTGGAAGTGGAACTGTGATTCAGGTGGTAGAACATTTGTTAAAATAACAAATTTTACTTTAGACATGTTAAATTTGAAGAAAAGACAAAATATACAAGTACATATATTCAACAAGAGCCTGGTGATTCTGCAGTAACACTGGCAAGAAATCAAAGCTACAGCTGGATAAGGGAGAGGCAAAATATAATGGTGATTCACCTGTGGGCAGGTGAGTCGTCCCAAAACCAAATAGTGAGCAACTTTTTAAGGATGCCAGATGAGGGGAAAAAAAGAATATGAAAGACTGAGAATTATATGTAAGAGAAGAAACGACTCACAGGCAAAGACAACGTGCAGCAGAACCCTGCCATGATAGATTTTGATTCTGAATGAATGATTTCTAAATTTCATAAACCTTCCCTGGCTATAAATTTTTGTAGGAGAAACACGAGGTTAGAATAAGATCAGTATTTGTCACAAGTTGTTCCATGTAAGATTTTAAACCCTCCACAATGCAAACAAAGTGTCCTGTGTTCAAATATACTTGGGGAATGTTTGTTTAAACACAGTTAAACAGGTTTTTGTTTATTTCGAGGCTTAGAATTTTTAACACACTGGTATGCATCATGAATCTCCAAGAAGGGTAATATAGTTGTCACTGTGTCCTGTTGTTTGACAAAGAGCCAGTGTGTGTGTGTGTGTGTGTGTGTGTGTGTGTGTGTGTGTGTGTGTGTGTGTGTGTGTGAACTACAAGTTCAGTTTTTTTTAAAAAAATTTACCTTATTTAGCCAGTATGATAGTGCACATTTGTAATCCCAGCATTCAAAAAGCAGAAGCAAAGTTAAAAGGATCATGAGTTTGAGGCCAGCCTAGATACACAGTGAGAACCTGTATCCACAAAACAAAAGTTACAATAAACAGAATTTATCTTTGTCAACATTGTTTATAAAACAGAAATATAATAGCCATCATTAAATGTTGTCCTTGAATGTTGAAATATGCATCTGTTATTATGAACTCTTGCTTTTGTTCCATCAAGTTCTCCAAATGAACTATTTGCTTAAAAGTAGCTCTTTTTAAAAAGATCAAATATAAGATTTTGGTCCCTTAATGCATTGCAGACAACATTCACTCTGTTGTCCTCTGGAAAGTGACAGGCTGAAGGAACCACGCAGAGTATTTAAAATTAAAGCAAAATCACTTCATCATTTTAAATAGAATTCATTGTGTGTTCATCTCTGACTCCAAATATGAAGAAAATGAGTAACTCCCCCCCACCTCTCACATTTTACTCTATTTCTTTCTCTCTACCCTCCCCCTCCCCCGTTTGACTCAAACATGCTCTTGCTACTATGTGGGATTGGATGTTTCCCCTGCCCACTGTGGCCACCATCCCCAAATCTCGGACAACCTGGGTCAATCTACAATGATGGTTGCATGAACCGATGCTTCCTGTCTTCATTCAGACATGACTGGTGTGTGTGTGTGTGGGGGTGCTGTTACAGGGGCTTGAATTCAGGGGCCTCCATCTCTCACATATACCTGACGCTCTACCGATGGAGCCACACCTCCTCCATTTCATTTTCTTGCTGATGAATTGGAGACAAGAGTCTCCAGGATTTGTCTGCTCAGGTGACTTCAAACCATAGTCTTCAGATCTCAGCTTCCTGAATAACTAAGATTATAGGTTAAAGCCACTGGAGCCTGGCTTGATTGAGTTCTTTAAAAACACATTATATGTGCCCAGTTTAAAAAAAAATCAGAAGCTGAGGTCAAACATGAATAACAACATTTTTAGTACTTTCCATTTCTATGTCCACCACGATTCTATTTTCTATTGTGAGTATGTATTCTGTTGTAATGAGAAAACTTGTAAGAGATTAGCACATGACTTCTCAACATCTGAAAGGTTATAACACACAAAATGGAGTTTGGGGAGGTGGAGATAGACATTTAGAAGCAGTCACTCTGACAGTAATGAAGTGACAACAGACAAGCTGGCATTGATAAAGGTGGCAGAAGAGGCCCAGAGAGAGGTGTGGCTACACGGGGAAATGTGTTGATACAAAGTGAGAGACAGGTGCAGTCAAGGAAAGGTTAACTAGAGTGTTGCAGCTTGCGTGATAGATGACACAGACATGCTTCATGCATGGTGCAGAAACTGAATACAGTGTAATAAAAATAAATAGAAACAAAATGTCTTCGTGCACCAAAGAGTAGGCATGAGTCAATCCAATATTTCATTAATACAGTCATTCATTCATAGAGTTTCATGTAAATATCCACTTTCCAAAACATATGGTAAGGTATATTCTCTTGACCTGAGGACATCTTATTACTTTCAACTTTTGTGAGCATCACATTTGTCATGAGAGACGTTAAAGCCCATAGACATTTGCTTTCTCCTTGAGGTCTGGGAATGAGGTTAACTTTGGATTCCAATGTTGTAACTGCTATGTCGATGCAAATGCAAGTATAGAAATACTCTCCACTTCATGCACTTCAAAAAACCCAAAGCCAAAACAGTTCACCAAACTTGCAACAACTCTGAACTAGGTGGCTCTTGACTTCAAATGAAAATACAAAGAATTCTTTCAGCCTTCTTACAAACAGAAGTTTATGACTGAGAAAATGATACCCAATGTTATGTACAGATTTCTTGATTGCTGTTTATATTTTTCCTTTATTTCTCTAATATAACTTGTTAACTGACTCTGTGCACTGAGCAATGAAAACTTTCACATCTATACTAGTTTAATTCTCAAGGAAGGCCAAGTTAGTATGCCTGATGACATGAGCACAAATCTACTAGTAGACTCTTTTTTTTTTTTTAATAGCAGACTCTTTTTGATAGATTAAGCTCAATATCACATTTAGGAGAAAATTAGACAGAACTGAGTAGAAACTGTTTCTAATAAACACTCTCTTATTCCTTGAAATAGCATGTAAAATCATTGTAACTAGGTCATAGAGTGAAAAAAGAATATTCTTTCCGAGATAACATTTTGCATTCAAATTTGTTCTAATAGCTTTGATATTTTGGAATCTATACTGTGTATTTTAGTTATAGTGAGAATAAAATCATTCTAGAATAAAAATTTGTAGTTGTTTTATATTCCTTCATCAGCATTTTCTATAACTAAGGAAAGGGGAAACTACATTTCTTCCCAGTATATATTCTATTAGAATTCATACTTCTTGTAGATTACACTCATTAAGCATAGTTGTCAAGTCATTCAGTTATACAATGATAGGTGACTTCGTTATGTTTGCCTTTCTGATATGATGTATGAGGAAATTTTCCCTTGATTGAGTAAGTAGGGTTTACATAGGTAATTAGGTTTCTTTTTTCCTGACCTAACATTTCACTGGTCCAAACCTTTCTTGGTTATTATATGTTAGCCTCCTTTTCGCTTCAAATTCTATCATCAGCCATATAATCCAATATTCAAACCTCTACATTTTGGATCCATATTTCTAATCTGGACAAAGCACTTAACCTCAGCTTGTTAATATCTTTTTTTCCTTTTTCAGTTAGTGATTGATAGAAAGAAGTGGAAAGTTAGACCATGATCAGAAAAATAGGAAAAAAAACCAATGTAATTGTGGTTCAAGTTGAAGTCAGACTCACTAACTTCATATCTGCACTTCATTACTGCTCTCCAGCAGCACATCTCCCAGGGAAGTGGTACCCACCTCCTGCTTTATGGGTTAATGTACAAGTGAGATTAATGGAGTATAAGAAGTGCTCAGCAGTGTACTTGAAAGTGATCAATAGATGCTACAATTGTAATTAACAAGAACAAAGTGGCCAGGTTATAGAAAGGGTAGAACTAATGATAATTCCAAATGCGGCCAAGTGAATAAGTTTTTCTTTCCTAATTCCTGAAGCTTTACCAAGAAAGATATCTGACAGAAGATATTTTTATTTCTTAGATTAGACCAGAAATAATTACTACTAGAAATTCAGCATTAGCAGGACCTTAGAATCTTCAGTATACTTTCCTTTAAAATGTGTGGCTACCTTTTGTTTGTATCTCTGCAGCAGCCACTGCAGTTTATATCTAGCACAGATATATTAAAGAGTAAATAGAGAAGAAAATGGGGGGAAAATAAATAATAGCCATTAAGCATTAACCAATAGCCATTGTGTTTGGTACTTTAAAACACCAGTGTTTAGTCAAGTCAAGTAAAACTCTGCCAAGCTGGCAACTGGTAAAGCAAGGGGTTGAATCTAAGTTTTTTAAACTCAATCCATTGCTTTTGTGTTTTGGGTTTTTTAGATTTTGTTTGTTTTGTTTTGCTAGTACTGAGGCTTGACCTCAGAGCCTGGGCACTAGGCCTTAGTTGTTGTTTTTTTCCTCAAGGTTAGCACTCTACTTTGTACAGTGCTACAAGGTAGCACTCTTGTGTGGTGCTACCACACAAGCTGTGGCTCCTCTTCTGGATTTTGACAGTTAATTGGAGATAAGAATCTCACACTTTCCTGCCCAGGTTGGCTTCACACCCCAATTCTTAGATCTCAGCCTCCTGAGTAGCTAGGATTCCAGGTGCTCCAGACCAGTACTCAGCTTATCCCATGTTCTTTGCAAGCAAGCCAACAGAATGATCCGTAACTCCACATAGACTCTTGTGAGTACTATGGGTATTTGGAGAGAATGTTACAAATTCTAACTTGGCAGAATTCACATGCAAAACAAAAGGTGACACTGTGTTTGAATATTAAAACATTAAAAAAATACTACCTACTATGATAAAATAACCATACAATCAGTTCTAAATCATCAGAAAAATACTTAGGTTATAAAAGTGAAAGATGGGTTGGAGTAAATCATTCCCCAAGAAATAACAAATACAAATAAATTAAAAATAAAAATGTGTGAGCTTCCTGACACACTTGAACTGTTCAACTGGGAATATGAATGGATCCAGGATGAGTGGATGGAAGAGATTTTTGAAGTACAACTGTCAGAATTTGATAGATCAATGGAAACTGTAAGGTCAAGAGAGACTTGAATACAAGTTTTTCAAGCTATGCTGCTGTAGTTTCATAAAGAGAAACAGAGCCAGAAACATGATAGATTAAGGACAGAGAAGGGGCTATTGACAGATGATAAAGTTCATATATTTATGCTATATGTTTTGCATGAGTATATATATATATATATATCATATAGGAAAATATGTAAAAGGACAAATCATGGACATAAATAATGAACATAAACTCTCCTATGGGAAGGGACTATGAAACAATAAAGGAACACCACGGACAGAACATCACCGAGGCCATGTATAGTAGTTTATGCCTATAATCCCAACTACTCTGATGGTGGAAATCAGAAGCATCGTGTTTTGAAGTCAGATTGAGAAAAAAGTTAGTGAAATCCCACCCCAACCAATGAGCTGGGCATGGTGGTGACACTTTGTTGATCCCTGCTACATGAGTATGTGTGAATAGAATTGAGTTTCAGGCCAGTCTGGGCAAAAATGTGAGATGCTATTGGAAAAATAATTCAATCAATCAAGAAAGCAAGGAATGAAATGAACTGGATACAAGTAGTCAAACTCAGCCTTGAATTCAAACCCCAGAATCACATTCAATGCAACAAAAAATGAGCAAACATGGAGAACAGGCACAGGAAAGAAAGTATCAAGCGATAAGAGGGGCTTAAAAAAGAGAAGTCAAGAGGAGAGAAGCCAAGAGAATCCTGAGGTATGGGACTATAAGAAAACTCTCAGTTCCAAACACAGCAGACAGACCAATCAGGACACTTGGCTACATTATCAGCTGCCTGGAGACCATCCTGGACCAAGAGCAGGCAATGTAGTGTAAGCCAGAATGTTAGCCTTTTGTGAAGATGTTGACAGAGAAGAACATTGGATTCATTTGAGAAAACGTGGGTGTTTAACTGTTTGAAAGTGAGAATAGATTTTTATGGAGAAGAGGAAGAAAGAATAAAAGGATATCATTTTAACATGTCCTCCATAGGAGGTGACAGACAGTATGGAATCTGGAAAATGAAAAAGGCCTTGAATAAAAGCAAAGCCAGAGAACGACTAGGAAGGAATACAAGCACACTTTCACCTGACAGCCAAGGGGTGGGCAAACCAGACCAAGGTGGAGGTAATATGCAGCCACAGAAGAGGAAAGTTAGTGGGTTTCAAAATGGATGTAGAATGGACTAAGAGTATGAATTTTATTTTGCTTCTTTTATAGGAAAGAATGAGATGATTTCATTCTGAAAGAGTGGGAGGGAGAAGCAAGTTGAGGTAGAGGTTGAACAGGGAAAATAAAGGTTTGATTTGTGTGTGTGTGTGAGAGAGAGAAAGATAACTGAGATGACTGGAGATAAGCAAGAGGATTGCTGAAGAGTCCTATAGGTCAATTTCAAATGTTAGCATTCCAAATAGAAATAAAATTCTGGAGGAAGAGAGGCTTCATTTGTCTCAGGGCTGGATGCTGTCTTATATGGAAGAGTAAAAAGAGGAAAGAACTAAAAATGATGTTGAGACAGTTCTTAAGTAGCTGATCAAGAAGTTTAATATAAAGATCCAAATGATGATAGTGATGGTGACGGTGATGATAGAGGTAGTAGTGGTGGTGGTAGTGGTGGTGATTACTTTTAGCTCTTTCTTGTGCTAAGAACTGATGGACAAGCCAGGCTCTGGTAGCTCATACCTGTCATCCTAGATACTCAGGAGGCTGAGATCTGAGGGCCACAGTTCAAAGCCAGCCCAGGCAGGAAAGTTTGTGATACTCTTATCTCCAACTAATCACTGGATAACAGGAGTGGAGCTGTGGCTCCAAGTGGTACAGTGCTAACCTTGAGCAAAAAGCTCAGCACCCACAACTACAAATAAAATAACTAGTTTATAGCTTTTACCTACATTATCCTTTCATTTAATTTATTTGTGGACTCAGGCCTGGGCACTGTTTCTCAGCTTTTATGCTCAAGTCTAGCACTCTACCATTTGAGCCACAGCTCTACTTCTGGCTTTGTGGTAGTTACATGGAGATTAGAGTCTCACAGACCTTCCTGCTCAAAGCTAGCTTTGAATCTCGATCCTCATATCTCAGCCTGCTGAGTAGCTAGGATTATAGGCATGAGCCAGCAGCCCCCTGGATCTTTAGGGGGAGGGGGACTATCCTTTTTAATCCCTGGAAGGTCATGTTGCACATACAATAACTAGGTTTATTTCCCAGCTCCAGGTACACATCACATTTCCACTTCCACACTTAATATGCTATATTTGTAAATGCATTTGTATTGCCACATCATTAACAGTACGCATGGAAAATTGGTTTCTATTTTTCTAATTTACATTCTAGGTGGCTGTGGCTCAGCCCTGGAACATTTAGTTCATTTTTCAAATATCATATTAATGCATGATTTAGGAAGTAAACAAGAATTTAAAAATAAAATCCTCTTGGAGGTTCTGTTGTTTTAAAATCTGAAGGGTTCAGTAATCCTTTAAATCTGCAATCACTAAAAGAAAGCCATTGTCACTAAATCACATGTAGTTCTCCCCAAACCACATAATGCAGAGTTCTCCAAAGAATAATTGTCGTTAAATGTGACAATGAAGCAATAATAGCATGTTACAAGGCCACTTACACACGCATGAGGTTTTATTTGATATTATTGAAGTCTTTATTCTCCTGCTTAGAATTGAGTTTATAGCAAATGCAATCATTGTCATAAAATTATCAGGTGTGAAAAACAGCTCTCTCATATTCGATAAAATGTGAATATTCGCCAATATGCAAAAACAAGGAGACATAGTAGAATGAGAGCAGGTCTGATAAACATTAATTCCTTAAACATTTGTTTTAATCACAACAATAAAAATATATATCTGGTCTCTGAATGTTTGATTGTATTAACATAGATACATATCATATTGCTTTGAAAACTTTTCTATTCCATTACAACCATCACAGAGAAATTTCCTTTAAGATTAGTGGACTTATACTAATTTTGTGCAATTGGAAAGGTCTACACTTCTGTTAATAATGGTCTCCTCTTCTTTCTTTGAATGTTTCATCTCTCTAAATCCTGGGACTTAGAAAAAAATAAATAAATCCTGGGACTTGTTCCTGTTTCTATTAGTTTAGCTGCTTCCCCTATGTATTTAGGTATTTTTTTATCAATTCCTTTATAAAACTGATTTTTAACCTCCATTCTATCTATGGAGCTATTGATTTCTACTGTTTATAGAGGGGGGAAATATTTGAAAGCCTCCTATTTTCATTTCAACTACTAGGTTGAATCTCACCCAACTGAGATTGTGTTCAGACTTCTTGTAACACAATCTGATCTGTTTCCAAAGTAAGTGTGTCCTACAGTTCCTAAGAGCCCTTTCCTTTTCGCAGAATTGCTGTCCTCTCTGCGAGAACTGAGTAGCTAGAGACACTACACCGCCAGGTTAAATGACTTCCTCAGAGCTGCACAGCAAGTTCAAGATTGTGGCCTGGAATCAGGACGCCGGAACACTCCACCTCAGACTACCCTTGAGTCAAACACACAGAAAGGACAATACCCCAAATGCCCACCCCATCCCTGAACTCCCTCAGTCTTCTTCAAGTGAAGTTTTTGATCTTTCCAGAGGGCATTTGTAAACTTTCAGGAGTTGGAACAGTTTCAGTCTACAATGCCTTTTATGTGTAAACCTTTCTGAAGCAGGCCAATGATAGATGGCACTCAGGGATCCCTTATCTTCCCAGCGTCAACCCTTCCCTAGCTTATGAATTTTTAGAGGTGAACTATAATGCTATTGAGCTGATGACAGCAAGCAACAAGAATTCAGAGACACAATGATTCCTTCAGACAGGCATTCCCCAAACAAACTGATAGCACTTAAGAGTTTAAGTGATGCCTCTTCTCTGAAATCCCTAGAACAAAACCCTGAAAAAGCCCAGGGATCTCATGGCATCAGGTGTGAACTGAGACCCAAGTCACCCCTTCCATCTCCAGGCCTGTGAGCCTCTGTGTTAGCAAATCATGACTCAGTGTCTCTCTCTTGGAAATGTGATTAGGCGAAAACCTTTCTTCTCTCTCTCTTTTTTTTTTCTTTCCTTTGAACAAAAGACAACTAGCTGCCAAGGAGAATGTAATTCATCAACAACTGCTGTCTTTATCTTTATGTCAATTAAATTATACTTTTTGACAGCAATTAGCATAAATGGCTGTACTAAATCATGTACTATTAAGGAACTATGAAATTAAATTTAATATGAACATAAAAGATTCATATATTTTATTATTAACATCAGTATTTTGATGTTTTGCTCCATCAGCTTTTATCTTTATTCTTTATCCTATTTTGTCTTGTTTTATTTTGTTTTACTTTTATTATTGCTTTTTTATTTCTGGAACTCGAGCTCTGAACATGCTAGGCAAGCCATTTTTGTTTGTCTTTATTTTTTAGACAGGGTCTCATACTTTTGCCCAGGGCTGAACTCAGACTGCCATTTTCCTGCCTGTGCTTTCTTGGTAGCTGGGAATAGAGGGCTGAGCCTCCAAATCCTTGAACTTTCAAAGAATGAAGGTCAGATTCTTTACCATGTTAATGAGTATTTGTGATCAACTACCCAGTAGCTTGAGCTCAAAGTTTGGATCTCTCTGTTTAAGATGGTAAAAGTTCTGCACATACAGCTGGACATTGGTGGCTCATGCCTGTAATCCTAGCTACCCAGGAGGCTGAGATCTGAGGATCAGGGTTTGAAGACAGACTGGGTAGTAGGAAACTCTGTGAGACTCTGACCTCCAATTAAACAACCAAAAGGCAGAAGTGGAGTTGTGGCTTAGTAGAGTGCTAGCCTGGAGCAAAAATGTTCAGAGACAGTCCCCAGTCCCTGAGTTCAAGACCTTAGTCTGACACACAAAAAATGCATGCATTGCTTTTGGCTTTTGGCTTGACTTAAAAGCACCATGCAATGGCCCTTAAAATAGCTTAGGAGTACACCACTGACTATAGTTTCCTGCAAATGTTTAATACTGTCAGTGATGAATTAGATGATTTTTAAGCCTTTTTTGAGTCCTAAACTGTAAGGTCAGCAACAAGATTCTCCTACATACTAATATAACATAACCAGCCGTGGATGAAGGAATTACTTCAGCAACTCAGTCACCAGTTAGAAGACCAGACTTTTAATTAAATCATCTCCAACCAAACGAAAATTTTATGCCAACCTTACAGTTTTTCTCCTTGTACAAAAGACTCACAGGATTTCTAGAACCGATGCTGAACAATTCTTAGCCAATGCGTTTCAATTGTGATATCTACCCTGAGGAGAAACATATAGATTGAATTTTCCCAATATTTAGAAATTAAATTTTTTTTAAAAATACCATAACAAGATGAATTTTTCAAATTTGCCAAAGCTGAAAAATTAAATCACAGAAGACACTGCAGAGTCCTTAAGCCTCTGTAATGCTGGGTTTCTATTAGTCTGAATGGATCCTTTGCTACCCTATATTCTCACTTTTCCTCAAACTACGATTCAGAGACTGAACGTGCACTGTTGTGTGTGTGTGTGTGTGTGTGTGTGTGTGTGTGTGTGTGTGTGTGTGTTTGGGAATTTTGCCTTTTGTTTTTATCTTGGGTAATATTTGAGGAAAGATAGAGTTCAACTTCTGAGGTGAACATTCCTTCAGAAGACAGCTTACAGGTACTCCTTTTGGCCAAGTGGACTCTCCAATATTTGTTGGTAGCCTTAAAACCGTGGGCCCTTAACAAAAGAAGAGTTACATTAAGTCGTATGGATGGACCAGATCTATCACCAGGCTGGGCATGGTGACACATTTATGTAATCCCAACTACCTAGAAGACAGAGACAGGACAATTTGTGATTGGCCTGGGCCAAAAAAAAAATGATAAAGTACCTGTCTAGCAAGCAGGAGCATTCATTTTAAGCCCCAGTACTACAAGATAGATAGAAAATAGATAGATAGATAGATAGATAGATAGATAGATAGATAGATAGATAGATAGATGACAGATGATAGAGATATCTATTCATAGATTAATACACAGGTATAGATTTTCATGTATAGATATAGGTATGAATTTTATATCTATATCTACATATTTATATATTTATAATAGATTATTATATAGATATAGATTTATATGGATAGAAATTCTAGATAGATAAGAAATCTATCTAGATTTCTATATCTCATCTACAATGAGAAGCATAAATAGAAGGTTAATAGTCCAGGTTGGTTTGGGGGAAAAAAAGTGACCATCTGCGAATAACCAGATTAAAAAAGGGTCTGAAACCTTGGCACAAGGAGTCAAACATCTGTTTAGCAAGTATGAAACCTTCAGTTCAAACTCCAGCAGTGGGGAAAAAACAAAAGATAGAGTAGTGTTTTCTAACATATCTAACACAGAGTAAAGGTGTGTTGTTTATATGTTTGAATGACTTTTGTTATAATTGCAATGAGTTGATTAAAAAACAAAGCATGTTTGAAATCACTGACTATTGAAGACAAAAGCAAATGCGTTCTAAGCGTCTCAGTATTTGGACTTTGCAGTCTGTTTCCTCTTTGATGCTGGGCTGACCTTGAAATTGGTTCCAATGGACAGAATAAGGTAGATGTGACATCACTCTAGTTTGGAGCCTAAGACTACCATGAGTACACAAGGCCTTATTTTGTCTCCTAGAGACTAAATAAAGTGATAAAGAGACCTGTCTTCTGGGGCCTGCCAGCTCACCCCAGCTGCCCAGCTATTCCTGCACGGCCTTGGGAGCTATCTTGGATGTTTTAGTCTTGGCCACCATTTGACAACAGCTGTATGTGTGACCCTGAGTGAGAATAGCAGATGAAGCCAGCCAGCTGAGCCCTAGTCAAGCAGTAGAAACATGAGAAATATTTTTAAATTGTTCTTTTAAGTCACCAAGGAATGAGGTGGTTCATGATGCAGAAATTAACCAACAAAGCATGTAGTACTCCCTGTAAAATTATATGACACATTTTCCAAAAAATCATGTCATCAAAGATGCAATTTAATAACTTCATTTTTGAACTCAAGAGCCTTATACTTGCTAGGTAGGCAGTCTACCACTTGAATCAGTTTTGATGAGTTTTCATTTCTCTACAACATCTACCTCCTCTTTATTTTCTCCTAACACAGATTCTTTACTATGTTTAAGCAAACTTACTTGACCTATCCTTCATACAACCTTTCTTCTATTTTTATATCTCTTATCCATTAGCATTTCACCAGCAGTGATAATCTTTCTTAGAGGCCAATCTATTTTTGCTTTCCTCCTCTAGGAAGCTTTCCTTAACTTTACTTCTATTCTTCTGGAGTCCACATGCATATATTTTGTACCACACATAAATGCAATCATAGTATATCGTTTACTGGTGATTAAGTATTGTGTTTGCCTCAATTCGATTTCCTCTTTCAAAAGTAGAAGTATCTTTTGTTTTCTGTACATCACATAGCTCCATATTATACTGTCTCCCAAAGACAAACTGACACTAGAGAGATCTAGAAAGAGCTGACTAACACATCAATGTCAATTACCTCATTTATAATAGAAAACAACCATTTGCAAGGTCATTGAAAATAAAACAAAATGGCATTTTTAACCTCTAGGCAATTTTGATGGGACAAACAAATTCTAGTCAAAAGGTTGCTTAATGTGGGTGAAATGTTACTTATGCAATGTGAAAACACAATGGCATCTAAGAGTATCTCTATACTCATCACAAGGTTTGCTCAATAACTGGCCCAGAAAAACCTCTGGCCAGGCTTACTATTTTCAAGACTATGTTAAATAAATGCTTCTCATATAAATTGTTATTCATTCAAAATATTTACTAAGAATCTAATATGTGCCAGGAAGTAGGTATAAATCAGTGACCTAAAGAGTCAAAAATCTTTATCTTAGAAGAAATTGCAATCAAGAAAATGTTTCTAGCTTATTGTTTATTAATCAACCCCAAATAAATTCTATAAAACTGAGATATATTCATATGTATATGGGTATTCTTTTTTCCACAACAGAATCTGCATATTGTACCTCAGATTTTGAACCTGCATTTTATCTATTAGCATAAAAAATGAGCAAATAGGCAAAGGTTAAGAACTTCAGTTTGCCAACCATGTAAAAATATTAGACCATATTTCCTGATGCATGAATTATAGAGCATGTAAATCCCTGTATTAGTGCAAGTAGCAGTACAGCCCTTTTTCAAAACATTGAAATTTTTAAATAAATCCAAATTGTAGAATGCAATCTATGTCCTTTGATTTACTTTAAGTGAATGCTTATTTCTCAAGAGTTTACAAAAATGCCTAGAAAGTGAAGACATTTATTTTATAAAGTATAATGTTACGTATTTGTATGAGCTTTAACATTACCCAACAGGAAATAAAAACTTTTCATTTTAATAAATGTAAACATTATAGACACACACACACACACACACACACACACACACACACACACACACACACACACACACATAAGGGTTTTATAGAAAAACTTCCTTCCTCACCCTTCTTCTCTAAAGTATAAGTGTTTAACCTTTAGTAATACAGTTCGAATGACCTGAACATGTCTGTAAACACATTTCCGCCTGCTTATCTTGGTCTCCACTCTGTTCACTGGGATCAATGTTTAGATTATTTCCAGAGAGGGGACAGCACCTCATCAATGCCTGTAGAATGTCAAGGGGTCATCTGAGCACGAATCCACCATTGGAGCCTGGAAGGAATGCATTTACTTTTAACAGGCTGCAGTTGCTGTCTGTGAAAAATTAGTATGTCAAGAGATAGCCATTTAAGGGGAGTTAGTGTAAAGTTACCCCACCATTAGGCCTATTGGAGAGAAATGTCCCACACTTCAAGGAAGCTTCAGAGCATTAATGGAGAGGAAATGATGGCCATAGACAAACAGTAAAATGAGCACCTATGATAGTAGTGGTGCTAATAATAAAATATAGAGCTTACAGAATTCCAAGATGCACACATTTGAATTAGTGTAGATTCCTAGGATTCCTCATTATGACATATTGCCTTTTCCCTAATTAGTACCTCCAGAATACTGAAACTTTACAAGCATGTGGCATCATTTTCCCTTTTATATAAATAAAAGATATGCTTTTGTGTTGTTTTTATCTCCATTAGACTCTCAGTGCAATCACACGATATACATAGAGTTCTTTCTAGAGTTTTTCATACAAATACCAAGAAAACTAGCACAGCCTTTAAAATAAAATTCAATTCATTAACCTAACAAGTAAACACCTTAAAATCAAATTCACTAACCTGTGACTTGATGATACAGCAGTAAGATCACGAAATTGGACAATTATTACCTAGTTCTCATTATCTGAATATTTCATTTCTATTTCCTATTAAAAAGATATTATAGTTGCTCCCAGAGTGTGAAATGCTTTGACTTTTGTCTAATGGATGAAAGTCAGTTATGTATTTATTATAAAACTATATGATAAACAAAGTGGAAAGGAAGACACTCCTTAGTATACAAAATATTTATTCACATGAATAATCACTGTCATGCAACCCAATAGGCTCCCTCCTAGGACTAAATGTATCATCATCCACACTACCAGCATGTGGATAAACCCCAATCTGATGCAGCAATTGCAAAGAAAAAATGTCAGGATGTCCCTAAGAAAGTATGTAAGGTTGTATGCCAGTGGCTCATGCCTGTAATCCTAGCTACTTGAGAGGCTGAGGTCTGAGGATCACAGTTCAAAGCCAGTCCAGGCAGGAAAGTCCATGAGACTCTTATCTCCAATGACCCAACAGAAAACTGGAAGTAGAACCATGGCTCACAGTGGTAGAGCACTAACCTTGAGGGCTCAGAGACACCTAGGCCCTTAGTTTAAGCCCCATGACCAACCAAAAAATAAGAGAGAAAGAGAGCCAGGCACCAATGCCTCATGCCTGTAATCCTAGCTGAGATCTGAGGATCACGGTTCAAAGCCAGCCCAGGCAGAAAAGTCCGTGAGACTCTGATCTCCAATAAACCACTAGAAAACTGGAAGTGGTATTGTGGCTCAAGTGGTAGAGTGCTCGCCTTGAGCTGAAGCGTGCAGGGACAGTGACCAGGCCCAGAGTTCAAGCCCCATGACTGACAAAAACAACAAAAAGAATAATAATAGTGAGAACATGATCATGGCCTTCATAGCAGGAGCTCTCAGGCCAGCCCTCACTCTATCAGATGAGCCCCTTCTTCACATTGTCTAGACCAAGGCACTATTTTTTCGTGAGCCTTCCTTGGATATTCCTGTCCATAAGATTTGTGTAGCCAAAGCAAGGAAGTGGTGACTCATGCCTGTAATCCTAGCTACTAAGGAGGCTGAGATTTGAGGATTTCAAGGTTCAAACTCAGGCCAGGCAAGACTCTTAACTCTAATTAACCACCAAAAAGCCAGAAGTAGAGCTGTGCTCTAGCCTAGAGCAGAAAAAGCTAAAGGACAGTGTTTAGGCCCTGAGTTCAAGCCCCACTACAGGTGCACACGTGTGCATACACACACACACACACACACACACACACACACACACACACACACACACACACACACACACACACATGATTTTTGTAGCCAGAGTTATGCTACAAATAGTCTTTTGATTTAAGAAAACTATAGATAGAACTAAAACCTTTTCTGGGTTTGTTTGAGAACAATTCTTTGCAAAAATCATAACTTTAATTCAGATGGGTTTTCAAAGGACAGCAAGCTGTAGGAATTTTATGCTCCCTTTCTTTTCTAATACCTTTCTAATATATCATCTAAATCCCTATGATTGCAGATCTTTCCTTATAGCTTCCATGAAAAGAGAACAACTCTGAAGCAGGTGAATTATTCCCCCCAAAGCCTGACCTATGCAAAGTCTAGTGAAAGGATTAGCCCAGACTTCTTGCCTGCTGAGGTTTTATTTATGCAGGGCTCATGAAAGCACACCAGGATGTCATTAGCTTGTTATCCACTGTAATCCCATTATTTTTCTGCTACTGTGGCCTGGCTCTGAAATATTCAGTCTCCTCTCTTCAGGCCAACTTTCTTCACAGGTGAATTGTTCTTTACTATCTCTACCTCACCTCACTCGAGAGAGGTTCCACGGCATTTGGAAATGTGGTACTTTCCTCTCAGAATCTCAATTCTTCAAGCATAGTTAAAATGCCCACGGAGATCTGTACAATTGGCAGATAAAATGATCATCGGATATAGTCCAAAATGTTTATGGTCCTGTACAAATGACAGTGGATAATAAAAGATATCTAATACATGGTCCCCATTCAAAGTGATCCACACTTCTGTCAGGGGTGGAAAGAGATCTTTGGCATGGAGAAAGACGACCAGAAATCCCAAGTAGAATATGGAATAAAAGGAAAGAGAGCATCCTGAGGGAAACAAACTCTGCAAAGGAGGATGGAGAAGAGCCTTGAAGGATATAGTGGAAGGTTTAAAAAAAAAAAAAAGACAAATTGTTAGCTGGGTTCTGGTGACTCACACCTGTAACCCTAACTACTCAGGAGGCTGAGAACTGAGGATGCCATTTTAAAGCCAGCCAAGTCAGGAAAGTCTATGAGACACTTATTTCCAATAACTACTAAAAAACCAGAAGTGGAGCTGTGGATCAAAGCGGTAGAGCACTAGTCTTGAACAAAAGAGCCCAGGCCCTGAGTTCAAATCCCATGACAGATACAAAAAAATAAGAGGCAAATTGTAAATTTTATGTCTTACTAAAGACATAGAAAAATAAAAGCCTGCTTGGATCATACTTCAAGGGCCAGGATTCCTAAAGTCAAATCTTAGCCTAGAGACTAAGAGAGGAAATGAGGGAAGATTCATACCCAACTACATTGGACAAGGTTATATGGTAGAGTTGCTAACTGAAATAGGATCTAAAACTATGACTGCAAATCTGGCTGACAATACTGACTAGCTCTGGGTTTCAGGGAAAGTTATTAGATTGGTTTCTCTAGGTTTAAAGCAGGGATTCTAACTGCCCTAGCATATCTGCAGGTCTTTAAAATAATGCATGCAAGCAGTATTAACTGCTTATGTCAGGCATTGTGGTACCTAGACTATTTATGGCATGGGTGAAAAAAGTATTTTCCATTTCTTCATCAGAAGCTTAGATGAAAGAGATTGGGATTTACAGAATTGAGTGAAAGCAGGCCTTCTGTGTTACTTTCATTTTTTTTTATTTTCTTTCTTTTAACTCAGGACCTGGATGTGGTTCCTGAGTGCTTTTGTTTTCTCAAGGCTAGCACTCTACCACTCAACCCATAGCTACAATTTCAGCTCTTCGGGTGGTTGTTTGGAGTTGAGAGTCACATGAACATTCTTGCCTGGTTTGGCTTTTGAACTGTGATCCTCAAAACTCAGCTTCCTTAATAGCTAGGATTCCAGGCATGAGCCACCAGTGCCCAGCTTTATTTTGTTTCTTTTAAACAGGAAAATACCATGAGGAAAGCTGACTCGGGAGTAAATAATCTATTAATCTGGTAATAGAAGATACATCTAGGATAGCAACACCTAATTAAAACACCAGCTTAATAATAGAATTATTAGAATGACATTCTAGTTAAACGTTATGAAGGCTTTCTGAGTGCCGGTGGCTCACATCTGTAATCCTAGCTGCTCAGGAGGCTGAGATTTGAGGACTGCAGCCTGGGTGGAAAACTCTGCGAGACTCTTATCTCTAATAAACTACTCAAAAAAGCCAGAAGTGGTGCTCCAGTGGTAGAGTGCTTGCCATGAGAAAAAGAAGCTCAGGGACAGTGCCCAGGCCCAGAGTTCAAGCCCCCAGGACAGGCAAAACAAAAACAAACAAACCAAAAAGCTATGAAGGATCAAAACTGAGGATACCATTATGTGTCATTCATGCATGTTTATCTGAAATCTGAAGTGTAATAGTTCAGTCTACAGGAACAACACCCTGAACACACCCAGTCATATCTAAAGTTCTAAAGTAGAGCAAAACACCAGTTATGTGCTCCTTCTGTATGACTTATTATTTTTGTTTTGTTTCCATAATTTCAAAGTTAGTCTCTCTATTCATTACAAAAATGAGCATCCATTTTGATTCATTCCTTAATTGTCCTGAAATTTGACAATTGATTATAACAACTAAAAGGTAACTACCTCTGTCAAGACTAAGAAAATCTATGCAAATCAAAATAATCTCTCTGTACCAATAATAAAGACATTTAAAAAAAGTCAATGGAAAGAAAGATGAGCTGAGCTTCAATAGATTTGGTATGAGTCCTAATTTGTACTGCAAACACAACCCCTTTTTCCTGGGTCTCGGTTTCTTCAACTGAGATTCTTTTGCTTCTTTCTGCATTATTAAATCACTAGTTCCCAAAAGTCCTCCAATCTTCTAAATTCCAGAAACTTATGATATATAACACCTCAAAGGGTTGGTGATCTCAAACAATCCATAAGATTAATTAAGTTCTCTTCCAGGACAGCATAACTTTGAGACCTTCAATTAGGGAAGGATTTAACTTAATTAATATAAAAGATTACACTTGATAACACAAAACAACAGCAATTGTCCATCCCAGAAACAATGTTTTTCTAATGGTATGTAGGGGGCAATCATAGCTAAAGACTGTTATAAAATTTTTAGGAATTTGAAGCCAAATTGATAGCAACCTATCAGGATCATGATGGGATCATTTATGCTCCATAAATCTGAGAATGCTACTAACTTTACCTTCTTTTGAAGAGCTGGTTGTGAAATATTTAGCATCATGCCACCAGTGATTTTTAAATGGGATAAGTCAACGAGACAGATTTGAACAACAAACAGCGCCTGCTGATTGGCTCCATGCTATCATTAATGGTAGAAAATGATCCTAAGAGTAATTCAGTGATGTCCAGCTAAAACATGGTGCAGCTGTATTTGATTTTGGAACTCTGGAAAGGGGAAAAACAAAATGGTGAGACAAAGGACAAAGGGGGAACCAATGCAACAACGATACTCACAAGACAATAGGTGGGAAATGATCTGTACAACTGGGGAGGAGGTGGGAGGGAAAGTGGGAGAAAAATGAGGAAGGGGTAACAAGTTCAACAAGAAACGTACTTACTACCTAAGGTATGTAACTGTAACCCCCCTGCACAGCATCGTGATGATTACATGTTTAATAAATAAATAAATATGGATGGCATAAAAAACATGGTGCAGGCTACATGCTAAAAATAACAAAACTCACACACTCCCATTTCCATCTTTTCCTTGTCCTCTTAAAGATAATTGTAGTTTGTGTAAATGTAAGCTACCTGGAAGATAGGGACCCTAAACCAATCATGGTTGGAAATCAGAGCCAAGGGTGCTCTGATTGACTTGTCCCCCAAGGGATGTCCCAGAAAGTACATTAGCCTTGTTTTAAACATCATCAAGGATAAACAAGAAAACTCACCCCAGAAGCATTGCCAGTGGCTGCTCATCAACCCACAGAAAGAGCTCAAGGCAAGCTTTACTCCTAATAAATATCCTGATACTCAGACTTAGGGACTCTAAATTTAGCGTGCAAGATTGCCACCACATGTTCCAATGTTTCCTGGGGCTGGTGCCAACACAGAATCTCTCTAGAGAGAGCCAACAGTAGTGGGTGAGACAAGAGCTTGAAGTCTGGATTTAATTTCTCACAAATGAAATAAATGTGTCTTTTTAAGGCTTTTCCCGTGCCTATTTACACTCAGAAAAGAAACTCTGTAGATTTACAGAGCAAGAAGACCAAAGTTGGAAGAGTCTGTATTACACAGGAGTGAAATGTGTGAAGCTAATTCATTACAAAAACCTCCCCAAACACTCAGATGGTAGTGAACATTTGTAGTGAAGAAAAGATACTAAAGGCAGCATTTCCTGTAAGTTTGTGTCTGGATCCTTCTGCTTTTCTTACTGATTGTGTTCTGTACCATAGTAAAAATAAGAACAAAAATAATTGATATTAATGCCACTTGATGTTAGGTTGTGCAAGCAATCTGGTCATGCAAATGTAAGGATCATTTTGTTAAAATCAAACTCTCAAGAGGACAAGAGGCTTGGTATAAGTGGTAGAGTATCTGACTAGCTAGGGTTAAACCCTGTGTTAAAACTCCACAAATAAATAATAAACACATAGAAGTTCAAAATAAATACATAAGAAAGACTAAAGGTAGAAATCATGTTTAATATCCTCCAATTTCACTCTACTCAGAAGCAAAACTTTATTTTCTAACTTCATATGACTTCTAAAACTAAGGCCCATATAACAATCTAATAATTCCTTTATAGGTCTGCCAAGAGAATAATGATTTGAAATATTAATAACACCAACATTGTAAGGTATAGATCATTTAGAAAGCAACTCCTACACCTAGTTCTCTAAGCAGTGACAGGAAATGAGAAAATGGAAACATTGTCTATTTGCATGTAAAATAACATTAAAAAAATCAAATCCGTGGCTTATACTGGTGTTCCAATTCAGGGTTTTGCGCTTGGTCACTTGATGCCTACCACTTGAGCCTGCTTTTTGCTTTTTGTTTTTTGTTGGATGTGGAATCTTGTAGACTTTGCAGTATCTTTCCTAGTTTTGAACCACTTTCCTAAGGATCATAGTGACCTAAGTATTACCACAGGCTTGAGCTATTAGCCCTTAGCAAAAAAATTAACCAAATTTTAGCTAAAAAATTAATGTGATGATCATATGCCTCAGTTATAAATCTTCCTCTCTCTCATAAACATTTATGTTGAATCCATAAACATGCTGACAAGCTAAAGAAATTCTCAGATGCTAGACTGAAACACCTGGATATAATATAAATAAATATAATATAAATATAACTGTATTATCTTGTTGATATTAATTCTAGTATGATCAATAGTATTAAGGGAAAGTGAGTAAAGCTTTTCTTTTGTTGCTATATAATTAGCAAGTATCCTATTTTTCTCATGAAAGACAATCACTTTCCTTTAGTGTAGTGATTTTCATTTCTGTTGAAGTAGCTGTATCCATCAGTTGAATAAAAAAAAAAACAGTAAAAATGCTCACTTTGAAATTTTCATGCAGATTTTGCAACCAAAAGAAAAGAAAAAAAATCCCTGTAAACAATTTATGCCTATGTAGAGAATCCTTGCTTCTGCTACAAAACAAAAAGCAACCACACCAAACACATTATAGGCATCACACTAACCAAGCCTGACAAAGTTAGGATCAAGAATCAGACATAATCTTATTATTTGGCTGTAGTTTGGACAGCTTCTAGGCATGACTTAAAAAACAGAATTTAAAAGATTACTTTCTAAAATGGCATTTTCCCATTCCAGCTCCTGTTTCCAATTTGTACCCACTCCAACACTCCATTCCTCTCTCCACCCCTTTTCCTCAACCCCATCTTTACTCACCTCTTTGTCTGGCCTGCTGGCCCTCTTGGCCAGCTATTTGTGAAGTGGCAGCACACTTCTGTGAGATTTCCTCTTTGCTTATTAGGAACTCAATGCAAATTGTGTCAACATGATGTTAATGATGAAAAGCTGGGCTAGAAAATAGTTCTCTCCTATGGAAAAGGCATTGTTGTTCAGGGAAATGTTAGTGTGGGGCCAATTTTTTCTTAAATGAATTTACCATAGGTCGTTATCAGAGAGCAAGATCTTGGGAAACATTTATACAAAACATGGTGATAGTGGGATCCAGATGCTTGCCTTGCTGTTGCCATACATTTGGGAGGTGTGGGAGGTGTGTCTTGGTTTTTTTTTTCCATCCCCTGGTATAAAGAACAAATTCCCAGGCTTTCACACAGCCATGTCGCCATACACTGAAATGTCATGGTTTGCCTTCCTAATCTGTGGCTGTTATTAATATCAATGGAGAATAACTATACATTCTACTAGGACAAGATTTTAGTGGTATGAATCCCAAGTCTCTCATTATTAAAATCAGATATTTAGCCAGGTACCTGTGACTCATGCCTGTAATCCTCGCTACACAGGAGGCTGAGATCTGAGGATCACAGTTCAAAGCCAGCCAGGGAAAGCAAGTTCATGAGACTCTTCATCTCCCATGAACCACCAGAAAACCTGATGTGAGCTGTGGTTCAATGGGGTACAGTGCTAGCCTTGAACAAAAGAAGCTCAGGGTCAGTACCCAGGTCCTGAGTTCAAGCCCCACAACAGACAAAAAAAAAGGAGGAGGAGGAGGAGGAGGAGGAGGAGGAGGAGGAGGAGGAGGAGGAGGAGGAGGAGGAGGAGGAGGAGGAGGAGGAGATAATTTATTCAAGTTTTGTTTCAACTGTACAATATTGTCACATGCTATCACTTGCCCTCCCCCCAACCTGCCCTCATTTCAAACTATAGCATTTGTTGACAATACTTAGCAATCTACTGCTGAATTGTGAGGATTCTACCTTATCTGTGGCTCCATGCACAATCTCAGCTGGCTAGACTCTCCCAGAAAGGGTCCTGCTGCTAATCTATCCATCAGAAGCAACCAGTTTGTTTTGACCTTTCTTCTCAATACCTAAGTTCCCAGTCATCTTTATTCACTCTGTTTCTTTTCCATGTGGATTTGTTTTTGGACCTGTGCTAGTTTCAAATTCTCTCTCTCTCTCTCTCTCTCTCTCTCTCTCTCTCTCTCTCTCTCTCTCTCTCTCTCTCTCTCTCTCTCTCTCTCTCTCTCTCCTCTCTCCTCTCTCTCTCCTCCCCCCTTTCTCTTTGGATTCCTTATTGATATCCTGAAAATCATGTGAAGTTATGAGTGATTATGTGTTTTCTTCCTAGTTTTATACTTAGCTCCCACTCCTCACCCTCCTCTACCATTTTAAAGATAATTTTTATGTGCTTCTTTCATATAAACAGTGAATTAAGCACTTTCATTAAATAGAAGCCAAGGTTCTTTTATAGGAGACCATGAAGGCCACAGAACTATATGGGAATACATGATGAGAACATCTTGTTGGATGAAAATAGAACTTTCCAAGCTTTCTGCATCATTGGCATTTTATGAATGCATACACACAAAAACCCTGGGCAATGTTGATCCTGATTTGGTTTTTCACTTTGCCTTGAACATCTAATAGGTATCTCAATCCTAACTGGAGCATAAGTGAACCACAGATCATCTCAGGAACTACCCTATCCTCCCCCTCCATTGTTTTTGCAGGGTTCTTCAACCTAGTTCCTAGAACTCTGCCCTCCGGTTTATTTACAGCACAAGGTTAGTGTCTTCACTGATTCTCTTCCTCCCTCATGCAATCAGTTGCCACATCCTATGAGCTTCACATTCCAACCAAACCATTGCTCCACAATGCTGCTACTCCTGGCGAAGCTGCAAGGGGTTCTTTGGTGAATTTTTGCATTTGCATCTTACCAGTCAGTCTTTAAACTCTCCTTCCCCACCCACTCAATGTCGCTGTAACTGCTTCTTTACAAAGCAGTCACTATCCTCCTCCTTTTAAGGTACTCTCTACTAAGCCAGCATCATGGAAACTTTCTAAGGCTGTTCCTTCCCATTCAAAGAAAACACAAGCAAAATCCACCTGAGCTGATGACAAGGATGCACAGCATCTGTAAAATCTAACTGTTACCTCTACTCACTCTTCGGATCTTTCCCATTTACTCCAGAGACAAAGGTCACTGGGCTGTTTCTCTAAGGAAGAGCCCATACTGCGTATTTCAGGGGACAAGGGCTAGATGTGCCACTGGAAAGTGAACACCCACCTGAATCACCTCACAGCCCTCTGAGGACCTTCCCTGACCATCTTCTTCACTGTGGTATCTTTTGCTGCGTTCACATTCCACATTCCTCTCCATTCCTTCTCTCAGCTTCCACACAGTCTGCTATACAATACATTTCACAATTGACTCTGCTGCTCATCCATCTTCCATCGATAGAATACAAACTCCACAATGTAAGGTCCGCTCCTGGATGGACAGCAGACTCCACCCTCCTCGCAGCAAAGTCTCCACCCAGTACCTGTGTTACCTAGGCAACTGGGACACCTGGAAGAGGTCACATCTGCATCCGCTGAGGTCACATCTGAATTTGATGTGGCCACACCTTTCCCCGCCCATACCCTACATAAGGCCTAGCCCAGGCCCAGACGCTCTCTTGCTCTTCTTTTCTAGCTCTCTCTGCTCTCTCTCTGCTCTAGCTCTTTCCTCTCTTTCCTCTCTTTCCCAGCCACGTGGAGTGCCAACCTTGCCTGGTCCCAGCAGTCTACCTCTTACCTAAATAACCACATGAGTGCTGCTGTTCTTACCCCTCTTTCTGCTCTTTTCTAGCTCTTTCCTCTCTTTCCCAGCTCTCTCTCATTCCCAGGCCTTTCCCAGCCACGTGGAGTGCCACCCTTGCCTGGTCCCAGCAGGTCTACTGAATAAACCTACCCTTTACCTGAATACCACATGCGTGCTGGTGCTGTTCTTACTCACCTACCTCTTTTTAAAAACCTAACACACAAGCACAGGTATGGAAGTCTCTTGGCTTCCCACCTTCTTACTGTGTGAAAGCTGCCTGGTGTGTAGAGGTATGCTCCAGGAAGGTGTGAGGCTTGCTTTGAAGACTTTCTAACCCCCCGACCACACTGACAGTCTCATCTGTACTCCATCCAGGGCATCAGACATTTCTTACATCAGGATAGGAATGATCAAGAATGTAAAGTAAATGCTAATCTTTTTTCTGATAATTGAATCTTATCATGATCGATCTGTGGGTTTTGAAGAAGAAGAAGAAGAAGAAGAAGAAGAAGAAGAAGAAGAAGAAGAAGAAGAAGAAGAAGAAGAAGAAGAAGAAGAAGAAGAAGAAGAAGAAGAAGAAGAAGAAGAAGAAGAAGAAGAAGAAGAAGAAGAAGAAGAAGAAGAAGAAGAAGAAGAAAGAAGAAGGAAGAAGAAGAAAGAATTATTGCGCTCTGGGCACTGTCTCTGGGGTTTTTTGTTCTAAGCTGGTGCTCTACCAGCTTCCAGCTTTGTTTTTTGGTCAGTTGTGAGGCTGGAACTCTGGGCCTGGGCACTACCTCTTGAGCCACAATACCACTACCAGCCTGGGGTGGTTTTGAACCGTGATCCTCAAATCTCAGCTTCTTGAGTAGCTAGGATTACAAGCATGAGCCACAGGACCTGGCTAGCTTCCAGCTTTTTAATTGTTAATTGGAGGTAAGAATCAAATGAACTTTCCTTCCCCAGGATGGCTTAGAACCAAGATCTCCAGATCTCAGCCTCCTGAGTAGCTAGGATTACAGGTGTAAGCCTCTGACACCCAGTAAAAGTTTGTATTTTGTATTTTTGAAACACTATCCATTTTCTTGATAACGTTGTTACAATTATCCACAACAACTTTTCTAACATATTAGGATATTCTAACTTACATATTCTAACACATTACTTACATATTCTAATGTTAGATTCCTTATGCTCATTTCAAGGATTTTATGTCAGGTAATAGAATCTGAAGATGACAAAATAAATGTTTCTAAAACTTACATCATAAAAAACAAATTGACATTGGTCTTACTCATACTTATTACCTAGGATCAGATTATAAGATACAGATAACTAACAATCTGAGAAAAATCACATAGTAAGTCATTTTTATAGTGTTCAGCCCTTACATTTTTCTCATTCTCCTTTCTTTTTCATTCTACCTATTCACCTCTCTACCCTCTCTGCCCTTTAGAAGCAAAGCAAGTCTTTGTGATTCAAGTAAATTCTTCCTGGATTTGGATACTTCAGGATAAGTAGGAGCAAAATGAAAACATAAGAAGACAGGGATAAAATTAGCAAGCATATCTCCTTACAAGGAGATTCCAAACAAATATGGATCTTGATTTTCATTCCCATAATCATTTCAGAGTAGGGGCCTAATCAATTCCAAGTTTTACTATCACATGATTAAGGAAAAATATGTTTCTTAGAAACCCAAACTATGAAAATAAAAAACAAATTCTTTCAACTCTTTCTTTAGAAGTTACTCTGAATGAAGTAAGAAGGTTCTCAAAAAAAAAAAAAGAAGCCTATAAGATAAATAAAAAACAATCAGCATAGAATAGGTCAAGACTGTAAAAGCTACTGGAAGTTGAATAAAACTCTGGTGGGAACTAGTCAATGCATTGACTTCGGTTGTAGGAGGCTCAGCAGCATGAGGAATAACAAGGAATGTTCAGCATTAATTGAAGACAGTTTGAAGAAGGAAAATGAGTCACAACTGTTTCTTAAGTTCTGTGGTTAGTGCAATCAACGGATGTTCTTCCACCAGAAAGTCAACCCAGCATTAATGGATTCTAAAAGACAGTGCATTTAAATCTAAATTCTTCAGTTCATTGAATAAGTTGAAGCCTGCATTATCTGATATTTAAAAAATATAATTACAAACTAAGGATTTAAACTACAAGAAGAGTCATTATGAATCAAAGGAAAACTTGGGGATACTATGATTAAATACAATATGGAGATAAATACATGCTACTTTTACTTGGTTTGTATTTTAATCAAATGTGTGTATATTTGAATTGTTCCCAGGACATCAAGTTTATATGTGACGATACTTCCTGGCTCATATGAAGGACTGCATGGATTTTTGTTGTTGGTGGTGGTAGTAGTTTGTTTATTAATGCCAGTACTAAGGCTGGAACTCAGGACTGAGTGCTATACTTTAGCTTTTTGACTCAAGACTGGATCTTGTCCACTTGAGTCTCAACTCCACTTCTGGCTTTTTGATGGTTAATTGAAAATTAGAATCTCAACTTGACAAACTTATCAGACTGCTTGTGGAGAACCAGTTATGGTTGCTGATGCTCAAAAATATCTGATAATTCTATTGTTTTATGGAATCCTGAAAAAAAGACTGTAAGATGCTGTTTGATATTATATAACATGAACACCTAATTTTTTAAAAAGTCCTGAATCTACCTTTAAAGAATACATAGAGGGGCTGGGAAGATGGCTTAGTGATAGAGTGCTTGCCTTGCATGCATGAGGCCCTGGGTTCAATTCCTCAGCACCACATAAGCAGAAAAAGCTGGAAGTGGTGTTGTGGCTCAAGTGGTAGAGCACTAGCCTTGAGCTGAAGAGCTGAGGGGCAGCGCCCAGACCCAGAGTTCAGGCCCCATGACTGGCAAAAAAAAAAAAAAGAATACATAGAAAAATTTGAAATAAAATATCTAATACTAGTCTAGTCATAAAGCTTTAAGGATAAACAAACAAAAGGTATTGTCCAAGCATCAAGCCAGAAAAAGAGATTCAACTATAAGAACAGAAAATTCAAGCTGTTGTCTGATTTCTCCATAGAAAACAAGCAGTACCAGAGCAGTGATACATTGTTGATGAAGTTGATTCAAGAATATAATACCAAAAGAAAAATTTATTCAAGTAGAAAGACAGCAGACAGCTACTTTTAAACATTAAAAAAACAGAAAATGTAAGAGTCATAAGTTTATATTGATAAAAAATTTTGCAAGTTGACAGTGTAGCTCAGGAGTTAGAGCACAAAGAGCATCAGATACTAAGTTGGAGTCTCTGTCTCAAAGAAAGAAAGAAAGAAAAAGAAAGAGAGAGGAGGGAGGGAAAGAAGGGAAGAAGGAAGGAAGGAAGGAAGGAAGGAAGGAAGGAAGGAAGGAAGGAAGGAAGGAAGGAAGGAAGGAAGGAAGGAAGAAAAAAGGAAGGAAGGAAGGAAGGGAAGGAGGGAGGGAGGGAGGGAGGGAGGGAGGGAGGAAGAAAGGAAGGAAGAAAGAAAACTAAAGGAAGAAAAGAAGAGAGGAAGGGAGGAAGGGAGCATGGGAGGGAGGGAGGGAAAGAAAGATAGGAAGGAAGGTAGGAAGGGAGAGAAAGAAAATTGTTGAAAATTTAATGCCAAATCAAATCATTTAAGAAAATAAGTACAAGAATAATCATTCTTAAATTTTACTACTAGAATGTTAATTTTAATTCTTGGTCTTTTATAATGATATATTTGAATCTCTATAGGGCCTGTTACTGTTTTTAATCATTGCAGTTAAAATGAACCTCTACTTCTACTTACTTTCTGACTCTGAACATTACTACAGAGAAATCAGAAGTCATAATTTTCTTCTGAATATTGTGCTTATTCTTTTCCTCTGTGGTGCTTAGATGGATTTCCAGGTGGAGTGCCTTTTCTGAATGAAAGTTCACAACTAAGTTTCAATGACTGCATACTCTGGTTAGAAAGAGAACAGAGTTGAGCCACTTTCAGATTTCACTGGACCTCATATAAAAGTCAAAGATATATAGTCAAGCAGGGCTGGCATTCCTGAAAATAACAGCGTATGGATCTGCAGGGTGGAATGTAATTGGTGAACAACCTTCCCTGAGGCATTTATCCCTAGATATACCACCATGCTCTCATGGCAGCCTCATTTCCTAGACAATGAGTGATACCATGGAGGGACCCAAGCAGGACTGTTTCAATGACTCCTAGGACTGACTTCCTAATGGATGTCTTTGGATTCGAGATTCTGAATGGCCTAGTAAGTCTGAAACACTATACATCCTCCCTTTCCTTTCTCCGATCACAGATATTAGACCTGCATCTTCCACTTGGGCAAGCAGAGGGAAAGATGAGGATGAATCTCTGAAATTAGATTATTTATCTAAAAACAACAACCACCACCACAACAAATCCCCACCGAACAGCACCAACAAAATTCCTTGAAAATGCTCTTTTCAACTGAAAGTCTTAAAACTCAGGATTCTATATTTGGTCAGAGTAATTCCATTTCCCTATCATTTCAGTCTATATGTTTAATTATTTTGTATGAGCATAGAAAGATTAAGGGTATGTGATTAAACATAAAATAAGACTAATAGTTAATATAAAACAGTTATAATATTGGATGCTTTAACTGTATTCCTTTAACTTTCATATCATTTTGTGAGATACTAAATTTATTACACTTTTTTTGTACATATGGAGAAAATAAGGGACAGAGAGGTGAAATAACTTTTTCAAGGCCACACAGCCAGGAAGCAAGAGTTGCAAGAGAGCTAGGATTCAGAGCTAGGAATCAGACCCCAGCTGTCTGGCCTCTCAGACATTAAAAGTGCCATAACTTGCTACTTTTCTTTCCTATACTTCATGAAGTGATCAGAAAATTCTTCCCACTTTTGTACAAATAAGCAAAAACTTCCCATTGCCCTAAAACTCAACAATCTGTCCTCATCTACAATTCCTGCAAGTTTCTTATTACTATACTTTGTGAATTATTGTATTTTCCCCACTCAGTTTTCTCCTTCATAATCTTGCCTCTTCTGGCTTTTCTCAACAAATACTCCAAATACCAAATACTCAACAAATAACTTCAAAACAAAATGTGTATCCTATTCATCAATAATTAAGCATTGAACACATAATATCTTTTTTAAAATAGACCAGTCCTTTATCCTCAAATGAAGTTGATAGCACAGTTTGAATTATATAAGCTAAATGCACATTTTTTAAAATAATGCTATGACTACATTATGATTTGGGGATGAAATATCCCCAACAGGCTTAGGTATTGGGAGCTGAGTTGCCAGCTGATGAATTGTTTTGCAGGGGAAAGGGGTTAATTATTGGATCATGAGGGTTCTGATTTCATGAACGGATCCATCCACTGATGGCATTATTAGGGAGTGATATAGACGTTGAAAGATAGTTGTAGCCATTGGAGCATACCTTTAAAGGGTACATCTTGTCTTCTCTCCTGTCTCCCTCTGACCCTCTCCCGGCTGCTTTTATCTGTGTTGAGGCAGATAGCTTTATTCTACCATTTGCCTCCCCAATACCCCCACCAAGACATTTGGTCTCATTTCGGGAACTTAGCATTGGAACTGAATGGGCTGAAAACTCGGAAGCTCTGAAACAAAACCCATCTTTCCTCCTTTAATCCGGCTCAGTCAGGGATTTGTCACAGAAGTGAAAAAGTTGAGTTACACAAGAAAAACAACAACAGAAGAAGGAGTAACTAAAATCAATGGTGGTACATGCCTGTAATCTCAGCACTGGGGGTACAGTGGTAGGAAGACTGACAGTTTGAGGCTAAACTGGGCTCCATATTAAAAGTCTGAAAAAGGAAAGAGAGAGAAAGAGGAAAAGAAGAGGAAAGAGAGAGAAACAGAGACCGAAAGACAGAGACACAGAGGCACACAGAGAGAGACACAAGAGAGTCTAGAGCAGAAACTTCTCCATTTGGAGAAGGTACTGCCTATGTCTCTATGCAAACATCTTAACAAAAGGCATTGTGAGAGGAAAGGGAACCCATTAAAGGTCTTCCGAAGAAGAGCAGTGATTGGAGATAAAAAAGTGCTGGTCCAGATGTCATGGTAGCTATGGAGATAAGGACTCCATCAACTTCAGGGATTAGAGAAGTGATATGGGAGCTTGCATGGGAGAATGGAAGGAAGAAAAGGTGTTTCCTATGTGTAGAGATTAAACAAGTAGGAAGCTGCTGATATTCTTTATAACAATGAGGGGAAACTATTTGGTAGAAAAATCCAAGACACAAGTGAGGAACTTCTAATCAGTGTCCATCCAGTGGAAGAAGTCAATCAGGTGAGACACAAAAGTCTGACATCCAGTATGGCCGGTGAAGAGAGATTGAATCTCTTCACCCTCAACAGCTAGGTGTGCATGAACTTTGCGTTCTCCAAATCCTCACAAACTTAGTGTCATTCTTTTGCTATTTATCACCTGAAACCTTTTTTTAAAAAATATTCTGAAGTACTTAGACATCTTTATTTGAGGCTTTCTAAAATACTCAGATTAATAAAGTACCAAAGTCTTTCATAGCAACATCTTACCTATGACTCTTGGCCTTGAAGAGCTACAAGATGTTTCTAATCAGTTGTTCTATTCTGTGATCGATAAACCTCATTTTTGCACATGCAGTAACTCCAAACACCGATTTTTACAGTTCTGTTTAGTAGTTCAGTTATGAATATAAAGGAATATATATAAAAAAATTGTAAAAGGGTTTTTGCCTGCTTTTCTTATCAACATCAATCACTAATATTACTCAAAGAAACAGACCTGATAAATAAACGAGTTTAAAGATTCCATATTTCTATGTGAAAATTAAAAATAAATATGGGCTGGGATGTAGCTCAGGGCAAAATTCTTTACTAGCAAGATCAATGTCATGGGTTTGATCCCTAGTACTAAAAGAAGAAAAAAATTAAGAAATGAAGTTTATAAAAAATAAATACTATCACTGTTTACAGGATCAATGGAGCAAAAATTCCTCTGTAAATTTATATAATTACTGGAAATCTTTGGTAAAGGATATTGTTCACAAGAGACAAATTAGAAAAACTGTCAAATTCAAAAATATTTCTCAATCCCTCTCTGATAGAACTAAACACTCAAAATTGTCCTTCCCCTACCCTACCCTAGTCCTGGAGCATGAATAGAGAGCTGGGACCCTGTCACTGAGCCTCTTCATGCTCAAGGCTAGCACTCTACCACTTGAGCCACAGCACCACTTCCAGATTTTTCTGAGTAGTTTATTAGAGATAAGAGTCTCATGGAATTTCCTGTCCAGGCTAGCTTCAAACCACAATCCTCAGATCTCAGCCTCCTGAGTACCTAGGATTACAGGTGTGAGCCACTGGCACCCAGATTATTTTGTCATTTGTATAGACGTACCTTAATACAATTTTCATATGCCAAATCTATGTATTTCACCTAAGATGATTCTATGGATTTTTGCCTAAACATGTAACCATGTGAAAACATTTTTACGGTGTCAGTCCTGGTGTTTTCTCTTTTGCTTCATTTGCTATCTTTTCTTTTCCCTTTGGTTTTTAAGTGGGTTTACAGGAGGTTATACTGTTCTGAACTTACGAATTGATTTTTAAAACTCTGACAAACGCTCTTTCCTTCTGTGTAGTTTAAATGATCACCCAGTCTCTAGGCTGAAATGGAAGAAGTGACATAAGTCACTCACCCTTGCTGTTTATGTCCTCTAATGGGTGCTAGTGTTTGGTTACACATGTTATGTAGACTCCCAAGGGAAATTTGCAACATTGGTGTGCTAAGGTGGGCTGCTTAAGATCAGCCAGGACTGCTGTTTTCTATCAGTAACCATCAAGTATATTTAGAATCAGTACCTGAAGCATGCCAACTGCTGTACTTGGTTTCCTTGAAATATTTTTGAACAATTTTTAGGAAACTAAAAAAATATAATTTTCAACATGAACCAATAAAATAGAAACAGATTTGTGATTGCTATGATCTTAATGGCACCTGCTCCCTGCTTCCCCCACCTCTACCTCAGGTAAAAGTATATCCCCTTGTTACGTTTAACCCCTTAAAGCCTGACCTGCTGACTCCATCATCCAGGAGCACTGATATGCGGGAAGGGGTGATTGTAGTGGCCACATGTCTCTCACATTATACTTAGTTACTATATTGATATGAGAGAAAACCTACAAGTGGGCTGTTACCTAATTTGGGACAACAATAATTATTATTATTAATAACAAATGCATTACTATGTAAAAGCACTGATGGAAGACAACCTGTACATAATTGGATTCTCTCAACGGTTCTCTGAATCAGATAGTATAGTGGCTATTTTCCAAGGGAAGAAACTGAAGTTCCTCAGGCTGACTCCCTCACAGCTTCTCCCTGTGATGAACACCAGTCTCAGAAACCAGAACAGCAATGCCTCCAGAGATATCAGCAAAAAAAAATTTGGTTTTTCTTTCCAACAGCTAAAATGTGGCAAACACCAGACTTGAACCCAGGGTTGCTTTTTGTATTGCAGATATTTTTGCAATAAATATCTATACGTTCAGCCCAGGTTTGATTTTGGTAGATAACAGCTACCAAAATTCAATCCAGAAGACAGAGATGAAAACTTTTAATTTTCAAACAAAACAGTTTTAAGAGCATTTCCAAAGGTAAAGACTGATTTTTTTTCCTCTCCAAATCTCTACACATTGGTACCACTGTACCAATACAAATGGTGCTATAAGCATTTCTGCTTATTTTTAATGATATCCCTTGGGGAAAAATAATCTCCACTACATAAGAAGAAATATTTTATGAGAAAATGCATACTTTAACCTAATTTTTGCCTCTTATGACATACAGTGAATTTTCTCACTGACTTAGTTCTTTTTCCTTATTGTGTATTGCTTTACTTTATATATTGTACATGGGTTTATCAGGTCCTAGAGAAGTACATAAATTTGGTTTTGAGCAACAATTCCCACACACAATGCCTACAGAAATAAAACTCCATAGTATTAAAGATCAGCAGAAGTTAATTCAAAAGAAAAAATGTCTTCTCATTTCAATTAATACTTATTTTTTTATATGAACAGTGCTATATTTAAAGAAAAGTAAGGAGTGTGTGGCTAAATCTATAACCTTAAAGATCAGTGACTAAACAGACTGATAAGAGTTTTGGATTTGTAAGTAGAACATAAAACTAAAATTAAAAATAAAGGCCTCTTGTTAGACTCTTCAGGAAGAATCAGAACAGCATGAAGATTTTTAAAAGATCTGATTCCAGTGTCCTGCGTCTTGTATATACATTTTTATAATTCGGGGAAGGGAAGGGATATAACAAAACACAGAAATAAGGATACAGGTTGACTCATGTAAGAATGAGATAATTAAGACACTATGTTGAAAACGAACTTTACAATTTTGGGGAGGGGAGGAAGGTGTTGGGGAGGTGGGAGGAAAGGGATGGTAGGGAAAAAACAAAGGAGGAGGAAATAATGCTCAATAAGAAATGTACTCATTACTCATGTAACTGTAACCCCTCTGTACAGTAGTTTTACAATAAAAATGTATATTAAAAAAGATAATATTTGAACAATCCCCTTCTTATATGGACTTAACAATTTGAGGAATGTGCTAGACTTTAAAAAAGTGTTTAGGGCTGGGAAGGTGGCTCAGTGGTAGAGCACTTACCTTGCATGCGTGAGGCCCTGGGTTCGATTCCTCAGCACCACATATGCAAAAAGAAAAAAGCTGGAAGTGGCACTGTGGCTCAAGTGGTAGAGCGCTAGCCTTGAGCTGAAGAGCTGAGGGACAGGGTCCAGGTCCAGAGTTCAGGCCCCATGACCGGAAAAAAAAAGTGTTTGACTGCTGGACTTGTAAGAACTGGCAATATGTCAGCAAACAGGCTATTAAAGTTTAGCTTTTTCTGATGAAGAAAGAACAATTGCTTACTTTTTTATGTAACTGATAATAAAGGAACTTAGACATATCCATTTGTATATGCATATTAAGAGATTATTACAGAGCTACATTGAATGAAAAATTTGCTACTTGTATAGAAATTATTTTGAATAATGCATGCTATTCCGATATATGTGCATGTTGACACATAGATGTAGCGTTCTATGTATGCACACACCTTCACATAGCTCAATTCTGTGTCATCTCCTTGTCATTCAAACATTTTGCCCCTGTTCAGCATCCTCAGGAGGAATGTCATTGAGGATTATTCCCTAACCTGTCCTTCTTTCCTGAAGACATGGATTAACATACATACCATTGCAATTTCAGTTCTCATACACAATTCAGTTTTCATTTATTTCTCACAGTCACACACTTTATCTCTCTAGTGAAAAAAATCTTTCACAAAAATGATAATCCGTTGCAATTGCAAGAATGAATCCTTTAAAAGTATTCACCATAACCATGATTGAAATGGAAAAAAATTAGCTAGCATAGATAAAATGTCTATTAACTAACTTGAGGACTCTTCTGTAACTTAAAACTTTTTGGGCATCAGACTAGCCATTGTAAAGTACAATTTCATTTATAGTCATATCACAGAATAAGATTGCTTTCGTTGACTATGAGATTACAGCCCTTCCACAAATGTGTGTTTTATAGCTCCTGTTAGGTGTAAGCAATCATAGTTTAAAACTAGAAGCAAACACACAAAAATCATCCAGTTGATTCAGGCAAGAGGCTCTTAGACAAGTCACTCTTCATTTGCCCATGTCAAGATAAGCAATGTTAACTTTCTCATTATTCATCAATAAAACAAGAAGGATGAAAAAAATGGAAGGGAACTGAATGTGATAAATGCCAAATAAAAGGTTTGGGAAAAGAGACTGTAGAAGTTAGGTGGAGATTAAAATACAACATATCCTTGGGTCACTCAGTTAAAAGGCTGAGTACATTTATCAGAGAATATCTTTAGTGTTTGGTGAGCATGTTAATTATAGACCTAAGAATAGCCTGACACAGGAAACATAAACACCCAACCCTTATCATATATCATCACCAAGTATTATAAACTATCCTTGGAGAAACTGTGCCTTTTCCCAGCATAAAAAAATGTGTGAAATTTGGGGTCATGGTACCAGCCTGTTGAAGAAATTTTTACCCTGCTGCTACTCTTGTCAAACACAGCTTGCAATAAGTTTTAATAAAATGTGTTTTTATCCATATGTTTCACTGCCTAGGAAAACACAGCAGTATCGCCAATACACAAGGAAGTACGATATTCTACTTAGAATGCACTATTAGTTCTTTTGGAATTTAACTACCCAAATGCACCAAATTGGTCCATGTGAAGGAATACATGGTGAGGACATATACTCCCTTCCAATACATGACACAATTCAACGCAAGTGTTTGCTGACACAATACTAGAATCTAGGACTCAGAAATGGTCTAGGAAGCTAAGTCAGGCCATCCGGCATCACTTAGCTAGTTCACTCCAAAGTAAGTCAGTGTTCTTAGAAGCCAGAAGGGAGTTGAAGGAAAAGCAATACCCAAAGCCTTCCTTATGGCACATTTAATAAAGCAGACCTAAAGAAGTCGTGAAACGTGCAGGAAACCTGTTTAGAATTTTAACACAGCTATCAAACACTGGAAAGTATTAGCAACCAAAATGATCTGAATACTTACAGATGGTTATCACATAGGTAAGACAAAGACAAGATGGAACCAAATTCATAAATAAGGTGCATAAGAAATGGCCAATTAGCTGACAAAATTACGGGTGAAATGTGGATTTGAAAATAACCTCAACCATAAGTATGGTTTTCAATTTTATTTTACAATGGACACCCAAATATTTCAAAGTTGGATACAAAATTTCCATCTTGAAAAACCCACAAACCTTCACAGAGACAGGTTTGCTGTAAAGCTACTGAGACTCCTCCAGCCATTATTTTTCCTTGAAACCCTTCCAGGACCCCAAACTTATGTATGGTCTTGAAATATATTCTAAAGTAAGATATCTCAGCTGACTTTTATTAATATGTCTGTATTTTTCTTTGGAAAATTTTGAATTGAATTTATTTATCAGATGTGTTTCTACACAAACATGCGTGTGTAAACATAAATCTATATGTAATCATTAAAAATTGGGGTATGTGCAATGTTTCAATGCACGTATAAATTATGTAATGTTTATATTGAGCTAACTGTGTCTACCTCATCAAATATATTTACCACGTGATGAAAATGTTTGAAATCATTTCTTCTCATCTCTTGAAATGTAGTGCATGAAATTTCTTTCAGTAACCCCTACACACCTCAGCAAACAGATCTCCTTCCTATCTGCAAATTATGACCCATCAGTCAACCTTCCCTATCTCCTTGACCCCTTAGTCTTTCCAGTGTCTGCTAACCATCATGCTACTCTCAAACTTCTCTGAGATGATTCCACAGATGAGTGAGACAATGTGACATTTGTCTTCCTGTGCCTGGATTATTTTTCTGAACTATAACTTTCCAGTTTTCACCATGTCATTGTATATGATAGGATTTCCCCTGTTTTCTGGTTGACTAGTATTCCACTGTGTATATGTGTATTTTTCATTTATTATTTGATAGATACCTTAGTTTCCCATGTTTGGACCATTCTGAATTCTGCTGCAATGAACACGAGGGTGCAGACTTCTCTTTTGACATGTTAATTTCATTTCCCTTGGACATATTTTCATTTTTCCTAGGAACCTCCATATACTGTTTTCCATAACTTACATTCTTACCAACTGTATACAAGTTCCCTTTCCTCCACATTTACTCACCAGCAGTTGTCCATTTCATTATTATCTGATTAAGTGACCAAGGACAATTTTGAGAAACATTTGGTTTAGACTTACTGGATTATAAATTAGGGATTAAAAAAATAATTCTGAATATCTCTAAGTTACTGCTACTTATAGGAATGGTTCACAAATCCTTGTACCAAAAGTTTGTTGAGCCAGAAAGTACCTCCATGACTTGAAAATGGCCTTAGAGACCAAACATGGAAATTATATAGGCAGTAGAACAAGGGGTAGGGAGGAAAAAAGAAAGAATGGGAACTGAAACTAGTTTCTGAGTAATTTTCCAATCATCAGAAACATAAAGTTATAAGAGGAGGATTTGCTTTCTTATTAACACCTAGGCAAAAATCTAAGTTCCCACTCATCAGGAAACGCGTACATTCTAGACATGCATAAAGTATAGCATATAGCTAGAGTAAAATAAACTAAAATACCCTGAATAATTTATTTCTTTTTGAAATTAGAAGCATATTACACTAGAAGACTTTTTTAGAATTCCTTGTAGCACTGCTTCATCTAAAATATTTGTGAGATCATTCCTCTAAACAGGCCAACCTATTGGATCATGTCTCAGTGTATCTGACTCATTGTGGTCTGATGAAGGCTGAGACTTGCAGACAAACATCACTCAAAATTGCTACGGACACAGCAAATAAGTATGAAGAAACAAGTGTCCAGCAACAACGCCACACCTCTTCATCAATCAAGAAGTGTTTAATTACACTGACATGTAGATCAGGTGTTGATCTGGAACAAATAAATGACAACTTTTCCAGTTATCTTTAAACTTAGTTACAAAAACAGCTGAGAAAACTCTGATTAAAAGTTAATGGAATACAAAATAAAAATGGTAAAAATGAGCAAGGAAGGAATACAAAAAATGACAGTAGCAATACTCCAATAAGAGGAAGAGATACATTTTGAGAAGCAATGAATAAATGTTTAAATTATATCAAAATCTAATCAGTGAAAAATAATTCTTCATAGGCCTCACATTTAACTAACCAGGCACTTTACCCAAAGTTTGTGCCTATCTCTAGATTAAGTTTTGTAAATATACTGGTAAAGGCAATTTTGTTGACTTGACACAAAATACTGACAGGAATAGAATAACTTGAAAATCCACAGTAAGTATTTACAATAAGGACATAGTAGGAAAAAACCTTTGAAGAGCTGTGATAGTTCATAGTCCCAACATGAGAGGAAGTCAATAGCTTTCTCAAACTTAGGAATAGGCCTTACTAAAATCATTTAGGAGGTTGAAAACTTTCAGATCTCTCAATTAAAAAAAAGAAATGATAATTAACTACTTCGAAAGATATTATCAATTACCTTACTATTTTTATTTCTTTTTATTTTTATTTTGTCAGTCGTGGGGCTTGAACTCTGGGCCTGGGCACTGTCCCTCAGCTCTTCAGCTCAAGGCTAGCACTCTACCACTTGAGCTACAGCGTCACTTCGGGTTTTCTGACTGTTTATTGGAGATAAGACTTTCACAGACTTTCCTGCCTGGGTTGGCTTTGAACCGCGATCCTCAGATCTCAGACTTCTGAGTAGGATTACAGGCATGAGCCACCGGCACCCGGCTCAACCTTCCTATTTTTAAAGTAACACCAAAATCATTGTCATGTGAAGAGAAAATACAGCATGAATATATATATATATATATATATATATATATATATATATATATATATAATTTTTGCCCAGTCCTGGGACTTGAACTCAGGGCCTGGATTCAGGAGAGCCTCTTTGTGCTCAAGGCTATTGCTCTACCACTTGAGCCACAGCACCACTTCCAGCTTTTACTGGCTAGTTTATTGGAAATAAGAGTCTTATGTCTTTCCTGCTCAGCTGGCTACAAAGTGTGATCTTCAGATCTCAGCTTCCTGAGTAGCTTGCATTACCAGTGAAAGCCACCAGAACCCAGCTTGAAAAGTATTTTTATAAAATCTCAGGGAATTGTAGGTACATGTTTATGTGGACCTTAAAATGAAAAATTGGATTTTTAGATTTACATTTTTATTTTTGTGATTATTTTTCCTTATTCTAAGTAATTGCTCACTTTGATAAATGCTCATCTAATTTTATAGTTTAATCCTGATATTTTTTTACAAAAAGGCCTTAATATTTAAGTTTCAAGTATCACAAAATCTAGATTTATATCAAAAATCCTCTAGATTTGCAATTACATGATCTGGATTCAATTTTCTGTTCAGCAATTTCCAGTAGAGTTAATATGAAATTATAATAAAAATGGTTCTTGTCATAAATTCTTGTGAAAATCAAATGAATCACACATATTGTAGGATATCATAATATGCAAATTTCCATAAGGTAAAGATGTGACTTCTATTAATGTGCAAATGAATTTCCTTTCAAAATGATGATTGCACAAGACATGAATCTGCATCTATATTAAGATACAATCAAGAAAAATTGGCCTATACCACATAATTTAGCATAAGTATACACAAGACTTTTTTCCAACAGTAATATCTTGAAAATGTGGCCATGGATTATTGTAGCAAATTATGAGGCAATCGTATAATCATATGACATTATATCCCCTTGAAAATCTCAAAGTAAATCATTTAAATTCTTCATCATCCAAATGCCCTTGAAGTTTTGCTTAAAAAGATTAGTCTAACTTCAAGGTTATTTATTTTTCTTATTAAAAATAATACTAGGGACTTTGGGGAGAAATTATAAAATAATAAAAGGTAAAACAATTATTTCTATAAGCCAGTGATTTTAACATGTAGTGAAAAGGCATACGTAGTAGTACTTCTTGAAGTATAAATAAAATATCATCTTACGATCTCACAATAAAATCTACCAACCTCACAAATATTCTCATTACATTCAGCCAGTACCACTGGCAACATCTGCATTGGAATTTCCCATACTTGATGTCTCACACACTTCATGTCTCATTATGGTTCAGTTCTACCCCTTCTGCCGTCATCTGCTTTCCATCACCAACATATTTTAGTTTCTTTTTTTATGTCATGAGTTATGAAATTTCTCCCTTTGTTTGGAATTTCCTGAGAGAAAGATTCTATAGCTTCCACTAATATAATCAGAATGTATTTTAATATTGATACCTGTCATCAAATAACCTGCTAATGGTTGTTGTCTTGTGCAGGGGGTGGAGGGGGGCGGAGGGGTGAGTGGTGCCAGTCCTGGGAATTGAACTCAGGGCCTGGAACAGTATCCCAGAGCCTTTTTTTCTCAAAGCTAATGCTTTACCACTTGAACCACAGCTCCACTTCTGACTTGTTAGTGGTTAATTGGAGATAAGAGTCTCACAGTCTTTCCTGCCTAGGGTCACTTGGAACCTCAGTCCTCAGATCCCAATCTCCTGAGTAGCTAGGATTACATGCATAAGCCACCAATACCCAGATCTTGCTATTTTAAACATACATATTCATTTCCCAAGTTGGCTCAAAAATTATTTCATATACATGACCAAGTGTTATATTATACTATTTCTATAGTAAAATTTGATGTATGTTGGAAAAAAAAAACAAGGGAAGTATATTTCTCACAAATACAATTTCTGGGAGAAACTATTGCTGGTATAGGAGCCCTTCCTACAAAGTCCTACGGACCGTTAGCCACTATCCCTTGAATCACTTCACTCCAAAAGGGAACTCAGAGGAAAATACATGTCTGGAATTGTGGGCAGTGATGCCAGCTGAGACTCTGCCAGCCACTGCTCCAACATTCTTGGTGGAGCCCTCATAATAACAATCTAAAATGGTCCAGGCCCATGCTCCAGGCAACACAATGAGAGACAAGAGGATAAGGACTACATTCATCACTTGCTTCAAAATTTTCCAAGAAACTTCTATAGAACACACTGGCTCGTGCATTCAAGATGCTCATACTTACCTGGAGGGAAAGCTGGAGGGAAAGTCCCTGGTGTGTTTAGTCAGGGCCACTATCAGATGAGAGGAATGGAAACAAAAGACAAAGGAAAGTGAAATAAAAACTGCTATTGTGAGAAGGCAATTAAGTAAAGAGATGCCAAAACGTCAAGAAGATTTGTCTTCCTGTCCTCACACATCTTCTTGGAACATTGAAGTGTGTGTGTGTGTGTGTGTGTGTGTGTGTGTGTGTGTGTGTGTGTGTGTGTGTGTACACGCCCATCCTGGGGCTTAAACTCAGGGCCTGGGTGCTGTCCCTGAGCTTTTCCACTCAAGGCTAGTGATCTACCCCTTGAGCTATGGTTTGACTTCTTGAGCATTGAACTACAATTCTCAGATCTCAGCTTGCTGAATAGATAGGATTACAAGGATGTGCCACTGGTGCCTGGCAGAACTTTAAACTTTTATTTGAAAGAGCGCACACAAATATCCAGTAAAATGGCAACATTATATGTCTTTATAGGTAAGAGCTTCAAAAGGTGCTTCTAATTTTTCTGTGATATAGGTATGGTTTTAATCCAAAGATGATGACTCTGAAATAATGCACATATTTCAAGCCTTCTAACTTATCAATTATATACTATTTACTAGCCAAAAAGTTTTGATTGGATCATCCTTAAAATTGTGTATTTCTTAAATGTGTGAATGGTGTTAGAAATTTTCTTGAAATACGTTGGTGGGAGGAAGAGAGAAGGCAATAAGGAATTTGAGGATGAGACATGAACTTTTGTGTGTGTGTGTGTGTGTGTGTGTGTGTGTGGAGAGAGAGAGAGAGAGAGAGAGAGAGAGAGAGAGAGAGAGAGAGAGACAGACAGACAGACAGACAGACAGACAGACAGACAGACAGAAGATTTCTGCAAAAGGCTGAGCTATCTTACACTTTTTGGTGTCCTAAATCTTCTCTCCACCATCTGCATTGAAACTGGCAAGCACATTTTATTACCCAGGCAACATTCTCCTGAAGACACGAAACACAATGTGGACAGAGGTGTTTGGAAATTAACCTCGAGCTAGTGTACTGAATGAATACAAAACAATCTCTTCAAGTTGAAATTCTTTTATGGAAAAGGGGAGGGGAAAATACGAGTAAAATTTTCTTTGGCTTTAAGGAATAAAGCATTCTTCCCTTTCCTTTCTGAAAGAGTGGTTTAAATTGAAAGCTAGGGCAGGAAGGAATCTCGGCAAACCTTTCACCAGCAATTGGCTCCATCGGCACCTGTGAGCCACACCCGGCCTGGGTTTGCAGATGTAGCTGGGGTATGTTCATTGCAGTGGAGTCCAGATGGAACCAGTGCAGACACACTGTAATTTCTTATCTAAACTCAATGAATTTAAACCTGTCTGTTGTTGTCGAAGGGTAATTTGGAATAGCTTCAAATAGTTCCAAACCACAATGTGGGGGCCTTAGCATAATCTTGTCTGGTAATGATTTAAATTTGATAACAAGCCAGGATTCCAACTTTAAAAAAAAATCTCTTTCCCCAAATTGATGTAAGAGAGCTATGAATTTATCATGCACTAAAATCACTTTTACATTGGTATCCGACTGTTTTACTAGATAGATCATATTTTTGAGGGAAAAGAAAAAAGAAAAGCACATTTCAAGTTCATATTTTCCATTGGTAGACCCCATAACAAATAGTTGACTTTCAGATGGTTGACTTTCTCCAGGCTTGTTTCAGTTAGGAGGAAGAAATATAACCCCCTCTCTGTGGCTCCGAGGAGCTCTGTGCACGACACACCCCTACTTTTGAAAGCAGCAGATGGAAAGAGTTTATTCTCAGTGTGAAAAAAGCTATCATTTATTCCCTGGTAAATAAATAAATTAAAAGAACCCTCAGATTTGGATTTGGGCAGAAGCAACTGTGAAGGGCCTTTTCTAGCAATGTGGTAGAGACCTTAGTGTCCTTCTGTGTTTACAGACCACCATTGCCATTGGTATTTGGTAAGGGAATGACAGCAGAAAGTCTTGATCTCTGCTACTGAGCATGCAAACCTTGTGACAGTCTCGTAAATGGAGAAGATCATGCATTACGGCTCTGAAAGGATAGTTAACGCAACATTCATTCTGATAGCAATAGGGAATTACAGTATGTTTTGTCACCTTTATGATATTGCACACGAAAGTATGTCAAATGAATAATCATTTACCAAACTTTTACGTGGGCAATTCTGTTTACCCAACCCATGCACCCATATTTCACATTACTTGGCTTCAAATGGCATTTTTGAGTAAATGGCAATGTATGTTTCCCTTAAATGCCCCAAATCCCAATGTAGTGGTGAGTACCTGTAATCCCAGAAAGTTAGCAGGTATAGACAGGCACTATCTTAGGCTCCAAAGTACAACCATAAATTGGGTAAGATACCCTACCTCAAATTAATGAAATGAACAGATAAATAAATAAATAATAGCATAATGTCCTAAACTGTGCTTCAAGATCAGTTCATGTACTGACTGAGGAAATGAGATCTAACACTACTTTTTTGTGTATTTTAAGCCAATATAAATTGGTTAAAAACATTAACAAAAATCAAATTTTTATAATCAAAAATTATAATTTTGTCTCCAAGAAACACACACATGTATATATGAAAATGTGTAATTACAAATAATGAAAAGTACAATGTATTCATCTGAGACAAAAACAAAGAAATTAGGATTTGTAATTTTGCTGGCAAAATGGCCTTGAAAGCTGGTGGCTCAAACCTATAGTACTAGATACTGAGGAGGCTGACATGTGAGGATTGTCATCTGAAGCTAGCCTGAGCAGGAAAATCTGTAAGCCTTTTATATCCAAGCATTCATCAAAAAGCCAGAAACTGAGCTGTGCCTCAAGTGGTAGAGTGTCAGGCTTGAGCCAACCAGCCCAGAGATGCTGCCTAGGCCATTAGTTTAATCCCCAGGACAGGAACACACACACATATACACATACACACACACACACACACACACACACACACACACACACACATACACACCACCACCACCACCACACATACATACATATACACACAAAAAAAATGCCTTGAAAGACTTGGCTTTCTAGTGCATATAAAGATAGATTTTTAATGATAACAAAGATAGGTGTTAAAGGGAGATCAATTCAAATTTCTAATTAAGTGCTCAGGGTATCAGTACCACACAAGCTAGTAATTAAGGCAGAATTTTCATTGCACAAGTAAGAATCTGAACCAACCCTGCAGATCAGATTCAAGGTAAGCACACAAAACATACCTGCCAGAATGTATTTGTTGTCTCTTCCATGAAATGGAAAGTAGAATTAGGAAATAGAAAATCCAGGATTCTCTTTTTCTGAACAATGCCCTAGAGGTAGAACACAGAGACAGGCCACTTATGCTGGTCTATGTATCAAAAAAAATCAAAATCACCTACCTTGCACAAAAAGCATAGAATCCAAATTCACATTTGTTCATTAGGGAAAGAAATCATATGTCAAGAAGAAAATGAGGTGCAGTAGTGCACCTGACATTCCAGCTACATACAGAAGCAAAAATGGGAAAACTGCAGCCCAAGACTTGTCCAGATCTGCCTGGAAAACAATTAATAGAGCAAGTGGCTGGGGTGTAACTCAAGAAGTAGAATGTGTGCCTACTGTGTGCAAAGCCCTCTGTTCAGTCAGCAGTACTACCCAAAAGAGGAAGAAAGAGGAGGAGAAGGAGGAAGAGGAGAAGGAGGAATGAAGCCAAGAAATCACCTCATGTAGCACCCAGGATGAGTCAAATTCATTCCCTGTTCCCATGGTCTTTGAAATGAAGCTCTTTATGATATGGGATTTTTGCAGTCTTAGATACAAGGATAGCTGCAAGAGACTCAGTATCTACTTACAAAATTTAAATGGTCAGTTAAGGTAATTTATCATCTTTTACGTGTATAGAGTTGTACATGTCAAGTTCTCCAAAGAAAAGTTTAATCTACTATCTTCTAGATATTTTTTTAAACTAATGATTAATAAAGCTGCCTAAGGAGAGTCAGTAAGAGAGAAAATGATACATAACTGCTAGACTTGATGAGAAAACTGGTTGGGGATTTTCTTAAATTTAGCCACTTAACGGCCTTGGACAAATTTAACTATCTTCTTCTAATTTTGAAACTACTTGTCCTACTTTTTCTTACCTTTCCTTGTAAGAAGATATTACAAGTGTCATACTGTTAGCAAAATTTTAAAAATATCTATATTTTCAGCACAGCTTTTGAATTGTTTTTAACTGGTGAAATTTCTTATTGAGATATTATTTGTGCTTCTTCATATCCTCACCTGTGAAAACATATGCATACAGAATTAGACCACCCATTTTAGAATTCTATGATTCTGGAAGTTTTTTTTTCCAGTTATCTGAAAAAAAAATTACCTGAAGCTTCGGTTACCCATGAAAGTTCGTGTCTTAACTCCTGCTAATTCACAACTTTCCTTGAGAAGCATCTTTCAGAAGGAAAACATGATTTTGCCTCTGTGTAGGCATTTTGTATAGTTGTAATTCTTGGTCTTACTTTCAACTAACATGCCATTGTACCCTACATGTACATATGGAGTAAGAATTATACATGCTCTTTAAGCCATGATATATTATCAACTGGAAAATATATCCTGGAAAAAAAGTGTGACCATTTAAACTGTTTGTTGAATAACATGCCTATAAAATAAAGAAAACAGTTTAGATTTAAGTTGATAGTGATGTGGCATAAAAGAAATGTTTTCATGTCCTTTGGGATTATCCTCTTCAACAAAGTCTGTCATGCTCAATAAGTTCCAAATGACAGTGTGGGAACATGTGGAATTGAAATTGAGACTGTTAGAGAAATCTGAGAGGAGATAGGAAAAATCAGAAAATGCCCAGCCCCCAGTTAAGTGAAAAACCATCACTTTCATGATCAGTTATTCGATAGTTTCTTCACAAACTATCGATTCCTCCATTGAACTTTTTGTTCAAAGTTAATAAACTAATCCAGTAAATGCAATAAACCATTTTAAGACCAAATATTTGTGGCTGAGTTGTTAAGCAAACTAATTTTATGATAATGATAATAATGTCTCAAAATGCCTTCAAGCAGTAATAAAAATCAGTTTCCGTTGAATTTTGTTAAGTAGTAGCTTTCTAAAGGCATAATGCAAAAATGAATTCAATTAGTGCTTTATCCTTCTTTTATTTGTTTAGTAACCAAAATAATGCTTAAATTATGTTTGAAAACAAGTATTTATCATTATGCATTCAATAACAATGATGTTCTCATCCCTGAGCCATGATTTTACCAACTACAAAGTTCTAGATGAAGGTTGTAGAGCAATACAGAGTTTCATCAAAAGTATTTTAACATATAGGAAAGTTGCAACATGCAAGTAAATAGCAACCTAGAGACTGTTAAATATACCATTAGTGAGGTTCCTGTTGTGTTGTAGGAGTTGTTGTTTTTTTTTTTCATTCACTTTTTGATAAGTAGGAAATGTGTCTCCTACTTGAACTTGCCATCTTCCTGGGTCTAATGGATAATGAGGATAAAATTGTAATAGATAAATAACTTCCCATATTTGTTTCAAGTGATTTGTGCAATCAGCAATTTCAGAGTATGCTTGTGTGATATGGGACTAGAAGAGAGTTGGGTATCCTACTTATGGAAATCTGTGGGAGGGCATATGAGTGAGAAGTCACCCTTAGCTATGAGAAGAGAGATTGTTTGGGTTTACATTTCATAAGTGAGCTATTCAAAACTTACTCCCTCTATAAAATCACAATCATGGCATTCTTACCTTATAAATTACAACATATATCGTAGAATGTGTTGTTTAATTATTTTGATGGTTTTAGTTGCAGATGAACATTTTTAGTTCTTTTTTTCCTAATCCCTCATGCTAGTGTTTAAATATATTCTCAAATAGCTAGATTCCTGATGAAATGGAAAGATCCATTTGTTTCTGACCAGAACGTGTGTCTGTTGCACTGATATAAACGTGTTTTTTGAATAAAACTTTAAAAAACCTAAGGCCAGTGAAGCTGGAGTCTTCCCAAATTCACGGCTAACCACTCAAATTCTGGCAGCAATTCTATCCTCAGGCACACATATCTAAGTTCTTTTCAAAAAACTCTTGCCTCTGAAGACCAAGAGAAGAATTATGGCAATTATTCTTGCATAAATAACTCACATAAAAGAAATGCCAGGAAGTTTTCTATTGTTAGAAATCACCCCACACTCCAGAAAAGTTATATTTACCAGCATTTCAATCATCTCAGAGAAACATATGCTCTTCTGCTACAATGTAAGACAGGAGGCCTTGGATCTATGTGATATTTCAGCGCAATTTTTCTTTCTAACTAATTAATAGAGTGAAATTTACAATAAATTATTATCCCTCTTCTCTCCAGAAGAGTAATCAAAACTCAGACAAACTAATACAACCATTGGCAAGGAGCTCTAAACCAGGTTTTTAATTTTCAGTTCAGTGCAACAGTCTGTATTCTATAAAAGTTTTTTGTTTTGTTTTGTTTTCTTTTCTTTTCTTTTTTTTTTAAAAAAAGATCTGAATCTATGACTCAAACCTGGTACCTGATATTTTCATACACTGTCTAGCATTCTATCAATACAGCCATGCCCCTAACCCTCTATAAAGGATTTATAATGATAAATCTTATACAGAGGAATTCCTTGCCATTAAAGAATAAACTAAATGTGGACATAAAAATCAGAAAAAAAATTTCCACATATAACAACATGGTGAAAGCATAGCAAGAGATTTATGAACATTACTAACACTAATGTTAAGATTCTCATATTCATATTCCTAAACACTTGATTTTCTAAAACATGAAAAATCACAATCTCAAGAACTATTTCTGACATTTATAAAAATTTTACAAAAAATGATCCATTTTCTGAGATTTTGGGGGGCAATCTTACTTGGAAATTGAAACATCTTTTGTATACTTCATAGTATCTGTGCGGTCTCTACATATCCTAGTTGATTTGTACAATTTGCACTGTTTTTAATTAGGTAAACTGTCTCTTGTTTTGTGAGTGAGAAAAAATAAGTGCTTGGCTCTCAGGCTAATGTTTTGGCTGATGTTTGTACAGGATGAGATTTTTTTGGAAGTGTTGAAACTAGTACCTCAACACTTGCAATCGCAAAAATTTGATCTGCACTTTGGACAAGAGTATGGAAAAGCTATTGATTTTTCTCACTGGATGGAAGCAGGTTACAGCTTCGTACCAAATGATTCCATGATGTCTCCTATCACTAAGAGTCTTGATCTTGAGGAAGGGTCTACTTCTCATTCATCTCTAGGTCCTATTCATCTCTAGAACCACCTTTCATCTGGAAAACACAATCACTCCTAAGTTATTGATGGATTAACCAATAAATTAACTATATCCTTTTTACCTTTAATGTTTTAATAAAATAATCTCCCAATAGTCACAATAATGATCCTGGCTAACTTAAGGAATTCATCCCTCATCTTTCCCTTCTTAGCTTTCAGGTTTTCAAAATAATCTAAAGAAATGTATTTTTATAATATGTGTATGGTGACTTTAACATGAATTGACCTCCAAATTCTCATTCTTAGTGAAACCACATTAATTTTTCTGGGAGGAGCTGGGATGTCTGTGGCTGTATATGAAAAATAAGTGACGAATGACTCCCAATGTAAGCCAAGTGGAGAAGAAAGAGCATACAATTATAGCTTCATAAATGACACTTTCCTCTGTTGTGTAAGACCCTCTTCCCTTTATCATCACTGAGTGACTTTTCAACTTCAAAGAATGGGAGGATGGCCCAGAGAAAAGAGGAAACCTAATCATTTTTTTCCCCTCCCAGAACAGCTCTGGAGGATAAATGTGAAAGGAAAAGAAATGTGATCCGCAACTGATCCTATTTGGATTTAAATTAAGATACACTGTGTGTTAAGAGTTGATCTTAAAGCTTAAAGGACAAATGCACCTGTGCTTTGCTTCCCAGAGCTTTTTTTTTTTTTTTTTTTTAGTTTTCCCACCTCTCCACCCCCACCAATTTATCACCTACCACAGAGCCAGTGCTGTAAGAACAGCGTGACAATGGCAATTTACCAATGCTACAGATAGGTTTTGGACAACTGCTCAGAAAGTCTGGGGAAGGATTTTCTGAGAATGAGAATCACAATGAAATCCCCAGCACAAACTTTCCACATCCTTAAACCCCAACTTGTTAAGTTTCTGAGAGATCTGTACGGTTCTTTGAAGGATTTAGGAGATGTTTATTAGCTTAGGACGATGTAGTCGGGTGAATGGAGCAAGGCCAGGGATAGAAGCCGACAAGCACTCACAGCTCATTCTTCAATACATTTGAATCACGTTGGCAAGAACAATGTTATCCTACCTAGACAGCGATACGATTTTATGAAATCCATATGCATTGTTTAGAGAGCATGCACATGAGATTTTGCTGAAAACCAGAACAGTCTTCATCCAAGAAACACCCTCCTCAGTTTTCTAGAGATTCCAAAAACTTAAACAGCTTGAAAAAAAAAATACTGTTACCACTGACAGGCGACAGTGCTGCCTGGTTTATGTCCTGTCCTAACGATAATTGGATGTGAAATACATTTCCGTAACATTTTTTCACGGACCTACCTCTCCTAAGTTAAAGGTTGGAAGAGAAAGAGCTTACACTCGATGAGAAGTACTAACTCCATGGATAATTGGGTGAGGAAAGAAGACAGATGAGTGAAAATGGTTCTCATGACTTAATAGACTACAGCAAATAGTCATTTAAATGACCTAATTCTGGAACTATGTCTTCTAGTATAAGAGCTGTAATCAAGATCTTCGCAAACATGACTTAGGGGGTTAGGAGAACTGCTTCCAAAGTGTTGAGACAATAATCCCAATTATGTCCATTATCTCAAGGTGATGACGGGCATATAGATTATAGATGTGTTAATCAGACATTTGATATATCATAAATGACTTTGGGGGCTTAGCTACCTTTTGTAATTCATATTGTTTCAATTATATATAATATTTAAATAAAATCATGGCTAAAATAAACAGAGATACCGAGAAGTATGTAGGTAATTATTTGGAGGAAAAGCCAAAACACTACTACCAAAAGAAAACATCAAGATAGGTGCCACAGACTGAGAATCAGCCATCCATCCATCACCCTGGGCTTGATGAACTGCCTGCTTCTTATTTCAGTTGCTAATCAACTTGAGAGCAAACCCTTCTTTCCCTCCTGAGCTGTGAAGCCAGTTCATGCGTTGCTTTAATTTAGGGTTTACACATGTTCCCAAGGTCTTATGTTTCCTTTTTTTCCCTCATTATAAGCAATTTTGTATGTTTCCTCTTTTGACCAGAAACCTAAATAGACACACTGGCAGATTAACAGACAAACCCTTTCCACTGCAATGGAAGACAATTTAGAGCAGGCACTTGGTTAAACTTCAGTTTTCTTTTATTTGGTGAAATGATAGAAAAGAAAAAAAAAGGAAAGAGACAGCATAACAAGTTTTAAAATTTTTTAAATGTGTTTACTTTGCAATTTTTAGTTTTCCTTTGTTTCTAAAATTCCCTTTCTATGGCCAAAAGATAAGATTAAGCCTGGTGCCAGTGGCTCACCCCTGTAATCTTAGCCACTGTGGAGGCTGAGATCTGAGGATCACAGTTCAAAGCCAGCCCGAGCAGGAAAGTCCATGTGACTCATCTCCTAACCACCAGAAAACTGGAAGTGGTGCTTTGGCTCAAGTGGTAGAGTGCTTGCCTTGAACTGAAGAGCTCAGGGACAGCGCCCAGGCCCAGAGTTCAAGCCCCATGACTGAAAAAATAAAAGAAGAAAAAAATCCCTGTCTAGACTTCTGAATAGGGAATGTTCTTGCTTAGTACAGCAAAGAATAAATGACCAGATTCAAGAGAACCTGGAAAGCAGACTCACAGACACAATCAAGAAGCTAAAGTCTTCAGGGTTTCTGCTTTTACTTTGAGGTCTTTGATGACTTTGGAATTGATTCTGGTGCAGGGTGATATATAAGGATCTAATTTTAGTTTTCTGCAGGTGTTTAACCAATTTTACAAGCACCATTTACTGAAGAGGCTTTCTTCCATTCTATTTTTTTGGCTTCCTTACTGAAGATTTGGTGGCTACAAGTGTGCAGGTTCATTTCGGAGTCTTCAGTTCTATTCCATTGGTCCTCAGGTCTGTTCTTGTGCCAGTACCTGTTTTGATTACTATGGCTTTGTAATAGTGTTTGAAGTCTGGTATTGATATTCCTCCAGCACTGGTTTTTCTGCTAAGGATTGTTTTTGTTATTTGGGGTCTTTTGTTGTTCCATATGAATTTTTGGATTGCTTCTTCTATTTCATTGAAGGTTGGGATATTGATGGCTATTGCATTGAATTTGTAGATAGCCTTTGGCAATACTGCCATTTTCACCATGTCAATCCTCCCAATCCAGGAGCATGGGAGGTTTTTGCACTTTCTTAGTTCTGCTTTAATTTCCTTTTTCAGGTTTTTAAAGTTTTCCTCATAGCGGTCCTTCACTTCTTTAGTTAATTCCTAGGTATTTTATTTTTTGTGGGGCTATTACAAAAGGACTTGCTTTCTTGATTTCAGCTGCACACTTCTCATTATTGGCGTACAGGAAAAACCATTGATTTTTGAGGGTTCATTTTACACCATGATATATTTCCAAAGTTTCTAATCAACTCGAATAACTTGGGAGTGGAGTCCATGGGGTTCTTTAAAAACAAGATCATGTCATCTGCAAAGAGGGAGAGTTTTCCTTCATCTTTCCCTATTTAGATCCCCTTTCGGTTTGCATCTTGGGGAGGGGAAGGGGATAACAAAACACTGAAACAAGGACACAGGATGACCCATTGCAACAATGATACCCCGCAAGACAGTATATTGGAAATGAACTTTACAACTGTGGGGGAGGGGAGAGAGGAAGGTGGGGAAGGGAAAGGACAAGGGAAGGGGTAACAATGGTCAACAAGAAATGTACTCATTGCCTTACTCATGTAACTGTAACCCCTCGATGCGGCATCTTTACAATGATATAACTTTTTTTATAAGCTAAAGTCTCCCAAAATAATGTTTCTTGTTACTTACGGCAGTGTACTCTTGTGGATTCCATCCATTTTTGAGCTGACCACATTTGCCATATTGATTTCATGATCCACTTACCAGGAATGACTCAGCTGCAAAAACATGGCCACAGAGCATATGGCTTAGAGTGTGTATTGAGCTACTTAGCAAAATGAAGTTCGATGTAATTAAATTCCCTAAATTAGCATAGAATTAGAGACCTGTTCTTGTTTTGTGGGGAAGGAGGGCAAGTCCTGGGGTTTGAACAAAAGCCTGGATCTTGCTTGGTGAGTGCTCTAACACTTGAGCCGTGTCCCTTGTCCTTTTTGATTTAATTTTTTGTGCTTTGGCCTCAATCAGCTTCCTTCCTTCTCCAGAGCAGCTGGGACCCCAGGTATGTGTCTCTGTCTGGTCACTAGAAACCTGGTCTTAATGAATAACTTGCTAGTGTATTTCCATTGGATTCCTGAAGGAAAGGAATGGTATATATACTTATCATACCTAATCATTATATATTTACCTTTCACGTACTTTAGAAGCAAAATTTTATCTCATCTTTCTCAGTTTCCTTTTTATTGAAGCTGATTGGCTTTATCTCAGTATTCTCCCTGATTATTTTTCAAATGTCCTAAATTAGGAAAAAAAAACAGAGAGGAGAAATAAATAAATGTTGGCTTAAAAAAAAAAGTTCACTTTGAGAATCCTAATTGCAGCACTGAAGTTAATTCAAATCTTGGCTGAAGATTCCGAATTAAGTCAGGTCCTGGCAGCTTCTACCTCTAATCCTAACTACCTGGGAGGCTGAGAACTAGACAATTGTGATTCCAGGCCAACCTGGAAGGAAACTTTGAGTGGAGGAAAGCTATACACAGGATGAGCCTCTGAACTGTCAGCCATTGCTGATAGTTGGAAGTTTAAGAAGACAGAGAGACAGCTCAGATGTGTCTGGTTAGAAGTGAGGCTGTCCTAAAACAAAAACAAACATAACGAGTGAACACAGAACTGGAGACATACCTCAGTAGTATCATATCTGCCTAGAAAAGATGAGGCTCTGAGTTCAAACCCTAGTACTACTACCAAAAAGAAGAAAGAATCATCTGAATTGTAAGAGTTTCTGAATAGGAGTTCTTAAAAATCACTAGAGAAGGGAGATAAACTTATACAATAAATGGCCTGCAATATTCTTGGTGGTTTTATAAGATCATTTTAAAATATATTGTTTAGATATCAGTGAGGTGCCTGTTCAGCTATACCTAGATGTTCACACACTTACAGTTGTATATCCAAAGAAATGCAGATCTGTGTTTTGAATTCAATGGCCTACTAGGTTATGGCGTAAAATTTCTTAATTTCTTATTCTGAGAAAGCAGTCATAGTCACACCTACCTCAAAAACTATGATTTCAGAAACATTAGCTAAAGTAAGCAAAAGTCAAAGTGGTATTAAACTATTCATCATTAGTGTTACAGGGAGTAAAGTATATAACTTTATTTCCAGCCTGGACAAAAATGAAATTAAATTAATATCACTGACCATTTAAATTGATTTCCATGCTGGAGCCTGATCTTATACTTCATGTAATGTTAGCAAGAAGAGAAGAAAAAGCCTCTTGGAGACAAGGAGCCTATAAAGAAAGAGAATAATACTTCATGTTAAGGATATCAGTTTCCATACTTTCTAAAACCATTAAGTCATTTGAACTTAACCATCAAGTGTGTTCTACCAGGACAGTCTCTCCCACACTCTAAAGGTGTTAATACTTTAAATTTTCTTGGCTTGCTTCTTTAACACAGAAGTGTAAAACTTATCTGTAAATTGTATTCAGTAAACTAAAGCAAGGCTTTAAAACTCTATAGACTACAGGAAATTTCAGTCTACCATCTGCTTATTGGTGGCCTATAAGATAGGAATTGTTCTTCTATCGCTAAATGGTTGATAGATAAAATGACATAAAATTCACATTTCAATGTTCACAGTGTGACAGTCCATCATTTATGTCTGTTCAGGGTTACTTTCAGACTCTAAGAACAAAGTTTAGTATTGGAATACAGGCCATTTACCCACAAGTCCGAACACTGTGGAACACTATGGAAATTGTCCCCCACAATTTTATGTATTGGAGCCTGGTTATCAGCTAATGGACTTTTTGGAAATGATTAGAACCTGACGGTTCTGACCTAATCAACAAAATCTCTTAATGGAGACTTCTTTTATTTTTTATTTGTTTACTTGTTGGCAGGTTCTGGGGCTTGAACTCTAGGCCTGAGTGCTGTCCCCTAAGCTTTTTTGCTCAAGGCTAACACTCTATCACTTGAGCAACATCTCTACTATCAACTTTTTTTTTGGAAGTTCATCGGAGATAAGAATAAGAATCTCGCAGACTTTCCTGCCTGGGCTGGTTTTGAACCATGATCCTGAGATCATGGTATAAGCCACTGGCACTTGCCACTTAATGGATTCTTATATGATTAAATTTGGGGGAGGTGATGTAAAGCAGGAAATGGAGTTAAGTTAGGAGACCCAAGAGGCTCCCAATGGCAAAAGATGGGGCAATGTAAGTAAAAACCCAGCTAATAACTATAGTAGATTATCTGCTTAAATTTACATACAG